>NW_027271017.1:5237500-5837500 GCF_040938485.1 Diadema antillarum | reverse complement strand
AGCGCGCATTATCATCTGTTGCATTGACCTTGACCTACTTCTGCCACTGAACTCGACGAGCATGTACTCCCAATGCACAGTTGATTGTGTCTAGCGCAAATGATAGCGGCGGTGGTGTGGTTGACTGGTGGCGATCGAGGAGACCGTACAGTTGTACAGCTAGGCGCGCTCTACGTATGCCTAGCCAGCCTACTGTACGCTGAGCTGACACGACACATGACGCTGGCAAGCGATGCGCCTAGTAGATACTAGCAATGCATGTGGAGTAGACAAATCCAAATACGGAGGACGTCGACGGTCGACGCCGACGTCTAAATCAAAGAGTTATACCGGACGTTGGCCCCTGCTTGGCAATTTCATGGTTTACTTCCGATCGGACTGAGAAGGAGAGTCGGTTCTATCTACCTGTTGGTAACTGTTAGTGTTAGGCCCCTCTACCCACAGGCAACAACACCACACCACGTACAGATAGTATTGCATGGGGAACTCGCTGAACGTGTCGTCAAGACGTCGGATGGGCGTGTATCTTACTCACAGTTTTGCCGACTTTTAACTATGGCCGCTCTGGCAACAATGCTGCTGATAATCTTTCTATTGGATACTGTAGCATCAGGTAGAAGTCTAGAGTTTTCACTTGTATTCTAACACTAACGTTAGGCCTGCAAAAGTTCTAAAAGACGTTACGTTCTAACAAATAGCTCTTCAACATTCTAACCGGTGACGCCTAACGTTTAATAGGCTAAAGTCTATAACACTGTTCACACACAGGTTCTAGCATTAATACACAACCCAGTCACTGTATTGGTGTAACGTTAGAATCTAACAACTTTTTACAGCGACTGGGCTGTGTATAGTTATTTTAACAGGTAGAAGTGGTCTAGACAATACTGTCTTCTAAATCTAACATAGACAAAACCGTCGACCTATAAACTTGTTACTTACTGTAGATTCTAGTCTGTAGATCTATGTTTATAGTAGGTCTATACTCTGTAACAAACACTTGGGATTTCTATATAGTTCTAACCGTTAGATGTGTGTAGGCCAGCCCTATACTGTTAGACCCATCTAACTGTTAGAAACACGTTTGCATTACCAATTAAATAATAGACCGACCAGACATTGACCGACAAGTAATGTTATGTCTAATTCTGCGAAAAACTTCTCATTTATAATAACGACATTTGCTGAAAAACTGACCCAGCAAATGTCATTATAATAAATGAGAAGTTTTTCGCGGAATTAGACATAGGCCTACTTGTCGGTCAAGACCAGACGCTGTGCGAAGCGACTGGACTGTGTATAGACCTAGTTAATCTAACGTTGGATTTAACTGTTAGAAACTAAACCCTAATATTAGATCTAACAAGAAGAATCTAGATGTCTAGACATAGTTCTAACCATAAACTCTAACCCTAAACCCTAAAGCCACCTACTTAAGCACTACGAGACCTAAACTAATGACACACATCTATACCCTACTTTGTTTTGTTTTTTTCAATTTTAGCAAAGAGCATAAGTTGACCATTCTAAATTACATATGGGTATCTATATGGCTAGCTGTGCTGATGTTAATTGTTAGATTTTAGAAACCCTAAAATGATTTAGCCCCCCTCTCCCTAAATAAACCCAGGATGGCCTAAGTCTGGAATGCTGTAACATTTACAGGTCTGGTCATCTAGAATCTTTTGTTATAAATTCTGTGATTAAACTTGTTACTAACACTCAACAGTGTAACACTACTACGTCCACAGATCTAGTAAATCAATGTGACCACTAACAGAACAATCTACCTGTTATGAGTGTGTTATGACTGTTAGTGTGTATAGTAGTTTAATTTGTAGATCTAGTCATGTGACATCAATACAGCAGATAGTCACATGTGACACTGAACCTCTACTAACCTTGCTATGTTACAATCTTCTGAAGATGTACCATGGGTAGGTCCTACATGTGAATTGTGATGTGGCTAATGTTAGACCTAGATTGATACTAGTAGTACTGTTCTTCAAATTAACTCCTGAAACTTGTGCTCTCCCATAAGTTTCTTTAGGTAAAAAGTAAATTGTATTTATATCCTGCTAAATATTCCACTGTGTAGCTCTGGGGTCTGTTTGATTAAAGGTGCATAGTCCCAGTAGTGTAGAGGGCGCTGTTGATGATACTGCCGATCACTGTTAGCATTGATTACCGAAGTTGAGCTGTCATCAAGAGGAAAGTGCGTAATAATGATATTCAAGATTATATTCAAGATGACTGGCAACATATGTTTTATGATATTCATTTTAATAGGCAACCTATAACTCAATATTTTGTATTGTTTGAAAGTGATTTGTATTTAGACCATGATTTGTACATGGCCAGGGCCAGCACAACCGGAAAAAGGGGGGGGGGGGGGGGACGGCGGCAACTGTCTTTTTGCATACCGGTAATACATAGGGTCTAACCACTTTGCCCCCCACTCTCTTTTAACCCAGAATTAAGTGAGACTAAAGCAACTTTTTGAAATGTCATGGTGTGTGAGCTGTGGTCTTCTATATTGGCCAAAAATACTGTCAAACCAATGTCGGAGAAAAATTCGTGATTTGCATCCATGATTTTTTTTTCTTTATCACATGAATCCTGTTTGTACAAGCAAATCTTGAAGATTGATCAACCTTAGACACTGTTTGACTTTTTATTCAAAACTGATTATCAAATGTTTAGCCATCATAAAAAAAAAAAAATGTTTAGCCAACATCACCATCAAGATGTTTCTGTTGTTGTAGTTACCTACAATCAACTTCATGTGCTTACTTACTGTTCACTTTCAACACTCTCAAACTTTGAAATACTTTTAGAGCATTAGAGAGCCTAAAGAATGTGTGGTTTTTGTATTTTTTTGCAATGAAATGCTAACATTGCTATTAAACATAATCATATGTATTTGTAATTGAGTATCATTAATCTAATGTTATCATTCAATTTACAATTGCCATGGTGACACACCTGTGGACATAGAGACTAGATTGAATAGGGATTTACAGAATATTTCAGAATGGTTTCATGTAATCACGTTGCATTAAATGTAAAGAAATATGTAAGAATGTTGATTGGGTCACAAAAGAGAATCAAAGGTAAGATGCTTACCAGGTAATCTTTAAATTGATAACACAAATATAGATCAGGTTAGTACATACATCTCATAGCATCTATTGATAGCTGTCTCAGTTGGGATACAAATGTTGGTGAGTCGATGAGAACTTTATATTTCTTAAAATGCAATGTAATGCATTGCCTTTCAGAAGAAACAGCACTGCTTTTTTGTAAGACAGAGCAAAGTAAACTAGAATGTGCTGTAGTTTTGAATAAAATGAAGTAAAAGAATATTAAAAAACTGCAAATCTTACAAAACAGATTGCTCAAGACTGTTTTGTGCATTGAAAATATGTATCTAACTTGCCTCATTTATTATTCATTGTCACTTGATATTTTAAAACAGAGACGAGCTGAGCGTTATATACCTTATGTTTCAAGTATAGAATATTGGTGAATTTAGCTCTAGCGTATGTAGGCCTTATCTCAGTGTAGTAAATTTGAGATTTAAAAAATGTACCCCATATTATTTCAGAAACAGTTTGCAAGTCCTTTCATTACCTCAGTTAAAAAAAGTGTTTTAAAAAGAATAGTGTGAGTCATTACAAAGAAAAACTGAGGAATGATTTATGAACTGATTTTAATCCAGAACCAAAACATGAAAGTTATATAAGCATGATTTAAACCATTAGTTTGTTATTAATATTTGGTAGCTATTTAAGATTTAAGCATTTTTTCTCATTGTATGACTCTATGATCTATTTTGTTATTTCGTTTTTGAATCACATTGTATGTTATTATTCACCATTTTGTGAATTCTTTTGTTGTAACTAATTCTTTTTTTCTTCTCATTTTGTGTTGTATTGTATTGTATATTCCTATATGTTTTTTCATCTGTGCATGGACATGTTGAAAAACAGCCTTTGGCTAAATCCTGTTGCCCTACTTATATGAATGAATGCAATGAAGCAAAAAGACATCCAAAATGTTGCATTTAGGATCTCATATATGTCAAAGTGTTGCATTTAGGATAAAAAAGTGACGTACACAAAGAAAATGTAACTAAGAAAATCTAATTATTATTCTCCTTTGTCTCTTTGTGTGTCACGAGTTGTGTGAAATGGTGATTTAATGATATTTTACCTGTATAATGAGGTCAAACAGTGTGGTGTAGCTGAAATACATTTATAGTTTTGATTTGGAATTCAAAGTGATAACATGCTTAGAACATTGTACACATACTTGTATTGAACAATATTCTGAGGTTTATGGCATTTTCTAGCCATTTCCAAACTTAATGGAGTATGTCCTATTTTCTTCTTGTCCAGAAATCATGTACGCCTGCGAAAATGCAACCATAAACGTAGAGTGTGAAAGTGATGAATACATAGACGTCATTTCTGCCAGTTACGGCCACTGGGGGAATGCAGGTTGGCCGGAACAGCTAGACAGCTGCTCAAGTGTGCCGTCACATAGCACAGCATGTCATGCAGCAACCTCTGTTGATGTAGTTCAAGCAACCTGCCGCGGCAATCAGATGTGCGAAGTGGTTGCTGGAAATGAAGTGTTTGGGGACCCCTGTCAGGGCGACAGAAAGTTTTTGGAGGTCTCTTATGAATGTAAGAATTTTGAGTGCTTTGAAGATGGTACATACAATAAATCATTTTGTTGTTGAAGCTCTGAATATGATGGTATTTCCATGTAAGTCAACCAGTATTTCATTTACTCTGCACAAATCTAGAATTAGAGCCAATGTTTTCTTTCCTGTATCTTGTTAACAGACAACATCTAATACAGCTCGATATACATTCCTGCACAGTGAAATGCCAAACTTTAGGTGAAAAACTGTGATGTCTGTTTGTTTATTTATTCATTTTAGTTTTTGGTCATGCATGACAGTTGTGAAGTTTCATCCGTAAAGTTTTAACAAATAATCGTTGCCCTTTTTGTCTACATACAATGAATGGGGATTCATGAGTGCACTAGGACCTTCAACTTTTGACCCCCTCCCTTTCTCTTAAAAACAATTTATTTCCATATCATATCTTTTTGTATTTTATATATCATATCTTTTTCTATTTTATGGGATAGGACCATCAAATGTGGTGCGTTAGATACTGTAAAACGAGAAATGTTCGCGTGCATTTTAATTTCGCGAATTTCGCGAGCGCCAAGATTCGCGAAATTAAAATGCATGCGAAATTTCTTATCTACACTATATGCATTGAACGCAAGAGGCAATTCGCGAAAATTTCTTGCCACGAAAAAGGCCGTCGGCTCCAATTCGCGAAAATTTTGTGCCGCGAATATATCATGTTTTACAGTATTACCTGCTCGAAAGCTTAGAATCTTTCGGAATGTAACCTTAACTATATCTAGCTTAGAATCTTTCGGAATGTAACCTTAACTATATCTTACATGGCATCATTTGTTTCCTTGGTTTTGTGCTAAAAGGTCACAATCAGAAGTCAGTAGGTCTCAGTCATTGAATAAAGGGTTACAGTTTGTAATTCAAAAGGTTCATTATTCTGAAGCTGCATTAATCCAAAAATGAAGTAAGGTTCATTACTTTGAAGGTTCGTTATTTCGAAATCCAAAAAATGAAATAACATTTAGTGACAGAATACAGTAATTATTACAAAGATAGGAGGAAGACACACACACACCCACGCCCATAAATATGCATGCAGAGACATTTATAAATACACAAACACATACACATACTTGTTGATGAAGTGGAATGTACAATCATAATCTGTATTAACTAGATATTAAATATATATCTGTATCAACTCTAGAGATGAAAAAAAAAAATTTCCCTCCATCCTCTGTATGGAGCTTTCATTTTCGGATTTGGAATAAAGGGATGGTATAGCATTGACAGAGGTGAGGATTCAGCTTTTAACTTTTTGCAAGATAGATATTTAGAAACCATTCTGAAATGTTAAAGAGCATGCAATTCTAAGAGCAATTCAAAATTTATTTGATGAAAATCGGTTTTGAAGTGGCTGAGATATCCAAAAACAAAGTAAAACAATGCAATGCCTATGAAAAGGTTCATGGGTCCCACCTATTATTAGGATTGCTTCGTACTTGGCTATCTCAGCCATTTCAAAATATCAATTTTCATCAAATAAACTTAGAATTCCTGTTAGAATTATATGCTTCTCAGGGGTGGATCCAGGAATTATGTAAATGGGGGGGGGGGGGGAGGGGGCGCAACTTATATTTCTGGTGCCACTTCCGGGTTTCATGTCATTTTTTTCTTTCCATCTCTTTTGTTTTTAACGAAAAATAAAGGGGGGCGTGTGCCGGTTGCGCCCCCCCTCTGGATCTGCCACTACTTCTTCATACTGTATACGCTATGATTTTCGCGTACATAAATTTTCGCGAATTGCCGCTGTCACACATTTTCGCGAGTGGTTAAATTCGCGATTGGGAGACCAGAGAAAATATGAAATGGCAAAGAAAGTGTGAATTTTCAACTTACTAGCAAACAAGAATGATACTAGTTATACACTGCATGAAAAAAAAACTTACCAAACTCTGCGAACTAGTAAGTTAGAATTCAACATTTTTGAAGTGGTTAAGTCCATCGCGCTAGATTTCTGAGTGGTCCCCTTGCGATAATGGATTGGCTCTCTACAGTATTCGTAAGTAGACGTGGACGTGCGTAAACAAGCTTAGCCAGTATGATCTGTTCGGTAAGCCGTGACATGGTATACTAGTACTGAAATGTTCGTATCATCAAGGCAAGGGATTCATTTTGGAAGGCAATATTTTCGCGTGTTGTTAATTTCGCGAATAGCTCCCGACTCGCGAAATTCACGAAAATAAAACCCACGCGAAATATATAGCGTATACAGTATTTCATGAGAGGTTTCTACCAATAATTATCTAAAAGAAATCATGATTGAAAAATGTTGGAAACCTGAAGCCCCACCTCAACAGAAACTGCCTGTACTATCCCTTTAATGAACCTCTGGAACAATGAACCCTATTTCGTTTTTATATCAACGAACCTTTAGAATAATGAACCTATGGAATAATGAACCTTCCGAGTAAAGACCCTTATTTCATTTTCGGATTAACAAACCATTGAAATAACGAACCATATATTCATTTTGGGAATAAATCTTCAGAATAACAAACCTTCAGAATAATGCCACAAATGTTCGGATTAACGAGCCCTTTTTCATTTTTGGACGAACAAACCTCAAAGTATTGGGAGTTTATGTGTTTCAGAATGACAAACCCTCGAAATAATGAACATCACCAATGTAAAGGGAATCTTAATTCACTAAATGGAGTAATTTATCATAATTGTTACTCAAAACCAGTAGAAAGGAAAGGATTTTGTTTGGTAGGAACAGAGTTTTATAAGATCTCTTTAGACTGAGTTCTGCTCTATCATTATGATGCCAACAATGTTTTGTTTTACTTTGGTTTTGGTCTTATTTTGTCCTCCAATGGCTACGGGAACACTCAGGTATGAAGAGATGTCCTGCAGACTGGGTGTATGAACCGACCGGGAAGTCCTGCTTCTTGCTCATCGATACTTACCTAGGTTTCATGGATGCATTGGATGAATGCCGCGGTCTAGAGGGTGATCTGACAAGCATACATTCTCTAGAGGAGAATAACATTGTAGGAGGTAAGATTTTTTTTTTCTGTGTGTACGTCTCTATGTTTATGATATTTTCTCACTTGTTAGATGAGTACACGCATTTAAAACCATCAAATGATCCTAGCTCTGTTAATACACTGGGCATATGTGCTGTAAGATAATCCGAGGAGAAAATTCATACGATTGATGTCTGCGGTAATGAAAGCACACTGGATGAATTCCGGAAAATTTGGCGAAGTTTTTTCTGACATATAAAATGGACCAATCTAACAGCAGCAGACAGTGTGTTGTAGCTGAAACAAATATCGTAAGTGGATTCATTACTACTGAAGAAGAGGTTGAATCACTTCGAATTAGCCTAATTATGATATTCTCTGAAAGAAATATTGGCACACTTCAAGTTTGAAAAGACCGCCAAACAATGGTGAATATATAGAAGAAACAGGTCAATTAAACCACCTAGTGTGGCCGTGTGCTGAATGCGTACCTCAAACAGTAGCTATAAGGCCAAGCGAATGCTGACAATGACTTTGGCCAAAATGTTTCGGGCAGGCAAGCTAGTGCATGAGAGATGTAGAATTTTACATTTTATTTGATAGATTGTCATTACTGTTGATCTTTTTAAAGCAGAGCATTCAAATGACACAGAAAAGTATTAGAGTCACTTTGCATTGGTATGGCATTTATCCCGCCTATGTATCAATACAATGCTCCTATGAAAAAAGCTACACCTTTGAATCTGTGCATTGTCTGTAGGATATAGTCAGCTTTTGCTTTCTGAGTTCATTCAGTAGGTAGATTTCAGTAGGTTTTCAAAGGAAGAAGAATGGTATTCTTTGTGTTGCACAAATCTTTTCCTTGAGGTGGGAAAATAACTGAGGCTTGCTTAAACTCTGTTTGCAGTTTCATGAAATATTATCCATGTTTAATATCTTTGAATGTACACTTGAAAATTTCTTGATACAAGGTAACGACAAATATCAGGAAAAACATAACACCACTTCCCCCATCCCCTATAGGTTTTGTTATACTGTTTCTGATTTCCTGACTCTCAAGCATTTTGGTTACTGGTAGTCATACATTTAGATCAGGGTTGAATTCTCAACCTTTTATAACATAAGACCCACTTTGGCTCGTATGATTTTTTAGACATTTTTTTAGGTTCAATAAGGTAGAATACAAATATTTCTTTATTTTTGGTCGACATTTATGTGGCCAACCTGAGAAGAGCTTCGCGGCCTACTGGTTGAGAAGCAGGGCATTAGATAACACTTATTATGATCACTTTGTCTTCAAATTTCACCATTTGTGCCTTTTTTAAATGGGAAGTAAAGGTAATTATGTAATGTTCTAATTTAAGTTAAATTGCTTCACATCTATCCTTGCTCAACAGAGTACTCAACAGATTTTTAGAGAAGTGTCAAACAGTTTGCAATGTCCAGAGCTACATGTAGCTATGACCATGAATCACAAAACCCACAAAATGTTGCACGGGCTGGTAATAATGGTAGTTTTGATCAAGAGTGTATTGAATCAACATGGTTGACTCTGCTTTTTGGTATTTCCTGACACAGTAATCCATCTTCCATCTTCAGCAGAAGCTTTGGAACAGAATTATGTAACAGTGAGGCTCTTTACAGTGATTGTGCAGCTGTATTCTTTATGGTTCAGCCATTACGTTTCATGAAAATGAACATGGCTAGTTTTTGCCCTCAAAACAGTGAGCAGGAACAGTAATGAAATAGTCTTGAGTGGAATGTGAACATGCCAATTTTAAGAATAATACTGGTAGACGTTTCAATGCACCCCTAATACTTCAAAGCCCTTTTCCGCAAAAGTAAATTTTCTTTTGATAGGCTTTCTATCACTTATTTCAGTGGATTAGGAACATCAGATTTCAGTGAGTTAGGCTGCGTTTAACAACTTTCCCATGTTTGAAATGCAATTTTGTACCAACTATCAGAATGTGTTTGCAAATGCCTGTCGGATCACGTTTCTTAATTTGTTGCATTTATCAAGTCTGTCGTGAGTTGATTGGGAGGCCTTAATTGCCTCTGCACAGCTCCACTGCACAGCTTAACCCAAGAAGGGGAGATGTGTAGTTGGCAGTAATTGGAGTGGGTTTACAAGCTAGAAACTGCTTTCAAAACAATTCACTTTGCATTTATCAACTCTTCAGAAACAAGTTTCTGGCTCAAATGCATTTGTGATTACACTATTTCCGCGTTTCAGAAACACATTTATAACCCAATTATCAAAACAGTTTTGCGTTAAACAAATGCTTAAAACACCCTGAAAGTTGTTCCAACGGCGTAGCCAGGATTTCATCTTAGGGGGGGCGGTTAGTCTGCGAGGGAGCGAAGCGACCGAGCCCGAGCGAGCGGAGCGAGCGAGGGGGGGAGGGTGTGGGAGGGGGGTGTCCCCCCTCGCACGGTAAGAACTTTTTGCATTTTGATGTTGTAAATGGTGCAATTTGATGCATGTTTCTGCGCGTTATATAGACGTGAAACAGTCCCACTTGTTTAAGGCAGCAGTTTATTTTGATGTAGATTATTATTGAACGATTTGCCTATAAAATGCTATAAGTTAAATACACTTCTTGTATTAACTCTTTTCACTGAATATCATGAACGCGACTGAACCCGAGAGAGCGGAGCGAGTGAAGGGGGAGGGGAGGGTGTGGGAGGGGGGGTGTCCCCCTCCCATGGTGAGAACTTTTTGTATTTTGATGTTGCAAATGGTGCAATTTGATGCATGTTTTTGCGTGTTTTAACGAGTTGAAACAGTCCCACTTGTTTAAGGTTGCAGTATATTTTGATGTAGATTATCATTGAATAATTTGCCTATAATATGGTATAATTTAAATACACTTCTTGTATTACTTCTTTTCACTGAATATCATGAACGCGACTGAACCCGAGCGAGCGGAGCGAGCGAGGGGGGAGGGGAGGGTGTGGGAGGGGGTGTCCCCCTCCCACGGTAAGAACTTTTTGCATTTTGATATTGCAAATGGTGCAATTAGATGCATGTTTTTGCGCGTTTTATCGACGTGAAACAGTCCCACTTGTTTAGGGTTGCAGTATATTTTAGTGTAGATTATTATTGAACAATTTGCCTATAAAATGGTATACGTTAAATACACTTCTTGTATTAATTTTTTTCACTGAATATCATGAACGCGACTGAACCCGAGCGAGTGGAGCGAGTGAAGGGGGAGGGGAGGGTGTGGGAGGGGGGTGTCCCCCCTCCCACGGTGAGAACTTTTTGCATTTTGATGTTGCAAATGGTGCAATTTGATGCATGTTTTTGCGTGTTTTAACGAGTTGAAACAGTCCCACTTGTTTAAGGTTGCAGTATATTTTGATGTAGATTATCATTGAACAATTTGCCTATGATAATGGTTTAATTTAGATACACTTTTTGTATCAATTCTTTTCACTGAATATCATGAACGCGACTGAACCCGAGCGAGCAGAGCCAGGGAGGGGGGAGGGGAGGGGGTGTCCCCCCTCCCACGGTGAGAACTTTTTGCATTTCGATGTTGCAAATGGTGCAATTTGATGCACGCTTTTGCGCGTTTTATCGACGTGAAACAGTCCCACTTGTTTAAGGTTGCAGTATATTTTGATGTAGATTATCATTGAACAACTTGCCTATAAAATGGTATACGTTAAATACACTTCTTGTATTAATTCTTTTCACTGAATATCATGAACGCGACTGAACCCGAGCGAGTAGAGCGAGTGAAGAGGAAGGGGAGGGTGTGGGAGGGGGGTGTCCCCCCTCCCACGGTGAGAACTTTTTGCATTTTGATGTTGCAAATGGTGCAATTTGATGCATGTTTTTGCGTGTTTTAACGAGTTGAAACAGTCCCACTTGTTTAAGGTTGCAGTATATTTTGATGTAGATTATCATTGAACAATTTGCCTATATAATGGTATAATTTAAATACACTTTTTGTATCAATTCTTTTCACTGAATATCATGAACGCGACTGAACCCGAGCGAGCAGAGCGAGCGAGGGGGAGGGGAGGGGGTGTCCCCCCTCCCACGGTGAGAACTTTTTGCATTTCGATGTTGCAAATGGTGCAATTTGATGCATGTTTTTGCGTGTTTTAACGTGATGAAACAGTCCCACTTGTTTAAGGTTGCAGTATAATTTAGTGTATGTTATTATTGAACAATTTGCCTATAAAATAGTATCATTTAAATAATCTTCTTGTATTAATTCTTACACTAAATATCATGAACACCGTCTGTTCAGCAGTCAAACAGAAAAAGCATGCACACGAGGGTGTAGATAGGGGCATATCCTCTCCCACACGAAGGTGACTTTGCGTTTTCAGACCTGAAATTCAGCGATCTGTTGCAAATTTTTGGTGCAATACTTTTTCATCGAAGTGATAAAATCACGGAATTTTGCTCTTATTCCGAATGTGCACCATCTGTGTGTATGTATAAAGTCTAGTGAGGTATATATAGAGGAAGGGGGATTCCTCCTCCCGCTCGCGGAGCTTTTGCGTTTTTAGAATTGAAATAAAGCGATCTGGGTGTAGCAACAGTCTATACTTCTATGCATGGTGGAAGGGGGAGGGGCGGGGGAGCAGGGAGAAGGCGTGGGCGAGTGTTATCCCCACCCTTCCCTTCCGATCGAGCTTTTGCCTTTTTAAGGTTGAAATTGAGATATCTCATCTACGCATTTTTGATGGAATCACCATTTGGGAAATCACACACACACACACACACACACAAACTGATTGGGGGGGGGCTGAGGGAGGAAAGGGTCGATTAAAAGGCCCGTTCCCCTTTATACATGAGGGAACCTTGAGTTTTCGGAATATAAGTGATAAGTCTTGTGCACTCAGAATTATTCATAATTTTTTGTAAATCTAAAAAGTGTACTAAGCTAGGGAAAGAGGCATAGAGGGGGAGGGTTTGGGAGGGGGTATCCCCCTCCCAAGCACGAGAGATTTTGCATATTTTGAATTGAAATTCAACGATCTGGTGCACACTTTGAGTGAAATATTCAAAAAATATCTTATTTGATGAAAGGTTGCAAAGGAGACCCGCTTCATGTGCATGCATATACAGTATACACGCATTTTTTTTTTCCGCCTCCCAAATCCCCGGTCCAAATCTTAGGGGGGGCGATCGCCCCCATCGCCCCCCCCTGGCTACACCAGTGGTTGGGTACCGGTACCTTAATTCTGCACCAGAAGAGAGTTGATAAACGTACTCTAAGGTGTATAATCAACATTAGACAATCTGTGCTTTCCCATTCTGACCTAAGTTTCAATATCCTGTGTGGGATTTGTGTGTGTATGTGATGCAGGGTTGCCTATGCAGTGTAGTATTTCAAGGCATATCAGCTTTATTGCAATGTGTAATTTTGTGTCTTGGACTGCTCCAGTTTGTTCGTTTGTTTGTTTGTTTTTAAAATCAACATTCATTTTGTAGCTGCTACAAGGCAAGTGTATTTTGCTCACATTCTGTTTCCTATAAGCACACACAGGACAGAAAACCTAAAGACTAATCACCTTCACAAGTTTCATGTTTTGTCTTTAAGACATGAAGATATGGGCCATAGTTTGGATTGGATTGACTGACTCTGAAGTGGAAGGCTCCGTGGAAAGTTGGGCAGATGGATCACCAGTGACATATACAAATTGGAAAGGTATGACATTCCGCTACTGCAATGAAGAACAAGAGTAATTTCTTTCAAAACAGCAAACAACAGCATACTGTAAAAGTGGAAATTTTCGCGGTGTTGAAATTTTTGCGGTGTTGAAATTTTCGCGCAACCGGAAATTAGCGCGAAAATAAAAGCACGCGAATATTTTTAGCTCCCAATATATTCCAGTAGTTGATGTCTGGATTCCGCGGAATTAAAACACACGAAACTCTTCTTACCCGGTCGAGCACAAAAAATTAGTCGCGCGAAAATATCCACTTTTATAGTACCTACCAATGTCTCAGGGATTACCAGAAGCAATCAAAGTTGCCTCTTGCTAGGCAAGATGTTTTGTTGTGAAAGGTTTGCAGTAGAATGTGTGATGATATTGAAATTACCACTTTGTCATGCTGTCTTGAAGTTTGTCCTTGAAAAGAAATGATCTCTAGGTTCTCTAAAATCTGTAGGTTCTCTTAAGGACTCAACCATCATTCACTTTGAGTGTAGTACTGTCCTATGATGTCATCTTGAAGCTATTCTTTTTTTGGTCTGTTTTCTTTTCAAACAAGAATATCAGCCATGAAAGAATCAGCCATGAAATGAAATCTTGCCAAAATTTCGCGCCAACTGTTTCACTCTTACTCATGTTGGAAATACAGGCACATACAATTATAGGCATTTTCACAACTTGCATTTTCAAAATTAGAGATATAATCATTCAAGACAAATATTGTGCTAGTCTGTTTTTGTCGAGCCCACCGGAGGTGCGGGGAGACTGAGGGATCGCCTGCGGCGTCTGTCCATCCGTTGTCCGTCCCTCCGTCGTCCGTCCCTCCGTCGTCCGTCCCTCCGTCCCTCCGTCTCTCTCCGTCCGTCGTCCATCCGTAATGCTACTAAAACTTGAATAACTCTCTACTGAGGACTTTAATTTCAATCAAACTTAGAGGAAAGAGTGGTTATACAAAGTTACACATTTTACCAAACATCAAAGTCACCTCAAGGTCAAAGGTCACAGGTAGGGGTCAATGAACTTTAGGGTCCAATGTTGAGTTTTTACAGTGCGTTTCGATTATGGCTCATAACTTTTGATGTACACTCTACTGCAACTTACGCAAAGTGGTATTTCCCACAATTGATCCTCAAGTTGTGAGCAATTTACAAAATACAGAAACTTCATGGAAATGACAAGCTTTCTTTGTTTTGTCCCGGCCCCTGCATACTTTTATTCACTAGCTTCAGCTGATGTAAATTCCATATTATCAAATCCCCCAGATTATAAGGATGCAGTCTTGTAGAGCACTAGGCCCCCTACCTGTAGCTTAAAGGAGGAGAAGACAAAAGTACACAAATGTGTATACTGTATCAATCAATCAATTTAATATCGAAACAAAACACATTGAAACTACAAAACAAATCTCATTTTAAAAGATTCTTTACATTAATTGCAAATGTAAATGCCCACAAAGAAATACTCTCTCAATTTTATGAAAGAAAAGCTATGTATCTGTGACAATAAGTATGATTATTATGAAACACATGTTTGCTTCTGATTCTGTTATGACAAAGCAATGTGCCGAATATTTCATGAGGTTTTTATTATCGCAAATTTCTGAAGTCAGGCGCTATTTGCGCAAAGATACATGAAAATAATGACTCTGATCCCAATATGAATGTGACGCACACATATACATTTCTCTGTTCAGTACAGTACTCCACGATTGCAAATTTAACCACTTGCAAAATCGTTGGCAAGTTCTGATAAGATTCGCAAAAATTTAGACTCGCTAAATATATGGCGTATACAGTACATTACAACAGCAAGGGCTCTTAGCACATACTTTAAATATTTCCATGATAAATCGTGTCATTTGTGAAAAAACTTGTAAAACATGAGAACAACATTAAGATATATTACAGTAGTGTATAAACAGAACTCTTCATGAAATGTAGGGTACTATACCTTGAATATTAGGGTGAAATCCAAAGATCTCTATGTCTTCCCAGACCTAATGTAGGCTCCCTGAAAGTAAGGTTAGCACAGTAATGGGAGGGGTATATTGTGTATTAGAAGACTTTTTTGCAGCCCCCTCTATTTCCAACAATTTTGATTTGGTATTACTGTCATAAAATTTGCAATTATGTACTATTATATTTTAATTCACACTATTTTTGTAATTAGTAACATTGCACTGGTTTTGTAGGATTATTTGTATTTAAATGTCTTATTGCAATTGCATTTCTTGTGGGAAATGAAATAAATCAAACAAATGAAATAAAAATATCGATTCTAGTGAGGTTACTGTAAAAGTGGATATTTTTGCGTGACTGATTTTTTGCGCTCAGCCGGATAAAAAGAGTTTCGCGTGTCCTTAATTCTGCGGAATCAAGACGTCAACTACTGGAACATATGGCATGCAAAAATATTCGCATGTTTTTATTTTCGCGGTAGTTTCTCGTTGCACAAAATGCGCGAAAATTTCAACTCCGCAAAATTTACTATAAATGGAGAAACAATTATTGCTATAGAGGCAGAATCATCATTACCACCATTGACAAAGAGAGTGATAGCAGAAGTAAAAGTAGTGAGTGTAAAACTTCATAACAGACTCTTGCTGCTGGGAAGTGAGTGCTGTAAAACATATTTTCGCGGCATGAAATTTTTGCGAATGGGAGCCGGCGGCTTTATTCGCAGCATGAAATTTTCACAGGTTGCCTCTAACATTCAATGCATATAGTGTCGATAAGATATTTAGCGTGCATTTTAATTTTGGGAAACTTGGCTCTCACGAAATTTGCTAGATTAAAATGCATGTGAACATTCCTCGTTTTACGGTATGCTGTTTTATATTCCTTGTTTATCCATGATAAATATTCTATGGAAGATGCTGCCGGACTATCTAAGCTTAACAATGTCAGTATATCGGAAAATGGTATGTACTCTTGTTTTGCAGCCCTTTTTTAGCATTCATATTGATACAATATATTGCATTATACAGTGAGTGTTTTTTAATGGAAATATCAGTGCAGATGTTAAGAATTTGTGTTGTATCTTTTTTTTCCCCTTCAAATCAAATGTTCATTTTAGTAATCGATAGGCAGAATGAGGTACATGACTGTGTTGCGATAAATTCAAAGCAGTGGGCATGGAGGGACTGCTCAGAGCAACGTCGTAGTGTATGCAGGATGGGATCCCAACCCCTTTTATCTGATAGTTATCCTACGACTCGATGGCCACCATCGTCCACCCTGGGTCATGCGACATCTTCTCCCACTGTGCAGCGGCAGCCATTTACCACTCCAAGCCATACCACAGCTACCCCGGCAGTGCAAATGCAGCCAGTTTCCACTCTCAGCCATACAATTTCTACGTCCACTGTGGGGCTTGCTGCTGCCCCATCAACCACGCCCCAAACGCCATCACCACTGAATCCCATGACAATGCTGGTTACTACTGCTAGTAATGTAGTTACGCAGAGTGCGCAGGATGATACGAATTCTGTGGTTTCTGCCAACAATGCTGCCACATCTATTCCTGCATGGACAGTGCAAATATCCTCTCCAAATGTGCCTAACAGCTACATTCTCGTAGACCTCTTCCACTATCCAGATGGTAAGCCTGTATGTGTGTGACTGCTTTTATATGTTACTCTGCATCAGAAAAGCAACAAAAAAGTTGCCAGATACGACTTTTAGGTTGAGGGTACCTTCTAAAAGAGCAGACATTAAGCTTTAAAGTGATGTATAACTCAATTCAGATGGACTCTCCTAACCTATCTTAACATCGGAAAGAAAGCATACACTCTGGAAAAGTGTGTACTGAGTAAAGAGGCTCTGAAGTCTATCTGGGTCTATTTGAGGTCATAAGCTGAAAGTCAGCTGGATGAGTGCAGTGAATGGGACAAAAAAGAGGATGCAAAACTTCATAGCAACAGCAGTGAATGAATTATTTGATTCAGCTGAAATTGATCATGCTCTATTAACACGTTCTGTCCATAATTAATACCAACTTTCAAAGCAGTAGCATTGTATTTTTAAAAGTTATTAGAGTTGAAAGTAAAGAGTGTATAAAGGGTTTTTAAGAAATGAAAAAAGACTCAGACACAACTAACCACGCTATTCTAAAAAAAAAAAAAAAATGTCATAGAAAAACTGCTAAAAACACAATTTCCCATTTGTTGTACTATTCCTAACTTTAGCATAGTGTAGAAGAAGATGTGCTGTTTCAGAAAATAAAAAGCTGAAGATTGAATAGGTTGGCCCATTTCACCTATGTTGAGTCCTCGCACAAAATCAGGGCATGCGACTTTTTGTTGGTTTTGTGATGCTCGATCACATATTTGAGTTGCAATCATTTTTGTCTGCTGAGTCTGCTGAGCGTTAAATACAAACCGAAGTGGTACCAGAGGCATTGTTTCCACATAGGAATTGTCTCTCCCGCCTGAATTCAAACGGTCTGTCCATCTGCCCTGGATCTCATCATTTTGTACAAACAAAATACTTACAGGCGTTCTGTATTTTATGCAAATATGCTGACTGGCTTTTAGGCAAAATCCTGTGTGATAAAAGTTCAAGAAACTAAAGATAGTTGATGTTATCTAAAAGTGGCATCAACATATAGCATGCACTTAAAGAATCATGAAAACCTTTTTTTTTTCTTTTTTTTCAGAAGACAACCAGAACAGTTGAAAACTTTGTTTTTGTTATGTGTATTAATTTCAGTTAAAAACTTTGTCCTTGTAATGTGTTTTATGTCAACTGAACCTCACGATTTTGATATGGGCAAGGGCCCCTTTTAAGCATCTCTGTACAAATTGTATGCATGTGTGTTGGTGTCACAACAAATTACAACACAATACAGTGGCGGATCCAGGGAGGACCGCAACAGGCGCACGCCCCCCCCCCCCCCCCTTATTTTTTGTTGAAACAAAAGAAATAAAAAGAAAAAAATGGGGGAGGGGTGCTTGCGCCCCCCCTTTTATTTTGTAAACGCACCCCCTCTTTACGGAATTCCTGGATCTGCCCCTGCAATATGCCAACATGGAGTAACGTTATAGGAGGGTAAAACCGAAAATTGTTGAGCTCATTATGAATACATCCTGACTTTGGTTAAAGAAAAATGTGCAGTCCCCTCAGCAGGGAAAGCTGCATTTCTCTGAAATCTTGTTTTTGAGCTTCTTAAAAAACCCCAAAACTCTCCCACTGAACAAATGCTCTGAAGAAGAAATAAACTCGCATCTCTGTTTTTAAGAGATGTTGGGGTTTTTTTTTGTTATAACATCTGACATTTTTACGGAAATGTGTTCCCATATATCATCACTTCCACTCCTCCTCAGTGTCAGTGGCCTGTTTGAATAAGTTTTGTCAAATCAGTTGATTTTTTGTTTCATCTCCTCTATTTAGATTACACACCAGCCTCATCCTTCAGTGTGAATGAAACCATCATTGCTGTCGCTGCAGTAGTCGGCCCATTCCAGCCGGAATCACCTGTAGCTTGGTCGATTACAGATCATTTCACTGAGCAAGAAATCCCCTTCGAGCAACACTCTCCACAGAGTGTTCTCATCACGTTTAGCTGGCCCTCTGTCTTTACTCTCTATGCATCTGCACATGGAAATGAATCTAATCTTGCCACGTATATGAATGCTACAGTCCTGCCATCAGCACGCATTCAGTGCTCAAGGAGGATGTATACAGGGGAGGAAGTGTGGTGCGCTTTGCTGTGCCATGGTATGCTGCCACGACATTCGCGTTTTGTCATCACTTTCGATGATAGCGACGACCAGGGGACCGCTGCTCAGCCGGCGGATTGGTCGCTTGATGATTTGCCAGAGGACCTTGAGGGCAGTGTAGCATCATTTCGAGGCTTTCTTGCAAGCTTTGCCAGTTACACGTACAGTGACATTGGATCATACAATGTCTCCGCAGAGATCTTCAACACATTAGCCGCTCAGGTCCAGGTAAAATTTACCAAAGTTGCAAGAATTTAAGAATTTATGCTTTTCAGTATGTTCCTTCTTCTTGCTATGCCATTTTAGTAATTTTGCAACAAAATCCTTACATATCATACCATAGTGAAATAAATTTCTGGAAAAAAATATTTGTAACATTAAACTGAGATTCCAAATACTGTAACTTTTGATCATATATCTTCATAGAAATATACCTCCCTCTTAAATCTGTTACAAATATGTTCTGTAAATGTGTTGTATATAATTTTCCCTGTTTGTTCAATGGAAATGGAAATAAAATTGAAATTGAAATTAAAATTGAAATTGAAATTGAAAATCTAAAGTGCTGAGTACTTTGAAAAGAGGCACTTGTCAGAAAACGACACAATAAACTGCAAAATATCCTGCTTGTAGGAGAGTGTATCAAGTGCTGCACGTAAATGGTCAGATATACACACTGAGCATATGGAGAATACTATCCTCACCAACATGTGCAATATTGTGCAATGATCTGCAAGCATGAGAATATCATGCTTATGCTATTTCCTGTGAAATATTAGGTGAAAGTAGAGTGGCATGTCCAAGAAAGCGTTAAAATTCATTTTTTAATGTAAGAAGTCTTCTCAACAAATGTTCTCTAATCATGATGTTATTTACTGACCATCTCTTGCTTGGGGTAGATAATCATAGTGGGCAATGATCCTTGATGCCAACATCTCGCAAAATTGGTTTAAATATCTTGAAGTGCTGTATTGAAAGTTTTGCCTCGGCAAATAACAATTCATCAGATATTGTAATATATATTTTTTATGTAACCTTGTTGTTAGCTTCGTCTTTGGAAAATGATGTCAACTATTAAATTTAATACACTCACATCACAAGGATAGAATATAAAGTAAATGTTGCTGCCTCACAAACATCTATATGTCTACATAGTCATTCAACAGTGTGACTGTATTGCTCCAAGTGCTATTCTGTTAGACATGCCAGTCAGTTTTTTTACCTCCACCGAGGGAGGAGGTTATGTTTTCATCGTCGTTTGTTTGTTTGGTTGGTTGTTTGTCTGTGTGCAAAATAACTCAAAAAGTTATGAACGGATTTAAGGTTTGAAATAATACAAGGAACAGATGATTTGATTTTGGTACTGACCGTGGGGGATTTTTATGGATTTTAGGAGGGATTTTGATAAATTTTGATTCTGTTTGCTTTATATGATAGCACTACATGGGAGCTTTGACACTTCTACACAGAATTTCAGTTGTGACCTTTGACCTTGACCTTTGACCTATATTGTACATTTTGCTTCAAAATGCTACTCCTTCGCCATTTCTAACCCGATTTTGATTCTGTTTGCTTTACATGATAGCACTACATGGGATCTTTGAAATTTCTACACAGAATTTCAGTTGTGACCTTTGACCTTGACCTTTGACCTATATTGTACATTTTGCTTCAAAATGCTACTCCTTCGCCATTTCTAACCCGATTTTGATTCCGTTTGCTTTATGTGATGGCACTAGGTGAGGGCTTCAAAACTTCTACACAGAATTTTGACCTTTGACTTCTTTGACCTTTGACCTTGATTTTTGACCTATATTGTACATTGGCTAGAAAATGCTACTCCTTCGCCATTTCTAACCCGATTTCGATTCTGTTTGCTTTATGTTATGGCACTAGGTGAGGGCTTCAAAAATTCTACACAGAATTTTGACCTTTGACTTCTTTGACCTTTGACCTTGATTTTTGACCTATATTGTACATTTTGCTACAAAATGCTACTCCTTCGCCATTTGTAACCCGATTTCAACTCCGTTTGCTTTAAGTGATGGCACTAGGTGAGGGCTTCAAAACTTCTACACAGAATTTTGACCTTTGACTTCTTTGACCTCTGACCTTGATTTTTGACCTGTATTGTACATTTTGCTACCAAATGCTACTCCTTTGCCATTTCTAACCCGATTTCGATTCCGTTTTGCTTTATGTGATGGCACTAGGTGAGGGCTTCAAAACTTCTACACAGAATTTTGACCTTTGACTTCTTTGACCTTTGACCTTGATTTTTTACCTATATTGTACATTGGCTAGAAAATGCTACTCCGCCATTTGTAACCCGATTTCGATTCCGTTTGCTTTATGTGATGGCACTAGGTGAGGGCTTCAAAACTTCTACACAGAATTTTGACCTTTGACTTCTTTGACCTTTGACCTTGATTTTTTACCTATATTGTACATTTTGCTACTAAATGCTACTTCCGGCGGGGACATATATTACGCACCGCGTAATTTCTACTTTTCCTTGTTACTCCTGTTTTGCTGTACCTGTATATATTAGGTGGAAGTGACCAAAAGGCCTAGCTGCATCACCTCACTGGCAATCATAGGAGGGTCAGATAATGCCACTCAGCCACAGCCCTACCTACGATGTTCAGACATCCACGTCTCTGCCAGGGTCAACATTGACGATGACTGCGCAGCATATCTAACCACCTCATTCGAATGGAGGATTTTAACATCTTCAGTAGATGGTGAAGTAGTGGCAGCTTTTGAGCTGGTGACTCACGTAAGCTGCACAGTAACTGGCATTTTCCACATATTCAATCATTTTGTAAATATGTGTGTGTGTGTGTGTGTGTATGTGTGTGTGTGTGTGTGTGTGTGTGTGTGTGGGGGGGGGGGGGTAATTAGCAATGGGCTTTCTATTAGTGGCTCCATAACATTTGCTCCGGCAACAATTGCTCTCTAATGAAATAGATCTGCATGCTAAGCCAAACATAAAACATAACCCCGACCATAATCCTAATCCTCACATCAAACTAAGCCTAAAACCCTATCACAACCCTAACCATAAGTCCTTGGAGAAAAGAACACTGGAGCAGTTGTCACATTAGAAAATGTGTCGCCTCTGTGTTCATCCATATGAAAAAGGGAAAAGGAAAAATACTTTAGTAGATCAAGAGAAGACAAGGAGACAGTTGTTCAGTGCCTCTGCATGGTAGCTCTGTAGAACATTGAAACTTGCATGTCTGTGTGGACAAACTGCATATGTGGGTGCACACACACACACACACAAATAAATCCTCATGCAGTCACAATACTCCTACTTAATTGCTTCCGTGGAACTCAACATCCAAACAAAATGTTGTGGCTTAGCTGTGAATTACATAAAAAGTAGAGCCCATTAAAAAAACCCATTAGATTGTTTAATTCATGATTCATAACAATAGCCTTGAAACAAAATTTTGTCTATGAAACATAAAGCTTTATTCCATAAGTTAAAGGACAAGTCCACCTTCATATACATAAGGATTGAGAGAATGCAGCAATATCAGTAGAACACATCAGTGAAAGTTTGAGGAAAATTGGACAATCCGTTCATAAGTTACGAATATTTTAAGTATCTGCGCAGTCACTGCTGGAAGAGAAGACTACTACAGTGTATGATGTCACATGCGTACAACTTTATAAGGAAAATAAAAAGAGAATTTCACAAATCTTTACTTTTTGAATAAAGTGCACAGTTCTTCGACTTGCTACTGACATATGTTTAGGGTAATATTATTCCCCCTGCCTTCTGAAAGAGAGAAGTCAAGTGTTCTTTTGTTATGGGAGAAAAATGGAAATATGTTGAATTTTCTTTATTCTTTCTTTATATCGTTGTACTCATGTGACATCACAAGCTATAGTAGTCTTTTCATCCAGCCGTGAGTGAGCAGAAACTTCAAAAATTCATAACTTTTTAACGGATTGTCCGATTTTGCTCAAACTCTCACTGATGTGTTCTACTAATATTGCTGCATTCACTCAACCCACATGTCTATGAAGGTGAACTTGTCCTTTAATGTAGTCTTAAAAGTGTTTACTCTGTAGACCCTCTGCCAACATTTTTTTTGACAGTCATCCCAAGTGATCATACCTAGCCACACCCTGGACATCAGTTCACATGACCTGAAGCTGCAAGTTCTGTCTGTGGACAAGCGGTCAGGGGAAGTGGTGGGTGACCGGAGAACCACAAGCTGGTTGAGAATCGAGCCTTGCGACCTTGTGGCAGTCATCAAAGGGGGAGTGTCTCGGTCCCACAGTAAGTGTGGTGGTCATCTTATATCTGGGGGCGTTTCATCAACGAGTTCGTCGGAGGTTTTCACCGACGAATTTGCTATCAGCCAATCAGATGCAAGGATTTCAGTAGCTTTTAACAGTTGTCAGTGTAAATCACTGACGAAAAGTTACATGAAACGCCCCCAGGTGTCTCAAAGGAACCCCCTCAAGGCAGTGTTTCATGAAACACATGTCAGTCACTAGCAACTGTTTTAAACTACTGAAATCCTTTGCATCTGACTAGCTGAGAAAAAATTTTTCAGTGAAAAAAATCACTGACAAAACCCTTGATAAAAAAAAAAGTGCCCTCCTAGAAATTCTTTGTCCCTTATGAATCCCCAGAAAATCAAATGAACACATGAAACATTTTAATAGGTACAGAAAATGGTATTGAGTAGCTGAAAACTTCACTTGTATAGAATTGCAATCTATGGTACCTCCACAGAAGCAGCTGTTCTGATCCCAAGACTGCAACCTCTCATACCCATGTTTTACTGTTTAGCCAAATTTTGATATGTGATGCACAAGTGTCCCACCATGTTTGTGTGTGTTTACTTGTGTGTGTCTTTACTGTAAGGTGTCACTTCGGACCTGGTGGTGGATGGGACCTCATCCCACGACCCAAACAAAGCACAGGGCTCACATGGATCCTTGGCTTTTTCTTGGTACTGCTTACTGGCTGATAGTGACTCAACATATGAATCCCTTGAAGAAGCTTTATCAAATTTTGGTAAGTATTCGTAGATGACAACTTAGTATGTCATTCTGTTAAAGGTTCATTGGGGTTTTTTTTATTCAAAACATGTGCATTAGAAATTCTTCCAATAACAAGGATCTACTTCATCATTTTATAAAACAAGTAACACATCATTTCGTTCAAGCGTTAGTGTAATTACCCACACTTGGTACCTTCAAAACAGTCCAAAAACAACCTAAGCTATTGCCTTGGGCATGTCTTGAACTGTTCCAAAGGTGCCATGTGTGAACCATTCTTACTAATGTCCTCACTGCTGCCTCACTGATGTGTATTATTGGAGTAATATTTACAATTTATGTCTTTTGTGTAATGGCAGATCCATGCTTTTCAGAAGAGGGTGCTGAGCTGAAATCCAATGCATCCAAGCAGGTGATAAATGCTGAGAAATTGTTAGCTGACACCAGGATGGATTTCTGGCTGGTGATAGCAGTGGAGCAAGGAGTCAGCCGCACAGTACAACAGAGAATAGCAGTAACTGCTGGATATTCCCCAGATATTCTTATCAGGTATGAACCGTAAAAGTATGTAAGACTCAACATTCAAATTTCAGAACAGTGCTGCCGAGCTGTGTGCTCCAATAAGTTTGATATCTCTGTCTCTGTCACTCTATGGAACCAATCCAACCAGGGGCCTGTTTCATACAGATTGATCGTAGGGTTGATTTTACGATTGATGTGATTCAGAAAAGTTACGCTCGCACTGCTATCAAATCTGTTCTTTGAATCAAGCGTAACTATCCTTATAAAACAGACTTATGATCATAATTCAGGGATGCCAGTTTTCCGGCAATAGCCGGAATTCCGGCTTTTTCATATTTCGGTGTCCAATTTCCGGCTTCGTAATATTATTTTCGTCTGTGTGGGAAAGCCGGAAAACACGAGAAAGAAACAAAGAAAGAAAGAAAGAAAAACGAAAAAATATGATCATCTAAACTTACGGGACATTCACTTTCACGATTTCCGTAGTATGTTTCGTATATACTTGGGCATGAGAATATCACAAAACGACTGTCATGCAAAACTAGCGCGATGTTGCTGCTGCTGGCTGGGCCATGGGACATGCAACACGTGCGATGATAGCGATCGAACAGTGTGGTGTTTCTATGCGATGTACTATGTGCGGTCGCGGTGCATGCATCATACTGCGCTCTCGCTGTAGCTACAGCGCTGAGACGGTGTGGCATGTGGTGAGTCGATTGAGTCAGCTGAACGAAGCAAAACTTCGGATTTTACGGCACTAGGACTTCTTTATTTTTGCTACAAATCCCTTTTTTCCCTAGAATACGACCACATTATTGTCTGGAAAGCGTTATACCAGCACGTATGATCGCGATCGAACAACGTGTGGTGTTTCTAGGCGATGTACTATACTGCGGTGCATGGATCATGCTGCGCTCTCGCTATAGCTACAGCGCTGAGAGAGTATAGTGAGTCGATCGAGTCAGCTGAACGAAGCAAAACTACGGAGTTTAGGGGTTAGGACTTCTTTATTTTTGCTACAAATTCATATCTCTGGATTAGATTTGAGGGGAGAAGAGCCCTCAGAAATGCTCAGATTGCACCAGAGAGCATCTAAGAACCCCAGAGCTTCCAGGGCCCTTGAGCGGGCCCTGGACCCCGGCCGAAGGGACTTCGCGCTTTGCGCTCGTAATGTGCGCTTCGCGCACATCAGTTTCGTTCACAAAAAAATTTCCGGCCCAAGAGCAATTTGCCACTGGCATCCCTGATAATTGATCTTACACTCAATTTGCTGAGAATTGAGCGTCTGTGCATGAGCAGATTTCCCCCCTTCCCCCCCCCCCCCCAAAAAAAAAAAAAAGATCATGAGGATTGATTACATTCAGTACAGGAAAACATGTGGTTATAGACATGACATTATGCCTTTGTGTTGAGTGGCCAAAGTCTTCACTATTGTGGTTATTTGCACTTTAAAGGTATTAGCCCACATTTGTGAACCTGCAGCAATTGGTCTCATAGTTAGCATGGAGTTTGGGTATGATTGCAGTAACACCTGTGCAAAATTTCGTTCCAATTAGTCCAATACTTTCATAAAAATAAATAAAAATGCACCGTATTCATGCGTATAACGCTCGCTAGCTCCGGTCCACATACGTACTATACATGCATGCGATACATGTTTAAGTTACATGTACGTAGCTAGCCCGCGCTCGTAATTTGATTTTGGGTCGGGTTGACCCGGTTTGAAAATTGATTTTAAAACGATGATTTTCTCTCTTTTATCGAATGGTATAGACAAAGAGCAACAGGTGAGGTATGTTACTGTTATAACTTGTACTTGAAGTCATATTGGACCTGTTTTATGCAGTTTTGATTTTCGTGGGTTTGCAAATGTGGGCTAGTACCTTTAAGTTTTACCTACTATGAGAGGAATCGTGCTGCATAATCGGACATAAAGTTGTTTCAAATATTTACTGTGACCAAAGTAGGTAACAATGCTCATGGACAAGAACCCATAATATACTGCACTCTCTTTGTCCTTCCAGCTGCCTGAGCAACTGTGACAGCTACCTAGATGTGGCTGAGCGGCTCGTTCTGCTGGCAACGTGCACCAGTTGTGAAGAGGACCAATTAGACGTCTCCTTCACTTGGCACCACGTGGCTAGTCATTCCAGTATTGGTGTGGATTTTGATTTTGCCAGCCAAACACTTACCGGACTCCATAGCAACCACTTGGTTGTCAAACCCTTCACCTTTGCATCAGTGGACAAAGCTGGCAGTGTCGTGTTTCGTGTGGAAGGTACGGCATGATTTATAGATTGAGCTGTGCATTAATGAAGTAGCATGGTGCTTGCATATTTCACACCTATTTTATATAATATGCCTGGCACACACTAAACACATTCGAGTTTTGAACATAGAACAACATTTAAAAAAGAAATGAGAGATAGTTCAGACATTAAACTGTTTATTTTTCTTACTGTGTTCATACAAGTCACATAATTTGCCATTTTCTTAGATATAACAATAAAGTTTACAATGTGGATGACACAAATGCTATCATGACAACACATATCAAGTACCATCACCATTAATTATTGTTCCACCATTTCTTCTCATAGGTTCGGTGGGAAATTTCAGCACTCCAGGTTTCACAGAGTACAGCGTCCACTTCAATGCCCCACCATCCCCTGGGGATTGCCGTGTGGAGCCCAGGGAGGGGCATTCCATACAGACACCCTTCACCATCGCTTGTCAGGACTTTGTGGATTCCGACCAGCCCCTTTCTTATGAGATGCACGTCTTCACCAATTTTGATGTCACTGGGGGCAGATTTATCAGTGATAGTCAAGGTGGGTGGGTGATGAAATGCTTCACAGTAATTGCTTATCTAAAATGGTTAGAATTTGCAGTGTGCCTCTCATGTTGCTCATGACTTTTCTCATGGAGGAGGAAAAATCCAAAGGATAAAGAAATTCAAAGTCATCTAAATGTGCTTTACACTTAAAAACTGTACTCTAAACTAACAAAGTTTCCTCAGTGGCTGGTGCTTTACACTTGAACACCGCACTCTAAACGAAAAAAGTTTCCCTAGTGACTGAAACTTATGTGATGTCTGTAAGTCATGTTCAGAACCTTGTCAGTTGACCTCAGGAGAAAATTTGAATAGAATGTATTTCTTGAATGTCAGTATTCACCTTAAAAGTCTTGAATGCAAAGGAAACTTTTGGACAATGGGTGAATGTGGCAAATTTATCTTTTCAGAGTAGATTCTTCTGGAAAAAGATAACATTTTGTGCATGGGTGAAAAATGTCACACTTGCTTTCGTTACTTAGTTATGTTAACTCCTCCACAGATACCAGAATTGTTATGTAAACAGATGTTTTTGTTTGCTGCAATGAATGTCATTCTCCATTCAAGATTTTGCGAGACCTTATGTCATCTGACTACAAAATTCATCTGCCTCACGAAATCATCATGTCTTCATCTTTCTCTTTGCCTTTTTTGTTTAATCAGGATTTCAACTCTATGCAGGTTATGAGACAAGACAAGAAGATCTTTCCATGCCAGTAGGAGAAATGGAAAAAGACTTTGTGGTGTTAATCAAAGTGATTGTAATGGATGCATTCAAAGCCATGACAACTGTCTACCTGAATGCTACAGTAAGCACACTCTCCTTATTACTGTCAATAAGAAAAACAAAAAACAGTGCATGTGAAATAATTGTTGGGAAGTTGACTCTTCAAACCCACGTTCTTTATGGTCTTTCAAATTATTTACAAATGAGAAGTAAAATATGGTTCACTTTTTCCAATTTTTTGTTTGGTGTAAAGTGCCTTGAGCACTTAATCAGAATGGAAAATGGTGCTATAAAAATTATATGTTTTATTATCAGTAGTAGTGTTATAACAAACAGACTTTCAAGAATGTTGTACCAGTGCTAGTGCAGCATACATTTACATGCATTTATTATCAAGGAAAATGGCCACAGCTTTGGTAGTGAAGTAAAGAAGTTTTGCCCGTGCAAGTTGTCACCTCAGAAAATCTGGATAATTTGAGATGATTGAGACACTGTTATGCTTGCAAATTTGAACTCTGTTGGTATAAAGGAACCATGGACTCGAGAATAGGGGCATAGCCCCTAACTTTTATGGACTACTGTTGTAATAGAGTTGTTTTGATGCATTGCCCCTTGATACCCAGCCATGAGGATGTCCCCTCCTCCAACACTAACAATTCAAACTTTGTGGTTCTCCCTTCTGATCATCTTAATTGCATTGAGTGTTTCTGCAATTTCTGTGTAGGTCTATCCCCCAGCGACACAAGGTTTGGGTGACAACGGCACAGAACTAGTGAACATATCTTCTGCAGTAGACCTGAAGGTGAATGCACTTTTGGCTGAAGGGAACACAGGGCAGGCAACCCAGCTGATCAGTGCTTTAGGGTCAGTCCTCAACTCATTGGGAGAAACTGATCAGGATGGTGAGATGACCACACAACGGAGAGAGGTACTGTAAAACTTATTACTGTCCACTCCTGATTTTTATGCCTTTTTATGCCAATGAAGTGGCCGGAGGCATTATGTTTTCGGGTCGTCCGTCCGTCCGTCCGTACGTCCGTCCCGTTTTGTTTTTGTCGATATCTCAAGAACCGTGTGGTGGTTTTACATCAAACTTGGTATGAGGGTATATCCTGGGGGGATCATACTTCAGAGACTCCAACCTCAAGCACCTTCTGATCTGGAGATTCTCCCGCCTGAAACCCTTAGCAAACGGGAGACTCCGACTTGATGTGTGCGAAGCGCGAAATTCCCAGGTTTCTAGATGCTCTCTGGTGCTATCTAAGGCTTATTTTTTCAACATAAGATAGAAATAAGTAAGAAATCCTTTCTAACAGGAGACAAAGAGCCAGGGCAGGAGAAATTAAATCTCAAACGGGAGAACGGGAGATTTTGCAAATATGGGTTTTCGGCGGGAGATCTCTCGTCGAAAACGGGGGAGTTGGAGTCTCTGATACTTTGTTTGGACTTTAGGGTCACGGGGTCAACGGTCAAAGGTCACAGGTTATTTTGTGAAAAAAAAGGTTGAAAATTCATGTTTTTCTCCATATCTCGCAAATGGTTCAAGGTATCTTCATGGAACTTAGTATATATGCTTGTTCCAATGGGCAGTGATTATCTAGGGAAGTTGGGGGTCATGGTTCAAAGGTCAGGGGGGTCAAAGGTCAAGGTCAACTCCTCAAAATATCACTACTTTCCTTATATTTATGCAATGCCTGAAGGTTTTTTTTTTTTTTAAAACTTGATGTATACATGTATTACCCAATATATATTCTTTGGGAAGTTTCTTGCCAAAAGGTCAAAGGTCAAGCACTTTTTCTTCCATATCTCAAAAGTAACTCAAGGTGTCATCATGAAACTTACATATTTATGCATGTTCAACCTAACAGTGATTCTCTTTGGAACTGTGAGGTCAAAGGTCAAAGGCCAGGTTTAGATAGTGCTATTTTCCCATTTGATACTGAAATTATACTTTTTCTCAATACCTTGAATTACTCAATGCATAAACTTATAAAAGGGTCAAAAGTCAAGTAAAAATCATCAGTTCCCCAAATACCTGCACTTCCATTTTAATCATTCATCCAATTGAACCTAGTTCTAGGAAAGTGAACATTCAGCACATTTGTGTCAAACCTGTCATTTTAATATTTACCAATTGTGTGAAACTGTCATCACACATTGTCAAGACATTGTACTATAGACCTATTAGGAGAACCATGCATTATGGCGGAGGCATATCAGTCGCCGTAGCGATATATCTAGTTTCTTTTCTTTTAATGCCTCGGCCGTGTAGGGTGCTTCTCTTCAAATGTTATTTGTATCTTCCAGCAAGCCAGAGTGACCTCTTGTTCATAAGAATGTTTCAGTTGTAATGTGTTTTTAGTTTGTTCTACATATATGTCATAGGCTGGGCATGTGGGTTTTCTCTGAAATAAAGGATGCATATCTCTTAATCTGGATGGATGCATGCTCCTTTGCTTCGTTCCATAAAGGACTTTTATTAACCTTTTTATGCCTCCGCCACGAAGTGGTGCCGGAGGCATTATGTTTTCGGGTTGTCCGTCCGTCCGTCCGTCCTTCCGTCCGTCCGTCCGTCCGTCTTTCCGTCCGTCCGTCCTTCCGTCCGTAATGAATTTTGTGGACAGCGTAACTAAAAAACGTTTTGAGTTATCCTAATGAAACTTGGCATGTATGTGTATTAGGGGGTGAAGTTGTGCCTATCAATTTTTGGGTGCACATGCTCAAGGTCAAAGGTCAAAAGGTCAAGGTCAAATACGTAAAATTTCACTATTTCCACCATAACTATGCAATGCTTGAAGATATTTTCTTGAACCTTAGTGTATACATGTATTACCCAATTAAGATTCTCTGGTGAAAGTTTGGGGTCATGAGGTCAAAGGTCAAAGGTCAAAAGGTCAAGTAAAAATATTAAAACTTCACTTTTTTCTCCATATCTTGGAAATTGTTCAAGGTATTTTCATGGAACATAGTATATATACATGTACTGACTGGCAGTGATTATCTAGAGAATTTAGGGTTCATGGGTCAAAGGTCAGGGGTCAAAGGTCAAGGGCAACACTTCGAAATTTTACTATTTCCCTCATATTTATGCAATGCCAGCAGGATTATTATTATTTTTTTTTTACACTTTGGTGTATGCATGTATAACCTATTACTAGAGATTCTCTGGAAACTTTCTTTTTATACCCCCGCCAAACGAAGTTTGAAGGGGGTATATAGGAATCAGCGGACGGTCGGGCGGTCGGGCGGTCGGGCGGTCGGTCGGGCGGTCGGGCCGTTGCAAATCTTGCGTCGCGAACTACTTCCTCAGTTTTCAACCGATTCCCATAAAACTTGGCACAGATGTGTGCCTTGGGTTGTAGATGTGCAAGACGTATTTTTTGACAGTACCCAAAAGTACGTTGCCATGGTAACGGCATATTATGGGCAAAAATGGGTACAAATCTTGCGTCGCGAACTCCTCCCACAGTTTTTGATCAATTTTTATGAAATTAGGTACAGATGTTCATCTGAATATGTTAATGTGCAAGACACATATTTCCGCAGTGGCAAAAAGTGCGTTGCCATGGTAACGGCATGTTATTGGTAAAATATAGGGCAAAATGCTTCATGGCAAAACTGCTTCATCAGTGTTCTTCCAATTCTCATGGAATTCATATTGAATGTTTGTCTTAGGATATAGGTCAGCATGACACATTTCTTGACAGTGACAAAAAGTATGTTGCCATGGTAACAGCTCACATATTATGAGCCAAAATGATGGAAAATTTTGTGTTGCAAACTACTTCCTCAGTTTTTGCCCAATTTCCATGAAATTTGGTACAGATGTGTGCCTTTGGTTGTAGATGTGCAAGACGCATTTTTCGACAGTACCCGAAAGTACGTTGCCATGGTAACGGCATATTAATGGCAGAAGATCAAGGAAAGATCTTGCGGATTTAACTACTTCCTCAGTTTTTTGACCAAAGCTTATGAAATGTTGTTTGGCGGGGGTATAACCAGTCGCTGTAGCGACATTTCTAGTTTCTTCTTCTTTTTTTTGCCTCAAAGGTCAAAAGGTCAAAGATCAAGGTAAAGTGCTGAACTAACTTTTTCCTGCATATCTTAGAAGTGGCTCAAGTTATCTTGAAACTTACTACATATTTATGCATGTTGTGCCTGACAGTGATTATCCTATGAATTTTAGTGTCAAAGGCCAGATGAAAATGGTAACAACGAACTTTTCAATACAGAAATTGCACTTTTTCTCCATACCTTGAAAATTACTCAATGCATCATAAACGTATGAATGGGTCAAAGTCAAGTTAAGTCCTTAAATCCCCAAATACATGCTCCAATTAAACCTACAAATGTAGATCAAGGAAGGTGAATATTCAACATATTTGTGACAAACTTGTCATTTTAATATTTTGCCAATTTTGTGACAATGTAATCACACATTGTCTACATGTACTATAGACCTATTAGGAGAATCATGCATTATGGCGGAGGCATACCAGTCGCCTTAGCGACATTTCTAGTTTAACTTTGATGCACAATCATTTCATTAAGTGGCATTATTCAACCAGTTTTTTAAGTATCCTGAACTGCCTGCTGTTATGATGATATTCATGACTGTTCTGTGACAGCTTTGTACCCTTTTCCACTTGTATTCTGACCACTGATGTGCCAAATTTGTCATTCTCCAATGATAGATTCGTGAGGCCTTAATCGACAACATTGCAGAGATACCAGTAGAGTCTATGTCCTCCCTGAAGCAGAGCTCTGCTGCCTTGGCAATCGTCACCAGTAAGGAGACAGAAATAACCACTGATGTGCAGGTATGTGTCACATAAATGACATGAGCATCCATGTACGACACTGGAAGAAGAATTAAAATTTGGGGTGATTGGTTGTGCATGCTTCATCGAATAAGATGTATTGTCGTTCAAATTTTGCTGACTGTCAACATGCTACCAGCAACAGTTTAATTTTATGTTAGTAGAATATGGATAAAAACATCTAGAAAATATTTGGCTGTCTTACTGTGCAGTGCTGCTTTCACGTTAGATTTCACAATATTTCACATTCATGCATATTTTACATGTACTGACATGGAATCTGCAGTTCTTTGTGCTTATGACTTAACATGGACCCATTTCACATTTTGAAGTGCAATCCTGGTGATTTACTTGATTTACACATTCTCATTTTAGCTCTTGCACTAAAATTATCTTGTCCCTTATAGCACAATAGGCATGGCTCGACACTAACTTTTTTGTTTGGTGGCCCGATGGGGCCACCAAAATCCTAAATTTCAAATTTTTGGTGGCCCGAGAGAAAAATTTGTTGTCCCCCCAAAACAATAAAAAACACTAAAAGTCTTTTTTTTTTAATGAGTCGAATATTTAAGTTTATGATAGTAAGAATTAGAAGTTGGACATATCTACTCATAAATAAACTTCAACAAACTTGCAACACTCACTCTCAGGCACTCATTCAGTCCTTTTCATCCATCCTTTAAACAAATTTAACCGCTAATTTCCGGCGCGAAAAGTTACGAATTTATTGACATACTTTTCAAAAAATTTTGGTGGCCCGAGGCGGGCCACCAAATTTGCCCTTTTTGGGAATTTGGTGGCCCGACTTTCATTTTTGGTGGCCCTGGGCCACCGGGCCACCATTAGTGTCGAGCCCTGCAATAGGTTACAAAACTTAAGTAGTGACCATAATTTTCTGGGACTTTTGGAGATGAAATAAACAACCCAAAGTGTTGTGTACTATGTTTATACACATTAGGCAAGGACTGCGGAATTATGTTGCCATGAAATGATGCAGCTATATCTAGTGTAGTCCCTTATGACAGAACAGAAGTTTATGCGCTTTAAAGTATTGCTTTGTATTTTAGTAACTTAAAAAGATATTTGGTAAAATCTGATTATTTGGGATAAAAGCAGAAACACACTTGTACAGAAACAGGAACAGAAAATATTTATTTATTTCTAATGTTATAAGCCAAATTGAGAGAAATATGAGAATTCATGCACAGACAGTTTGATGAAAGCTTGTCATATAAATACTTCTGTACACAGGTCAAGGCCACACTGGCACTGTCTGAGATGTCGTCCTTTCTGAAGACCCAATCACAGTCCGACAGCGAGGGTCAGGGGACCATAGAGTCCACTGGTACTGTGCTGGTTCAGGGTCTGTCCAATGTATTCAGTGCAGCAGAAGTGACCGAGAAACTTGCAGTGAATGGGTCTGATCCTGAGGCTGACAACGAGGACTCTCAGAGCAAAACAACAAGTCAGGTATTGGTCAAAATATTTTCTCATGCCGTCTTGAACTGCATTGTATTTGTACCATACACCCACATGTTTCTGGTAGGTGTGAGTAACATGCTCCAACCATATACTTTATCCTTTATTCTTACTGTGTACTACCACATGCACTTCTTAGCATACTTGAAAGAAAATTGGTCTTTCCTGAAATGAGCATTTTGATCAGATGTAAAATTGCAGATATAAGCTGTGATGTAAAGGTTTTCAATGAAAAAAATCTTTGTAAAAAAGTAGTTGGATTCCTGCGTTCTCACTCAAAAAAAAAAAAAAAGAGAGAGAGAGAGAGAGAGACTAAAACAACATTATAATGTGAAGATTTCATTGGGAAAGACAAGCAAGCAACAACCATATTCAATGATTCTGTATCTTTCATGAAAAGCATACTTTGGGATTTTTTTTGTTCTTTTTGTATTTTTCTGCACATCTGTCCGATCCAGGCTCGTAACTTCACCAAAGGGGCTTTGTCGGCCATCTCTGACATCCAGGATGTAGTTGTTGCCGGCAAGGTGCCACAGGAGGAGGCCACCATCATCACCTCCCAGTCACTCAGCCTTGCCGTTGCCAGGGTCAGCAAGGATCAGCTGACCACCGCGTCGCTGGCCGAGTCCGGCCCCGGAGGTTGGGGTGGGGTCAGCATGCCCAGGGATGGCAGTGACCTCGACGGCATTCTGGGTGGTGTGAATGAGGCAGCAGTCGACCTCCAGGTATATGCTCTGTCTATAGTTGGTGCACAATTACTTCTTTTTCTTTTTACCCATTTCTTGGAAAAATAATGTTCAATGTGCAATATGTCAGCAACATTATATGGAATCACCATACCTCTTGATTTAGTGGGGTTAGGCAGATATATTGTAGGCCTGCTACTGTAAAAGTGAAAATCTTTGCGGAGTTGAAATTTTTGCGCATTTCGCACAACCAGAAACTAGCACGAAAATAAAAGCACACAAATATTTTTCCTTGCCATATGTTCCTGCACTTTGTGTATTGATTCTGTGGAAGTGCGAAAAATATCCACTTTTACAGTAAATGCAGTTGCACATGATACAATGTGATTGGTGTTTGCCCCTTTCATAGCTTGGAATTCTCTGCCAGTGTCCTCTACAGTGTTGTTGGTGTGATTGCATATGCACACGCTATCAATGTCATAAATGGGGATGACTCGGTTCTAATGGCGATATAGCAAATTAAAGACATGATTATTGTTTGCAATCTGAGTCTTTGTTGCTGCTGCTGCATGCTACTATTGTAATTGAATATTCCGCATTCAGTCTATATAGGATTCTTATTTCCGTTTATTTCATAAATTGATATTCATCAACAAGAGCACAGTGTGGTTGATGGAGACGGGCTCTTGATTGTATGGAGTGCCTTTCTTCTTATCACTACAGATATCATCATTAAAATGGAATCCTTTCCGGTGGGGACAGGGTGGGGACACCGTCGATTCCAGCATCGTCGGTGTTCATATCAAGACAGGAGAGGACACTGTAACAGGTGAATCATTCATTTCAATTTTCAATTTCAATTTCATTCTTCATTGCCGATATGGAAGTCCGATTTTTTTCAAGTCTTACACATAAAACATCAAGTAAAATCACAAGTCAAAAGACATTCATTATAGATACAGTTACAGGGCGACCTCCCTCAGTACTACATAAATGTTTCTACTTCTGCTATGTGGCGATGATCATATGCTTTTATTTGAAAAGTTACTAATCATGAAGTGAACATTCTCTTGAAACAAGAAATTTCCATTAATTTTTGTGAAGTAGAATCAGTGTAAGGAAGGGTTTTCCTCCTATTTTAGATTCCTGTGACTATGCCAAATACAAATCTATTGACACTGATGATCCGCTCTAATTTTGATACCTGATTTATGTGAACTTTAGGTTGCACATAAGATGAAATTTCTCCCTGGAACATCATGATAACAATTATCAATGCCGTTGCAATCTTCCATTATATTCCTTGCAGTTGGCAGTCTGTCCTCAGAAATCAGTGTCTACCTACCAACAAAGAATCTTCCATCTCAGGAGCTAATGCTTGTTGGCATCACCAGGGAGTATTCTGCCTCCCTCTTTGTCAACAAGTCTTCCTCCCCTGAGCAAGGAGGCAGTGATGGTCTTCACCTAGTGATTGTTCCTCAGAACGAACCACTGGTGGCGCTCTCCATCTGCACTGCCAATATCACCATAAACATGACTACCTGCGTTGGTCAGATCTCAACAGTATATGTGTTGAGCGACCAGGAGGAGGCTGCAGGTGTGAATTTCACATGGAGTGCTGTAAATGAGGACTTGCAAGGTACACCTGTATAATGCATTGATAGCATTCAGAGATTACCTATGCAAATTTCGCTCTGTCATTTCGACGTCAATGAAAACGTTCCATGATAGTTAGAAATTGTCCATTCACAATAGTTTGGATTATTAATGATCTGGAGTGAGCATACTCCAGAAAGGGCATCAATACCTTAGTGCAGCTGATATCTTTTACTGCTTGTGTTGTGTCATCTCTTTGTCAACAACACACAAAAACAAACTCATTCTCAGCACAGTTATAGCTTCTACAAACAAATCAAGGTTACACAAAATCTGGTATATGTGGAGACTTTTTTTCCTCGTATTTCTTGATGCTCTGCTGTTATTTTCGTTAACAAAAGAGTCAGATGGCATCCTCATTAGCCTGGCAGAGGAGACTGTTGACCTAGTGTACGAGAACGACAACATCACACTGTCAATCACCATGACGACATCGCAGTGCATCTTTTGGGATGATGACGAAGAAAGTTGGGATGGCAGGGGATGTAAGGTGAGCTATGCGCACTTGCTGCTTCTCTTCAGAGAAGCCATGCAATGTCACTGAAGTTAACATGTTCATAACCAACTGCCAATTAAGTGCTCATTGTCAGTGAGTTAGATTTGAGGTTGCAGTTGAAGTGGAAGATTCATGACGTCCTTTTCCTGAGGAGAAATCTGGTAGAGCACATGATATTGCGGCATGTACACTAAGCCACTTTTGTTGACATCAGGTTATCACCTTTCAAACAGATCCAACTTGACAAGCTGCCAAGATGAGATAGTAATAATACATTTAGCAATGATAGTAGTAGTAGTAGTAGTAGTAGTAGTAGTAGTAGTAGTAGTAGTAGTAGTAACGACGGCGGCGGCAACAACAACAACAACAGCAATTGATGATGATCTTGAACTACACTTACCGGATATATAGCACATAACACATGCCTGGGATGCAGTCTATTTCAAGAGTAAAATGTCTCCACAATGAAGTTTCTAACATACTTGTGTAGGTATTCTGAAATGAGTAATTGGATGCAAAAAAACAAAAACAGACACACACACAAGAACCCCAATCATAATGGTGAAACCGAAGATTTCCCTCCAGAGGATGCCGGTGAGTGTGACAAAAATTGATCATACAAAGCCAAACAATTTTGTGAAATGTATGCTTATTCCAACAGCATCTCAGCATCTCAGAATAGAGGTGTTCTTAAACTCCATTGAACCGTGGCCATGTATTGCTTGATATAACAGGTTGGAGCGCAGTCCACCCAGGCCATGACGCACTGCGAATGCACCCACTTGACCTTCTTCGGCTCCTCCCTGCTCGTACCGCCAAACAAGATCAACCTCTTCAGCGACGCAAAGCTCTTCCTCACCTTTGTTGACAACCCGATAGTGGTGAGCATTGTTGCTGCCGTACTTGGTGTCTACGTCCTTGTTGCTGTGTGGGCCAGGAGGAAAGACAGACAAGATGCTGCCAAGGTATTATTGTGCGGAAAATCAGATGCCATCCAAATTTTCTTCTAACATCCATTTTGTGATATGATACTCTGCTCATTCAAGGTTGAGCATGTATACTTTATTTAGCACAATGAATATGAAGCTGGTATGTTGTGTTCAATTTGACTATTATTCAGGTGACTCCACTGGGACCAGCAGTTTTCTGTCGTTATGTTGAAAATTCATTATAGCTAAACAGTGAAGTAGGTAAAGAGATACAGATGATCATTTGGGGACGTAAATTTTTACTTTGTTGTAACAAGCATTTTGTTATAACTGTTTCGTTTTTAAGAGGAGTGCATTGTACATAAATGATCTAGCCTTTTTATAATGTGTATCCTTCTACAGCATTATACAGATATTGACTGATATGGGGTGGGATATAACATTCTTTAGACCGCCAGGGAGTTATATCTTCCCAAGGGAAAATATGATCACGAGGGAAAATATAACTCCCTGACGGTCCAAAGATTGTTACATTCCACCCCATACTGCAGTCGATATCTGTTATATTAGATGGCCTTGATTTATAACAATCGGTTAGATCTACAGAAAAGTAGGCCTACATAGTGATACATTTTTGTTGATGATCAGATACTCACCCAGTTCTCAGTTGTTAGGCTTGACAGTAAATCCAATGCACACATGTCAATCCAAGTTCCAATGTACGTAATGCTTAAAATCCACAGCGTAGTAGTTCAAACAATCAAGGCACAAAATTAAACATATTTACACAAGTTGTGGAGTAGTCTAGTTGTCTACTTGTTTGTGATGTTCACTGTATAGTGATGAAAGTGATACTGCACAACATTTTCCTGGTAAACATCAAGTTTGTTTGAAACAAAATCCATCGTTTGAGGAGAAGACTGTGAGCTTGGTGACGGTGATTGAACAATGAATGTAGATTTCGGTGACTGCAACAGTGTAGACCTAACGACGCTAGTACCAACGTTAGGCTCAGGTCTAAGATCAGCATTAGATTTCTGCAGGGGCAGAGACATCACCGAGTCCGAGTGGCATTTTTCTGGTACACGGGAGTAGTGTTTCAGACTGGTTTCACTTTTATGTCCAGAAATGCTCATAATGTGTCTATCCTCAGAACCATGCTCATCCAATGTTGTTATAGCCGTGGCTCTTAGGCAGTGGTTAGTGTAGATTCTTGACGTTTTAGCTTCAATGCTAATGGTCTTCATTTTGTTCTCCAATGCATTCTTGCCAACAACCTGGCAATCGTACCATGACAAGTCTTGTATCAGGCCTTCTTCCGCTTCATCGTCGTCGTTAGATACGCGTAGCGGTACGTTAGATTTACCGGTAGGTCGCTGCCAGAAATGAGCAACGTCAGGGTTCAAGTGGGACATGCATTCACAAAATGACTTTACTGGGCAATTTTCATCATTTGTTTCATACATGCGTCCACACTGGCTCCTTGCATCATCATCTTTCTCTCCCCTGTGATTTTTAGTCGATTTGTCTTGTGTTAGGTATACGTACCTTCTGTCACAGGAATCTGTAGCAATTTCAAAATCAGTCTTCTTGAAATTTTTGAGATTTTCCCGACCTCTGTTGCAGAGATAAGACATTGTATTCACGAACACAGTGTTTTATAGTCCTCTCGGGGTAGTACGATCCAAAGCTGACGAAGACACGATTTTGTCAAAGTCCTCTTTGCTAATGGGTTCCTTGTGTGTAATTGCACCCTTTCCTTCAGTTTTAGCTTATGTAAGACTGCAGCAAAAATGTCATTTGCACGCTTAAACCCTTCGTTATTTACAATGTCCGTTGACTTTGTTTTGAGAAAGTGTCTCTGTAGGCCATAGCGAATCATGATCATCATAGGTCCTGCTCGGTGTAGTCCTTCTCCACTTGTTTGATGTCAATTGCCCTCGCTCTGCAGTAAGAACTGAATTTGTCCAATGCTTGTTTCAGGACATTTTTGGTGGATTTAGAATCCTCATCCTCCAAAAGCTTATCGAGCTCGTTGTAGTTCATCAAGACAAAATGGGGCTCCATTTTGAAGTGTAAATCAAAACTTTGCAAGCCGATTGTGCGTGGATATGTAGGCCTACGTAGGCCTACATCACGTACGGACAACCAGACAGTATATATCGATCGAGACTGCCATTATCAATAGTAATCATTTGCTCGTCACAGTTACTGTGGTCCCACACCCTTATATTGGTGTAATTGTTCCTATTTCAACTGTAAGAGGGCGACAGACCTGGAAAAAATGTATTCATTTGACCAGTTGGTGAAGTATAACGCGCTGGGAGAATATACTATTTACGATCCTTGCGAACAGTATCATGTGACGAGCTCTCAACCAATCATATCTTAGTAACTGTATCGGCCAACTAATATTAATGGATATACACTCTCTCTCCCTCTCTTCTGTTATGTAAATAAACTCTGCCCTCTATTTGCCATCCAGCAATTATTCTGTCTGAATGGGCTATGTCAGCTGCTACATCCAGTACATATTACAGGAGCTAGTTTGCATAACATGAAACGTGGAAATACAAATCATATCTCTTCACCATAGGAGTGAACTATCTTTGGAAGATGTGGAAGTAGTATTGGTATTGGTAGGCTGGCAATGAAGCTTTACCTCAGGATGCCAGTTTGTTAGCAATTCCTGGTCATGGTGTCTACTTAGAATGTGATTGTGTTAACAAGGTAACTGGTGATGACTGGTCATTGTGCAGTGATGCATATAAAACAACAATAACAAAATTACCAATATTGTTTTGACAGGTATTTGCCAATAAGTCTTTCGATTTAAGTGATATCTATGACAATGCATAGTGATCATAATATGTGTATGTCATCATGGGCAGCTTTTTACAAAGAAACTCCAACATTGTAGTAATCCTGGGTCAAATTTTACTAAATACAGTATCAGATATCAACAATAACACAGACAAGATCTCATGGTATGCACCATAATCTTTGCAATAATCCTAACAGTTATCTGTCTCATAATGATCTAATGAGCTCATGATAATGTCATACTGACAAGGATGCCGGACCCCAATTCATTTGCATTCAAACTTTGCCGAGAATAAATGAAGAAGCAGCTAGTGGACAGATTATTTCATCTAAACCTGATCTAATTCGTGGTGACTTGAGAGAGAGAGAGTTCTGTGTTACCAATGTATCTCATAAATATTAGATTTATTCTGTCAGATTTATCACTTCTCTTGCAACTTCCATGTAAACATGCTTCAGGCTGCTGTGACCATTCTGGAAGACAATGACCCTTTTCACCACTACCGCTTCAACGTCACCGTGGTGACGGGCATGCGTCACGGAGCCGGCACCACGGCCACTGTGACGCTCACGCTGATCGGCAGGAGCAGCCGCAGCGAGCCGCACGTCCTCCACGATCAGAGCTACCCCGTGCTGTCCAGGGGCTCAACCAACTCCTTCTTGCTGACCACTGCCGACAGTCTTGGGGAGATCCATGCCATCAGGCTGTGGCACAACAATGCTGGCAGCAGCCCCCAGTGGTAAGGCTTCCTATCAGAACATAGCTGTGCCTTGAGTGGTAGGTCCAGTTGAAGTGTACTTTGCATAGTGATGCACATGTCTACTACAGGTAAAGTCAAAAAATTTGTTTTTCCCATCCAAAGTATGACTTTTCAGCTGTATACAGGGTTACCATCCCTGGTCATACCAGTATTGGGTGACAACATTTATATCTATCAATTTTCCATGTTTTTTTTGTGGACATTCTACTGAGCAAGAAAACTTAATAGGAATGATGCTTTCTATTCCTTATCTATGAAAAAGCTTCAGCGTGATGTTGACCAAATCCATGAATTATGATAGTATTGAAAGTGCAGTACAGTGCATTTACTGTGCTAGAGTAAAAAAAAGAAAAATTCATACCCAGTACACTGGTTCCCTGAAAAGGCAGGTATTTCTCAAATCAACAAGTACTGGTCTTTTTTGTGAAATGGTCAAATGTTACTTGACCTTTCTGTGGTAAATTCTGTGTTAATGCACCTGCAGTGAACACTGTAGGCCACACAAACAAACAGATCAACAGTTGTTATTACTATAATTTGATGTTGCTCCAGGGTTTTAAAAAAAAAATTCTACGGGTACTTATTCATTTAAAAGAATGTCTCCTTTTATCCATAAAGGTATGTCAGTTACTGCATAGTTCATGACCTTGAGAATGACCAACGGGCGTACTTCATCTGCAACCGCTGGATGATGGTCGGCGGCAGTGAGGGCATGGGCCTGGACTACACATTTCACGCAGCCGGCCCAAAGGAGCTCAAGGAGTTCCGGCACCTCTTCACGTCACGGACGGTGCGGGACCTCCGCGATGGCCACCTCTGGCTGTCGGTGCTGACGCGCCCCAAGCACAGCAACTTCACCTGCCTTCAGCGGGTCTCCTGCTGCCTCTCTCTCCTCATGTGTTCCATGATGACCAGCATCATGTTCTACGGGATCCCCAGCGACCCCGCCGACCAGGTCATGGACTTTGGTTCCTTCCGCATCACGGTGAAGGAGATCGTCATCGGCATTGAGAGCTCGGTGATCGCCTTCCCAATCAACCTCCTAATCGTGCAGATCTTCCGTCATGTGGCCTGCCAGCCGCCACAGGCGACTGTGAAGAAGAGGCGCCGCAGCCTCTACCAGAGGAAACTCGCAGAATCTCTCAGTAGTGTCAATCTGACTGCTCTGTCCAGTCACGCAATTGATGTTGAGAATCCAGACATTGTGCAGGAGAAATCAAAAGCTTCTGTACATACGGTAAAAACCGTCGATGAAAAGGGGGACACAGATTCCAATAGACAGAGACGAGACGAAGATTCTAAAGATGACTGTATCGTACCAGACATTAGCGTTTCCAGTCATCACACACATGCACCCATCTCTTGCAGCCAGTCGTCACTGTCGGCAGTTGAGAGTGACCTGTTCAACCAAGATGGGCAAAAATTTGTGGTGAAGACACTGTCAGAAGTGATGGGACAGTGGAGTAGGGATAATACGTCCCATCAAGTAGGAGCATTGACTCATGGAGAGGTGGAGATACATGTAGAAGATCAACCTGTGTCTAGTAGAGAAGTCTCTATTTGTGCAGAAGCTGCATCAAGTGACGAAACAGACCAACGCAGCACGGTCGAATCAGAGCATCAGTCAAAAGGATCCATCGCGAGCCCAGAGAAAACCAAAGGACTCAGCCACAACTACTTCCTGTACTCCCGCCTGCTGCAGGTCATCCAGAGCCTCAGGGAGCTGCCCCCGGGCGTATTCTCCAACCCCGACGAGCACAAGCAGGCCATGAGGGAAGCCCAGGTTCTGGTCATGACAGCCTTCAGCTTGCGCACACCCTGCATCTCTCCTGCTGGCAGCTCCGTGTCAGCGTTTTCAGGGAATAATACGGTTTCCCGGAGAAAGGTGAGAAACGCACCAAATTTCAGAAGTATTGCTGCAAGACACATTTGCCGTATCTACGTATATCAAGGGAAAGTAATAGAATTATTCAACTTTAACTTTGATTTTTGTTATAGGAATAGGGATAAGGTTCCAATGAGGCATATTTTGTGCGAAGGTCAGCGATAGTCTGTAAATATTACCAGAAGAATTGTAAGAGTGCAAACCAAAGATAATCTGCTCAGTTGAAATGCCACATTCATGGATGAGTAATTCAAGGCACCATCCTTGTGTCATCTGCACAATGTGCACTGTTCTAGGCTTTCCCTTTGCAAACTTTTTTTTTTGCTAGAATTAACTTTGACTCCTGGGAAGTGTAGGATTGTTGTCATCATGAACTGCCACCAAATATAGCAAAAGTAAGTTCTTGTTTCGTTTGTGTTTGTTTTTTGGTGTCTTCTCGGATGCAAGGGTCTGCCACGTCCTTTCGTGTATGTGGCCTGGGTGCTGGTCTTCGGCACTGTGGTGGCGTCATCCTACGTCACCATGCTGTACGGCCTCAAGTACGGTCGGCAGCGCAGCATCGAGTGGCTGGTCTCCGTCTGCATCGCCACCTTCCAGAGCATCTTCGTCACCCAGCCGATCAAGGTGCTCCTCCTCGCCATCTTCCTCTCCCTCATCTTCAAGCAGCTGGAGCCGGAGGAGGACTTCAGCGACGAGATCGAGGAGTTGGAAGTCGGTGAGTGTCAAGCAACAACATTTGCTTGGTGTCTGTCACAAGTTGTGATGAAACCAAAGCTACAGATCTTATTCCTCCCCTAGAGCTGCTAACATTCACATTTCAAAGTCAGGAAGATCCCATTAAGAGCTAGCGCTCGGGGAGATACCTGTGTATTATATGCATCTCACTATAGGCCAGTGTACCCTTGGTCATTCCCAATGAAGGATGTTTCATATTTAAGGACCTGAGGTGATGTTTAACTTTTCAGGAAGCCTCCTGCAGAATCCTGCAGAATCAGAAAGACTTAGCAGCTCTGCTTTCCCTTGGATACTCCTTCTTCTGAAATTCCCATAAAACAACATGTGCATTAGTGTTGATGCAGCTAAAATGTTGTCTTCATGCTCAGCCTTTGTCAGATCCTCTTTCCATTTTCCAATCACACACAAAATTTTGTGTAACTCTGGAAGTAAATAACATGTGGATGGTAATGAAATGTTAACCTGTTGAGGACAGTTTGATTTTGCTACACCACTCATTTCCCATGGACTCTTGCCCCCCCCCCCCCCCCCCCCCCCCCCCCCCCCCCCCCGAGTATCCTCGGAACACGTCCCCAACAGGTTGTGGGGTAGCAAAATATCACCAAAGCTTTGAACAAATATGAAAAGTGTGTGAGAATAATGAAAGGATTGCAATATATGGGCTGGACATGGGAGAGGCAATTGGTCACTGTGATCGTAAATAGCTGAAACTCCCTTGTATGTGACATATTAAGAATCAGATACCAAATGTTCTGTTGTGGTGTTGGACTTGCTCCTTTGACTTGTCTTGGGCAGAAAACGCTGGAGAAGCGCACCAGAGCCTGATGGAGAGACGTCACAGGGATGACCACTACAGGCCCCCTGCCAAGTCCACCATTGACGTCCACCTCCGCAACAAGCACCTCAAGGCCCGTATGTACACCCTCCTGTGGCAGATCGCTATTTATTTCTGCTTCTTCTACCTACTTATGACCATCACCTACAGCCAGCGGGACAGGCAGGCCTACTTCCTCACGAAGGCTACCAAGGGCTTGTTCTTCCACAACAAGCACTACAGATTGGTGAGATCACCAAAATAGGAATTAGCTCAGTGGAAGTAAGGGGAAACATCATAATACCCTTTTCCTCTTATGTTACATGGTCTGCACATAGTGCTGACAGTGATTGGTCACAATGCAATCACTGGAGTAATGCTGAAAGGATCACGTCATTATAATTTGAGCAGTGACATCACATCCGGTAATATAATACAAATAATGCACAGGGGAGAGGGCGTTAATGGAGATGCAGCGCACTGGAGGGTACTTACAATGGTGTAACATGCATGAGGCGCAGGTAATTAAGTCTAATACATCATAGATACAAAACTTAGGCTGATCATCATGGCCTTGGTATGTCATCCTTAAGATCTATATGAGATGTCAATTAATATCACCTTCAGTGTGGGGTGTACACTGAGCAGTGCAATTTAGCCTGGATAGGCATGAGTTTTGATGAGCATGCTGCGTACATTCTACCCTAAGATATTTGAACCCTGACATAAATAAATAGGGATCTACCAAAATGATTAAGTGATTTCTCAAAAAGTGAGTCTTATGGCTGGTTGCAATTGCAGATGAATGACTTCCGGAGCTTTCTTACCTGGGCAGACTCCACACTCCTCCCAGGCCTCCTTGGTGACGACAGATGGGGTGCTGAAATGCAGTCAACACTCATAGGAGGCGGTCTTCGTCTCAGACAGTCCAGAGTAAAGCCAAGTAAGTCTTTGATCATTATCTTTGTGAAAATCAGTCACTGGGCTTTCCATCCCCACCCCCCCCCCCCCAAAAAAAAAAAAAAAAAAAATCATGTTTTTAGGCGTCGTCAAGACAGGCTATAGGGTCATGGAGTGGCTCAAACAAAAAGCTCAACAAAGAAAGAAGTCTGGTTTTTTTCCAGGAAATGCATGCATGTGAAACTTTTGCACAGATGAAATAAATATTTTGAGTATTGGCATTGTAGGAGTGCATTAAACCTCAAGAAGCTGGCTTTTGGCATTACTAACTTCTATGGACATGAATAAGACTGTTTAATTGAACTGTCAAGATGCATGCATATGAAACTTTTGCAGAAATGACAAAAAACATTTTGATTACTAGCCAGCCTCAAGTTGCTAGCTTTTTGGCATTATTAACTTCTGTGGACATGAATTGGACATGTTTGGATGATCAAACTGTCACATTTTTACTTGTTGAATCTTTTACTTAGGTTCCTGCGAAACCCATCCTTTCTTGCAAGCCCAAATCAATGACTGCCGTGCTCCCTTCACCAGAGAAACAGAAGACAGAGCATACTACAATGGATCCTGGAGCCAGTTGCTGTCCAATCGATCCAATCTCTTCCTGCAGCAAGATCTGCAGCACGCTCTCAGGCCCTCACCATGGAAGTACAACCTCGACACATCCATGAGCATGTGGGGTGTCACAAGAGTGTTTCCCAGTAGCGGCTATGTGTGGATACTGGGGACGACGTATGAAGATGCCAGGGCTGCCCTAGCGAACATGTCGGATGCCCGGTGGCTTGACGAACGCACGAGGGCACTGTTTGTTGAGTGGACAGCGTACAACGCCAACACCAACCTCTTTTGCGTGGTTACGTTCCTCCTTGAAACTCCAGCTTCAGGTGGATTGCTCAAACTGCCAGAGATACAGAGCGTTCGGTTGCATCGCTATGCAGCTAACCACATGCTCTTCATTGTCATTTGTGAAGTACTCTTTGTTGTATCCTTGTGGGGCCTCATATACAGGGAGTATCGACGCTTGAAGCCCATCGGCATCAAGAAGTACTTTTCGGATAGGTGGAACTGGTTAGAGGTTGCCATCATCATCAACTGCTTTGTCTCGATCGGCTTGTACGTCCGCAGGTACCTTGTTACAAAGCTACTCTTTGCGGAGATGAGGAGCAGCTTTGCCCATTATGTGAGCTTCCGGTCCGCGGCGAGTGCTGACAACATGCTTTGCTACAGCCTGGCCGTCATGATCATCCTCAGCGCGGTTAAGTTCCTCTACCTTCTTCGTCTCAATCCTCGCCTTTACCTCCTCACCGCGGTCATGTCGGACTCCCTCTACGAGGTTATGGCTTTCTCGTTCCTTCTCTTCGTGCTGATCGTCAGCTATGCATGTGGCATGAGCCTCCTATTTGGTAGCCTCCAGGGCTACAGAAACTTTGTCCAAGCATTCATCACACTGTTCAACTCCCTTCCCGGGAACTTTGTTTACGCAGACCTGGTGTTGGTGCATCGCAAATTTGGTCCGTTCATGCTCTTTACCTTCCAGTTTGTGGGCTTCTTCCTCTTCTTGGATCTCCTCATATCAGCTCTAAATGAGAGCATGGTGTCCATCCGACGCCACCCACCCCCGCCATCAGAAAACAGAATGCTAGGTCTGATGCTGCTCTCCAAAATGTTCTCTCTGCTTGGGATTCCTCAGAAATATCACATAGGAATGAGCTTGGACTAGAGAAGGGCAATGTCGACAACTCAAAAACCAATTATGTTGTAGTACTTGCCATAGAAATTCCCACCCCTAATGTGTCTCATAGATGATGTTCATCAAATATACCAGGAAAAGTGTGCAGAACAGATGGGCATTAATAGATACTGATACTTAAAAGGTCTTTAATGGTTGTGTGTTAGTTGTTTGTGTTTGTAATATGTTTAGATATTGATGATTGAAGGACCTTTAATGTTTTATTTGTTGTTGTCTTTTTTTACTACAAGTATAGGCAATCTGCATTTTCAGGGGTGTAGTATTTATCATGATGCAATCCTTGGCTGTTATACAAGGATAGAAAAAGAGGCAATCTGTAAGTCAATACTTATGGGCATAGCTTCCCCGTTCTGGTTACTTCCTGGGATAAGAGAAGTGTGCTACAACTCTTGTGGAATGCTCCACTATGACAGTATCATGTATAGTAAAAATTCTTTGGTTGAGTCTACTCTGATTGCCTGTGAGAATGTCTGTGTTGCACAAATTCTGTACACGTAGTAGGAGGAAGATGTCAAACAAAATCGGAGACAATGTATACACTGATATTAGTTTTCGTATTGGGGGGAAAAAAACCCCAAGAGATCTGATATGAACAACAATTGCTGTCTCTTGACTATCCAGAGCATGTGGCAAGGCAATCTTAACATATGTCTATTTTGCCTCAGCCCTGAGGGCATATCAGCTTCCATATTTTCCGCCTGTTGGGCCATCCATACATTTGGCCATATCTGATTGTCTTTGTGATCAACACGAGGTGGAACCACCAGAGGGACATCACATTTTGATAGTATTTTTAGTTACAATAAACAATCTACTTCCCAGCTTTAAACCTCATTTAACTCCTATACAGGTCAGAGGTCAAGATCAAATTAGAAGTTTTTCTTTGTTACTTAATATCTTGAGAAGATAACATGTATGATTCCATCAAACGTGGCACATGTGTATGAAAAGTGGTACAATATTCAATACTAATTTATTCACCAAGTATGATCAAACCTGGGAGATTTAAGGGATTGAAATTGGTAAGATGTCAATGTTCAAAAGAACAAAGAAAAAGCATATAGTGTTATTATTCTACATGTCAAGTTTGGTTAAAAGACTATTTATATGACAGAAATTTAACTCCTAGTACAATGGATTTTAGTCTCAGCATACTCCTGGACCAATGAAATCATTTTATTATATCAAAATTTATTTCATCAGAGCTTGAAATATTTTGAACTTTTGGGTAATCGTATATATTTGTTATAAGGAGAGTTGTTAATATTCCTGTTGAGAGTAAGCTATGTAAGATATTGAGCGTGCATGTACCGAGAATGTCTTTTGAAGTAATACATATATATTACACCCAGCATTATAGTGTGTGGAAGCGTTACAACATCACAGTATGAAAATGTGCTTGCATTTGTACATAATTACCTTTTTTTTTTAATAAAAAGAGGTTATTTCTCGTTGCCGTATCCATGTTCTCTTTAACTTTCTCATTTGCCTCCATGTCATGAACAATAAAGAGAAAATAGAAAAAAAATATGGAACACCTTGTGGCATGTCCTATTTGTTCACAAAAGGTAGAACATATACAGTGTATTTACAACAACCCATTGCACTAAGTAGAGACAAGGAAAACAGTGTGATGTTCGGTTGACATTTTTTGCACAGTTTTATTCATCTAAATGAGTGTACAGTGCACTCCCGTTATAACGAACACAGTTATAACGAAATTTTGATGTAACGAAAGAAAGCTGCCGTCCCAAGGACTTCGTTATAACGGGAGTCCACCGTACAAAGTGGAAATTTTCATGGGAGTAAATTTATTGTCCTCTACCAGGTAAAGTGAATTTTGCATGTTTTTAATTCTGCAGGATCAGAAATAGAATATCGTAACAAATCACACACGAAATTGTTCATGTGCTATTATTTTTTTTGCGCTAGTTTCATGTGCTAAATGCATGAAAATTTTCACACCACAAAAATTTCCACTTACACAGTATGTAACTTGTCATAAACAATGCAAAATTGCCAAAGCTTAAAGGATGAGCATATCACATTCCAATAAAAAAATTCAATCCATTGCAATCCAGTCCAAGTATGAATTGCAATTTGAAGTTAATGTTTGCCATCAAATCAAACAGTTATTTGAAGACAATTATATGAAGCAATGGTGCCTAAAACCTGTACAATATGTGAAGACCAGAGGAGTAATGTGATACCAACCAATACTGGTAGGGTTCCACATTATGCCTACTATACAGAGAAACTGGTTGCAAACTGTTTTTTAGTTACCCTAAAATTTTCTTCACAAGATGGTGAGTTGAGAGGCAAGTTCATTGTTGCTTGGTGTAAATGTGCATACTATGCAAATTTATGATGCAGATTAAACCACACCTATTTCATGTGGCATCTTTACTGAGCAAGATTTGGACAGCTTTGAAATTTCTGTCATATTGCAGTCTACTACAGTTGAATGCAGAGTAACTAATAGGGGTTATCAAAAAAAAAAAAAAAAAATGAAAGTTTTTTACCAGTGGTATCGAAATGCATCCCAGAACAAGTAACAGCATGAACATGCCCCAGTCCCAACAACAAGACAGCCTCAAATCTCTCCACAGAGTCAAAGCAGACAACAGCGTCCTGCTGGTCCAGTGTGTAACTCGCTGAGCATGAAGTTATGTATGGTCAGAGTTCATATAGTGCGTATAATATATGCCTGCACAATCATTTCTTGTGACTGTGGCAACAGGAAGCCTGCTTAGGGTGGGATTTCACGGAGCACGCGAACGATTTGCGTAAAAGTTCGTAAAAGTTTTTCTCCGAATGTGTTCCGACAATGAAGCCGAAAACTATTCTTGCGCAATTTGTGCGAAGTTTCCACGACGTATGTGCGAATGTCGTGTGTATCATTGCTAAAGTACAGCATGTTACGTACACGAAAAACACGCGACGGAAATGCGAACAACGAAAAATTTTCAATAATCATGGGAGAAAATGTACCCAAGGAGAGGTGGAAGCTGTCTTGAGTTGATTTTTTTTTTTCTTTCCTCTATTTCTCCTTTCTTTTTCTCTCATTTTTCTATTGTGTGCTTGCCTACATTTTTTTTCCTATAGGACGTATCTCCTCCACTAGTAAAGCATATGATTTTTTTTTTGCAGTTCCTCCAACACATAATCTCTTTACTTCAAATGACATTTTACGTACTTTAGATTAATTTTAACTGTATTCTGTGATTTATTTTGTATATCAAACACTTCTTTCTCTTTGCTAGTCTTTAATTTCTTTTGTTACTATAATTGTTTGATGTTTAGGTGTATGCTACGATTTTTATTTGTAGAAAACGTACGTATAGGTCAATTAAGGTCATACATCCCCCAAACGTGCGCTAAACGTTCGCGAGAATGTCTCAAAAGGTACGCGAACAGTTTGCGATTACGTCGTAAAATGATCAGAAAAACTTCGCAGATTTCGCGTAACATACGCGAGACATTCTCCAAAGTTTCGGAGTCTGTTTGGGGTTTCACGAACATTTTGCGAACATCGCGCGTGTCTTGCGAAGGTCTTGCGCATATGACGAGGCTTTAAAGACACTTTCAAGAACAATTCACGAACAAATCACGACCAAGTGTGCGGAAAAGGTTCGCAGAAAATTTCAAACTTTTTTGAAATTCTCGCCGAAGTAAAAACGACATTCGCGAACAATTGACGACGCTTCCGAACCCTCACGTTGATTTGGCGATCTTTTCCAGACCAAAATGCGAATGCTGGATTTTGCCATTCGCGTCCTTCGCAAATCGTTGGCGTGCTCCGTGAAATCCCACCCTTACATGAACAGACAGGATAAATCATGTGCACAAATAGAGGCAGGGTTGAACTTTAATACTTGGAAGTCAGCTTGATTCAAAATGATAAGATTTCGCACCTTACAAGAATTCCAGGTGGTATCCTGCTCTGTTTTATTTTATAAATTCACTGAAAAGTAGGTAGGAGGATGAGGCACGGTTCTCACACCCCTCCCTCACCCTCTGGTTTCTGCCTTCAAAAATTGAATTCATTGATGAGTTCTGGCTTACTTCGCTTACTTTGAAGTAAGCCATGAGTTCTATAGTGCTACTTACAACAACGACGAGATTTTTCAGGTGAAGTTATAAGGGGATATAAAGTTTGATCTATGCCATCAAACTTTGTCATCTACAACTTTCCTCAGTGTACTTTTATTGATTATTCAGGATTGAAAGAAATTTTTTTTTTTCACTTGAAGCTCTTATTACCATTTAATGTCATTTTAGCATATTAATCAGAATTGTCCTTGTTATTTATTCTGATGATGGTGGTATATTAGTAGCATTTGTAGTACATAGTCACAGTAGAAGTAATAGGTACAGTGTGCAGTGTCATCACAATCTGTATCAGCACTTTTATCTGCACCCTCATTGACCATCATTGATAGGCCATGATAACATTAATCCTTGTAATATATATATATATATTGTCACAGCATTACATATTCAAGTTTGCATGAGAGAAAATATATCATAGTTTACAGAAAAACAAAATATACATATATGTAATATATATATATATATATATATATATATATATATATATATATATATATAAGTAACAAAGCTGCAACAAAGTTCATGCTGTATTCACCAACGGTTTATTTCTTCACAAGAAGAAATAAAGCGTTGGTGAATACAGCATGAACTTTGTTGCAGCTTTGTTACTTATCTTTTTATCTTGCCAACACGTGGACTACCTTATCAACATATATATATATATATACATACATATATACACACACATATATATATATATACATACATATATACATATATATATATATATATATATATATATATATATATATATATATATATATATGCCTGGAAGAAGAAATTATACATTGTTGACACTAAAAGAGTATTTTTTACCAGCCCACAAAGACGGAATGGTTAAGAAAAAAAAAGTTTTCCAGGCTACCCATCAAGATGATCTTTGTACCAGCTGATATTGGTATTTCTACCTTTTCACCCTTGTCAGAATAAAAGGCTTAAAAGGTACCACTTTCTGTAGGCCTACTCTGGAGTACTTATAAAATCTAGTTGCGCTCATTCACATCGATTCTTCATTTTGTTCTTGTTCTTCTGTTTCGTTATGATCATCCTTCTAGACTAAGATTGTATTCTGCTTCTTTGTCTTTTTCTCCTCATTTAATCGCCTTATATGCTTCCCCAAACCGTTCATCACTGCAGCAATTGTTAAAGGAGAAGAAAAGATATAGTCTCACTCTGGGTCTCGAACGAAAACTAGAAGGACACTAATTCATAGACCCTGATACTATCATGACGTCGCGTTGCGTTCACACCGAATTCTCACAACATGCTAACTTGTACAAAAGCCGGTTAACGTTTCGCACGCTTCAATGGGCATATTATGTATACTGGTTACTGGGTGCGCAACGTGCAGGTCACCTGCTGATCACGGTCGGAAAGACTGACTCGACAGACAGATAACTGGGACGAGAGGGGAACAAAGGCAAAGCCAAGACAGGTAAAGACACTGACTATTGAAGTCTGCTCACTTTTCATGTTTTTAACTGTGGTAATTTGCCTTGGTCATTTAGTTGAACCAATCAGCCGGTTTCCACCGAAAATACTGGCACCTACCACAATAATCCGCACTCGACAGGGCACTCATTCTAGGTCACCTCGATCATCGTACGATCCATCGCATGACCGTGGTGGGATATTACCGGGGTAGTGAGGTAAGCGGGCGAGGGTGGCTGGCGCTGGCTGGAGTATGGAGCTACAGCACAGTAGTGTAGATTCTACATCATAGTTCATACGGTGGGGAATGGGTCTCACTGCACTGAGTGATTGATATTCAGCATTGTTCAGGGTGACCTCAGTCTTTCGAAACAGCTCAGCTCTGACTTAGCTGGTATCGTGAATCTTTCATATCAATATCAGTGAGTTTAGAATTGCTAGCAAATTGCAGGAGTTTCTCATGTAACCTTTGCCGAATCCTGACTGATTTTTTATGTGTGTGTGTGGTTTTGTTTGTTTGTTTGCTTGTTTGTTTTTTTTTTGTTATGGAGACTTGAGTGCCGTAGTATAAAGAGTCTTTAATGCTCTAGACTCTAAGTAGCTAGACATGCTCATGACATGCAAAGTTACAAATAGAGAGAGTACATTCAGTTCGGGAAACCCACTCACAAGGGGGGGCCCTCCTTATAAGTAACCCGTCCCCCTTATAAGTAACCCCGTCCCCCTTATAAGTAACCCCCGGGGCACCCCTTATAAGGAGTCTCCACGCTTTTTTGCAATGCAACGCGAAAATGAAAGGACTGCGGCAATTCGCTTGATTATGTCCATAAAGCTTCACAAGTTTCCTAGTTACTCACGAAATTTGAGCAAAATCGGTTTGAGGCATCATATCTAAAATCATGGATTTAAATGCGATGTCAAACGACCCATGCGAATGCTGAAATGCGAGCGATTACTGGCTCGAGTGTCGCCAGGCGCGGCGGCGCGGCAATGCTTGAGTGGCAGACGTGGCGACTGAGTACGTACTCAGTCGCCACGTCTGCACTCGAGCATTGCCGCGCCGCCGCGCCTGGCGACACTCGCGCCAGTAATCGCTCGCATTTCAGCATTCGCATGGGTCGTTTGACATCGCATTTAAATCCATGATTTTAGATATGATGCCTCAAACCGATTTTGCTCAAATTTCGTTAGTAACTAGGAAACTTGTGAAGCTTTATGGACATAATCAAACGAATTGCCGCAGTCCTTTCATTTTCGCGTTGCATTGCAAAAAAGCGTGGAGACTCCTTATAAGGGGTGCCCCGGGGGTTACTTATAAGGGGGACGGGGTTACTTATAAGGGGGACGGGTTACTTATAAGGAGGGGCCCCCCTTGTGAGTGGGTTTCCCGAACTGCATTGTAACTTGCTAACATGTTATACATGTAGATCTATGTGATGTACTGTATTCTCATGGTCGGACATCCGGGGATTTTGCGTGTCACGGGGTCATGGATAGCGGTGGAGTGAAAACAAACCATAGTCTTATAGTCGCGTGAGCCTGGAGGGGTAACGCTGTACGTGTTTTCTGCCGGGGCGCCCCGCGAGCATAGCGCTAGCACAAGCTGTACTACTGTAGCTGTGCGGGCAGCAGGATTAGGCCCTAGGCCTACCCTAAATTAGGCCCTACCCTAAGCCTACTACAGTACTAACGTTAGGCCTATAGACCTACCTGAAGTTTCTATGAGGTAGGCCTACTAAGTAAACGTAGATATCGGGGTAGGGCCTACTCATTGAGGTTCTATACTGCACATCTGGCCATTTTCGGGTCGTTGATCCAGAGTCCTGCCGCGATTTCATACGGGCACAGGTCCAGTCCGGCTGCCTTCAACTTGGCAAAATACCGGGATCCGACCGATCGATCGACGGGATCCAGATTTTTAGAATATTGCTGGCAAGACATGATGCATGTATCTCATGAATGATGGCACAAATGACAAAATGAGTAATGAAAAACAGTCCCCATGTCTGCGTAGAGCTGCACATAAAACGCGTCGCACATGCACAGCATGCATGCAGTATGCGCATTATGCAGGCTTAGCGCGTGCAAGCTACAGTTTGTTTTCACTCCAGTCAACCGGAAGTGACGTGTAGCCGACCGCAAGAATACTTGGGTGACCCGCACCTCGTCATAGTTAATGTTTGCCCATATTTGAATCACATTTCGCCACTGAAATTCTTTGAAATCCAACTCACATACAGGAAAAATGCTGAAAATTCCAATGGAATCACAAGTTCACTGATCGATATTGAAAATTTGCAGCTATCGTCGTCGAAAGCGAACGATGCGAAAAAGTTGCGCGCTAAGGAAGGGGCCCGCAACTTGTCACCCGCTCTCCCATAGACTTAGCACGTAAAAGACGTGTGCGGGTGACAGTGATGTTCCCATAGACATACACGTGAAAGATGCGTGCGGGTGACTTATAACACGTATTCCTATAGCCCTATGAAAATTTCAGATTTTCGCGAAAAACTGTTCGGTTTTCACCACAATTTGCTTGATTGTGGTAGCCCTGCCAAGTTTCAAGCATACAGAACACAGTCCCGGGCATACATTTTTGTGTAGTGCGCTCAAAACAATTTTAAGTGGGGTGATGGTATTCGGGCCCCTGACGAGGTGCGGGCACCTCACTATACATGTACAGGACATGTGTAAATTAACGTAGCATATACCAATCCACCATGTCTACTGTCATGATAAAATTTAAGCGTAAGAAGTGTACTTTCGCACCTCCTTGTCAGTTGATCTCCAAACATGCACATTCTAACGTTACATTTTACATTTCCATTCTACTTAGACACTACTTTGGGGGATGCTTTTAATCACTGTCACTAGTGTCAGTTGGACGTGCTAGGCGAGGTACCGGTACCGTAGTTATGGGTAGACTCGGCCTAGCAGGTAAAGTCGGCCCCCAGCGCGCGCATTGCAGGTAGTTGTACTGCGCACGCTGGGGGCCGACTTTACCCGCTAGGCCGAGTTTACCCATAACTACGGTACCATGGTACCTCACCTTGACTACATATAAATTCACAGTCCTAGATCGGCAAAGTTAAGCTCAACACACAAATGGTAACATCAGACAAATAGGTTCCTACAGTGCACTCACCAGCTGTTTGAAATATAAGGGGCATAGTTTTAGAGTGCTTCAGGAGTTGATTGTCTCGGTGCTCATAGTCATACAGTACCAGCCTGCTGTAACAGTCTACAGAGTTTAGACTGCTCCTGGAGCACTCTATGATGTGTATAACGTCGCTGGGGTAATAAGACCTTGTATCTGCCATTTTGATGAAAATGACATTTTTGGATTAATAGTCAAATAATGGGTTAAGTGATGTCCTGTCCAAATCCCAACTGTCTTACTCCAAAAATGAAGCCACCAGAGCATGTCAAAGGAAAGGCTATCCCATTCGCTCTATTGCTTTGGCCGCCATGTTTTTTTGTTCTCCTGATCATTCAACATTTTGTAGATGCGAGGTCTTGTCACCCCAGCGATGATAAATTGGTGCAGTTAACGTTAGGGATGAAGGAATTGTTCTTTCAGAATTTTCAGTGAGCATTGTTCATGCTTTATGCTTTTCAGAGCTCATCTAGATAAGAATGAAATCATAACACTACAGAATTAGTTTAAATAGAAATGAAGGAAAAAGCTTTCATGGTTTCACCAAAAAATGGAACAAGTGGCAGCGCTTATCATATCAGACGTAAATCTGACCACGATGTTCCATTCCACCTTTTATAATTTCAGACAATTTTTGGGTAAATGATGGAGAAAGTATCAGTGATGTTTGAGAAAATGCAGCATTTTAGTGTAAATAAAACCTGAACTTGGTGAGAACAAATGTTCAATTTTTTACCGTCTACTGATATTAATATTCATGTACCAGTATAATGGCAGATAGGAGTGTATAGTGCATGCTGAGTGTTTACAGTGTATACTGGAGCTTGCGTAGTGATGATTGGGAATAATTGCATCATCCTTCAGGAAATGAATCTATTATTTACTAGATAGTTTACTACAGTATCGGCCAGACACACATCTGGTAATACAGGATATTGAGATAACTGTGTCCACATTATTGCAATATGTCAAAATGTAATTTACCAACACATGTGCTGAATTCCTTGCATCCATGTTTTCTTTAGTGATTGCACCATAAACCCATATATGTTGCTAGGGTAAATTTTCCAGTAGGCACACATTGACTCTGTGGGTCGGTAAAGCTGATTTTGATCTTAAGAGTATTTTTTGACAGGGCATTTAATTAGAAGCATGAAAATCCTACAGAAACTTTTAAGATTCAATCCCCTTCGTGACATTTCTGTGATGAAAGAATTGCCAATTAAAGGTACGCTGTAGTTTCATACATATGACTGCAAAAACTTTCTTTTTTTTTCCCATAAAATGGATATATCCGTGCATAAGTAATGTGTGAAGTAGTGCTGTGATAAGACAATTTAATTTCGGTAATGATGAAAATGTGAAACATTACCCAAAAGGGTACACCCGAAATATTGCAATATGCAATCTCAGAGCACAACTGACTGTGGTTGCTATGTAATGTTTTTATAATTGATTACCCAGTTGGTATGTTGAGCCATAAAATTATCCTTCTGTTAGATGATTGATGAGCAGTGTGTGCTGTAGCCTGATGTTGACTGCAACACAATCGTAACTTGTACTCTTGTTTTTGTTGTTTATTTTCACAGGGACTGAGTAATGAGAGACTGACAAAAGCGTAAGGCAACAACATGGATATTGTACTCGATTACCTAGATGAGTATCTCCTCTCGAGGTACAATGTCTACCCAGAGTCGTGGCCAGAAAACTTCTGGTTACGCCAGGCCATCACTCTTTTTGTCGTGGTCAATGTGGGTGGGGCCATTCTCTACTTTCTCCTGGCCGGTCTCAGCTACCAGTTCATCTACGACCACCGCCTCATGCAGCATCCAAAATTCTTAAAGGTTCGTATTTATGTTTACTATGCGGCAGCTGTGTGAAGTATACTGTACATGTCATCACAAGTGTAATCTTTTATTGGAAAATTGAGCAAAGAAAATGGGATTCCATCGGGATTCGAATCCCAATGGAATCCCATTTTCTTTGCTTGATTTTCCAATAATGAATTATATTCAATTCTGGTCAGTTTCCTCTGTTTGCCTTTGTTACGAGTATAATCTTTGTGAATTGGGACTACTTGTAACATTGTAGTGCAACGTGATCAATATTGACATTCCCAAAAAGGCTGTCATATGTGCTGTCTTTTTTCCCCTCTTCTTTAATCATACGATTGCTTCTGACATGTAACGAAACCATATAGAGGTCCATCCCATAAACTGATTGTAATCTAGCACTCTACTTTTGGAGTCATATAGTGTACTTGAGTCCATGCAGGACTACTGTCAGTCCACATAGGGATCAGAATCATTCCAACCAGATAATCTGCAAAGTCGACCTGGAATCAGATTATGCTAACCTATTAAAGAACAAGTTCACCTTCATGGACATGTGGGTTGAGTGAATGCAGCAGTATTCGTAGAACACATCAGTGAGAGTTTGAGCAAAATCAGACAATCCGTTACAAAGTTATGAATTTTTGAAGTTTCTGCTCAGTCACGGCTGGATGAAAAGACTGCTATAGCTTGTGATGTCACATGAGTGCAACGATATAGAGAAAGAATAAAGAAATTCAACATATTTCCATTTTTCTCACATAACAAAAGAACACTCTACTTCTCTCTTACAGAAGGCAGGGGGAATAATATTACCCTTAACATACATCAGTAACAAGTCAAAAAAATGTGCACTTTATTCAAAAAGTAAAGTTTTGTGAAGTTCTCTTTTTATTTTCCTTATATAGTTGTATGCATGTGACATCATACACTGTAGTAGTCTTCTCTTCCAACAGTGACTGCGCAGATACTTAAGATATTCGTAACTTTTTGAACAGATTGCCAATTTTCCTCAAACTTTCACTGATGTGTTCTACTAATATTGCTGCATTCTCTCAAGCCTTATGTATTGACCGATTCAGGTTCGTTGAGGGCAGCAGGCAATTTGTGGCACTGGGCGCAGCCATTAGCTCAAATTGCGGTGTCCCAGCCTACCCCCCCCCCCCCCACACCCCGGCAACATATTTATCGCGCACTTGTAACAAAGGTTCGCGCACTAAGCAAGCATTCACGCACTCAGTACGAGACACCTATTGGCTAAAACAACCATGCATCAGTTTTTCATTCCGTGCTCATGCTAATGTAGGAAGAGGGGTAGGGGAGGGGGGGGGGGGTCGGCCGGGACACCGCAGTAATGGCGCTGCCCATGCCAATAATACACAAAGCGCGTCACAGAATCGGTCAATATGAAGACGGTGGACTTGTCCTTTAAGACAGTGCGTTGATTGAATGACATCGTGTACTGTAAAACATGATATATTCGCGGCATGAAATTTTCGCGAATTGCCACTGGCGTTCAATGCATGTAGTGTAGACAAAAACTTTCGTGTGCATTTTAATTTCGCGAATTTTGGCGCTTGCGAAATTCGTGAAATTAAAATGCACGCGAAAATTTCTCGTTGTACAGTATGTGCATAGGTGCATGTTACGTGCCACGAATTGCATCTCAGTTTATATTTGAAAATGAGTCAGAGAATCTGGAGGAGTGGAGATAATGATCAGTTCGATTTCAGAGCCTTGGTCAGCTCGGGTGCACAGAACTATTGATTGTTTGATGCCAATCGTTATCTTGAGAATTGCTAAAGGTACAAATAGAAATGACCTTTACTCTGCCTGTCAAAGGGATGGATGTTATGTGTACTAAATATGTAACATATCATTAATTTAAAACCATGTATTTGGCAAGATAAGGAGTAGTTTGAAAGAATGAGAAAAAATGCACATGACAAAATAGCAAAGCAAAACCAGACTATTGATGATTATACTGTGCACTGGCAAAACAGATTGTACAGGAACGTTTCCAAGCATGTGTTTACATGTTGCAAGTAATTTCTGGAGAGATAAGATAACAGTCGCTAATGTGCAAAGGTCGAGTAGAGGCAGGGTGCTACATAACTTTATTTTACCACTTGCCCAGTTGGGCAAGCAGATTTTAAAATCTGCTGCAAAACACTCGCCCAAATATCAATTTTACTTGCCCAAAAAGAAAGTCCAAAATATAAGGAAATGACATAGAAAATCAGGTGTAAGTCAAGGGCTTGATAAAACACAATCATCTGAATAAACAACGCACATTGATTCCCACGTTTAAACACAATGGAGTAACAGACTTGGTCCGATCAAGTGTCGCCGTTGCATTGCACTGGAGCTTCTTTACGTAAGTGCTGGAAAGTTGCTGAAATGAGATATTCTGCATGTTGCATCACTAAACAGCCATTATCTTTGGGCTTCTGTATGGTCGACTTTGTGGGTTTGTTGGGGGGAATAAGTAAAAAAAGGGTGGCTTCAAAACTTTTTGCTTGCCCACTTTTGGCAAGCATTTGTTATCATTCTTCAAAGATACTTGCCCAAATTTGATTTTCACTTGCCCCGTGCAATCGGGCAAGTGCTTATGTAGCACCCTGGTAGAGGGCATTTTGATGCAAGAACATAAGTATGCAAGAAAGTATTGTAACACTGTGAAAATGGTGCTATGTGATATGAAATTCATGGAAATTTTTTGCAAGTCGAAAGATATATTCTCACAAATTTCAAAATATAGCAGAGAGTTGTGTATTTTCATAAGTACAAGAGTGCTGCTGCAACTATTAATCTTGCTGTGATCATATATTTCCCCTGAAATCGACATTTGAATGGGATTTATGAGAAATTTAATCAGTATAATTTGCTTACAATGACTTGACACTTTAAACTTTTTTTTTGTTCTCTCTTGTCAATGTCCGACAGGACAAATAGGCACCACACATGCATTTCTTCTTTCCCCCCTCATGTTCCTCTCTTTGTAAATACCCCCCCCCCCAACTCATCATTTAAACTATTTGCAAGCATATAGATTGTGTGCACGGGGGTTGCAATGGTTTTCAAGCTTTAAGCTTATGTTGCAATTCCTTTGCGTGTTCGTTACCTTGAATAATGTAGCTCTCTTAGAGTTGTATACTATTTCTGTAACTGCTTCTTATCAATGTATAGTTATTGTATATATTCTGTCTTGGCTATATGAGATGTACTTGCATACATTTTGTATGCACTCCTATTTCGTGAACATGCATGAAATCTTGAATAAATAAATAAATGAATAAATAAATAAATAAACAAAAGAGCTATAAGAGCAGTTCATAAATAGATTACCACATTAGTTCAACATTTCCAGTTTTATGTAAAGAGAAATCTTTCAAATCATTTTGCTACATTTATTGATTTCGATTATATTGTTTCTTCCCTTTAGAATCAGATTCAGCGTGAAATCCTGTACACCCTGAAGTCCATTCCTTTCATGGGAGTGCTCACCGTGATCATGTTCATGTTGGAGGTCAAAGGTTACAGCCAGCTCTACGACTCCTTCAGTGAGAGCAAAATTGGTAAGAGCAAGTGCTCAAAAAAAGGGGAGGTAGATATGTGGAGCTATCCAAAGATATTCTGCCAGTTGTAGCTTGAAATGCCTCAAAAAGCATAAACCTTTTGTAAGCTCTGATTCAAGGTCAGAATTAGAACATGAGAAGTGTTAATAGCAGTCTCAGACATGCCAAGTGCTACAGCTTCCCATCGCTACATTCCATGTACTGTAAAACCAGAAATAATTGCATGTATTTTTATTTCGTGAATTTCGTCTAAGTCAAGATTATCGCAAAATTATGATGCATGCGAAAATTCTTGCCTAAACTACGTGCATTGAATACCACTGGCAATTTGTGAAAATGTCGTTGCTGCGAAAATATTATGCTTTACACTCAGTTGCTTCTGTGATAGGAAACAGTTCATGGCTCTTTTTTTTTTTTTTTTTTTTTTTTTTTGCAAGGGCTTGACTACACCATTCAAATTTTCTTGATCAATTTGAAAGTTTGCAGTCTTCTCTTAAGAATATAACCAGTATTCTACTACCAAACCTTACCGCCACACTTTAAAAGACTATGTTAGGGAATCTGAACCTTGAAATGCCACTGCCTGGATTGTGATGCAATTATGTATTAGAGGCAGTAGGGGAATGGCAATGGCATAATTGTAGACTCAGAAGTCAACCAATCTCCTCAGTTCTCACTGCAGTGCACACATTAAATATGGAATAGATATTCTTAAGGAGTCCATATCAGAAGGTATACATTTATTTGTTATGTGCTATCTCTTTGATGCAATTTATGCAAAGAATTTAATCTCCAATGTAAGTCCTCATGTGTTTGTCTGATTTTCCATCATTGAAATACTGCAGCAATGCCCTGCTAAAAGGTACAAATATTAAGTTCAATGTTTCAAAATCAAGCTGCCGGTAATTGCTTTTGATGTTGTACACATGTTAATACATTCTTGTTCTTGTCTACATCCGACTTCATATGTACAATACAGGGGAAACTCGGTATAACGAACACTGCTATAACGAGATATCGGTTATAACGAGGAAATATTCCCGGTCCCAAATTTCCTTCCACACAAGTCTATGTAAAATGCTACTCTTATAGCGAGATCGGCTATAACGAAATAACTGCTTTAACGAGATAAATTTTGTGACTTCCAAACAAAGAAAAACATAGTCAATCAAACCTGCTATAGCGAGGTAAAGCAAAATGCCTTCGGTAAAGCTTTACTTCGCCTGTGCTATCATCTTCCGAGATTGTAAAGCTTGATGCGCCAAAAACTGTCTTGTACACACATAATCATTTTCTTCAATGCACTCCAGCTAGCACTGCATGTTGTACGTGTAAGTGTGTGTGTGCGCGAACACTGATACATGCAGAAAATGTGGTGGGACGGCCATATGTGATACATGACATCATCATGACGTTTAGCAGGTGTGAGGCAATCTGATGCTGTGATTGGCCTTCTACTTAGGGAATTCCCCATCTTCACACACACGCAGTCATAATGTACATACAGAATGTGTCACATACACACACAGCATTGTGCAGACCATATTCAAGCTTTCCACACAACACACACCCATACGATAACCACATACCAATCCACAGACGATCTTGATACAATCGCAAGCTATATAAATTTACAAATTCAAACATCTACAATTAATAAGAAACACATTCTTGATATTGGATTTCCTTGGCGAAAAACATCTTCTTACCCATAAAGGTGAGTAATTCCCCCACACACAATATCAAGTTATCAGTATTGATTAAAATATGATGGGTAGTCCCACATGTGCAAATTAATGTCTTCATGTTATGCCTTCTTTTATGCCTACTGATATAACGAGATATCGGCTATAACGAGGAAAATGACTCGGTCCCGACCATCTCGTTATATCGAGTTTCCACTGTAGTTGATAATGACCAATGAAAAAAAAAAAAAAAAAAAAGGCTGGAAGCCATCAGTTACAATTATTGTACTCTTTTGACATTACAGTGTCATTTTATTTGTTGCCCCCCTAAAGGCTGGCTGCGGTTGCCGTGGGAAATCTTGAGCTTTCTCTTCTTTACTGACATGTGCATCTACTGGATCCACCGCTGGCTGCATCATCCTGCCATCTACAAGCACCTGCACAAGGCGCACCACTTGTGGAAAGTGCCGACGCCCTTCGCCAGCCACGCCTTTCACCCCGTGGATGGCTTCCTGCAGAGTTTCCCCTACCACCTGTACCCATTCTTCTTCCCCCTCCACAAGGGGGTCTACCTCTTCATGTTTGTCTTTGTCAACTTCTGGACGGTCAGCATCCACGACGGCGACTACCGCGTGCCCGACGCCGTCCAGCCCTTCATCAATGGCTCCGCCCACCACACCGACCACCACCTCTTCTACAACTACAACTACGGCCAGTTCTTCACGCTGTGGGACCGGCTGGGTGGCTCCTTCCGCAACCCCTCGGCCTTCGAGGGCAATGGCCCTATGGAGGAAGTGCTAAAGCTGAAGGAGAAGAACGGGAGCCTGGCGAAGAAGCAGGAGAACGGATCCACCGCCGAAGAACTGACAAATGGCATGAGCCAGGAAAGTCATTACAATCTCCGCAAGCGATGAGCCACTCTTTGAACATCCACTTCCCCCTTGCACAAGAGGAAGTGTAAATTCCTGGAGAATTACATTGGACATTATGGGAGCTTAGTCTTTAAACCAAACTCTCCACTCTATCAATAATCATTTTATATGTTTTTGTCATGTTATCTGGTCATTGGTGCAATGCACCATGATGATAGCATGCTTTTCTCTACTTCACATTTTGAAGAAAAATTATGTGGTGTGGCATGAATAGAGACTTTTCCACTGGGTACAAAGCCCTACTAGACGTCATCCCTGGTCATCATAGGAGATAAAATGTAAACAAATTACCAAGCAGTACAGTGATCCTCCAGGACAAATGTAGGATTGACTTTTGTTAGCTTAACTCACACTGATTTAATGTCATATGTGCAATTGTCTTTTTGCCTCTTCTCTTTCCATATTCTTTCTCCTCCTCTGTGAGCACTTTCCCTTTCATCTTTTTGCTTGCTTGATCAATTTTATATCGACAGGGAGCTTTTGATTGAGGATGTGGACGTTAATTTTTGCGTGTTGTGTGCAAATTTCTGCCATTGGCATGGTTACAAGCTTGAAGTCTTGTGTCCTCTCAATTCCCCAACAGTAGTGGGCCAAAATAGCATAACTAGGTAGTTCTAGAATCACCAACATAGCTGAAGGAACAATGTTGTTTAGGATGTAATATGCACATTTGAATCTAGGCCAGTCCACTTGGCTGAGTTGCTGTGTATTGCATTTTCAAAAGTGCTTGTAAGTCACAACGGACAGAAGGATGCGGACATTCCAGGCTGTTTGTTTCACGTGTCGCAGGGTCCACTGCATCCTCAATCATAAGTTCCCTACTATCTCAGTTGGAGCTTTGTAAAATTAAAGATATCTATGGAGTTTTGAAGCCAACATGCCTTATTGAGATATTTGGAACTATAGTATTTAAATTGTTCTGAATTTGATGGGGCAGAAAAAAATAAAGAAATAGATTAATGTGTCTGTTTTTACCATACACCTCTAGAGATGATATGGAGTGAACTAACTCCCAGTGTATGATGTGGATGTGAACAGGTTTACTGTGCATGTACATTTATGAAATCATACAAAACTAGGATTAACCAGGATTTTGTAGGGAATCCATTCTTTTATATTCATAATTTTTCTTATTAGAAGCACTCACAATTGTCATCTTTGAAAAAGCATAACATTCACTTTTTGTGATGCAGTGAACATATGCAAGATCCGTAAGAACCCAAGAGATGTTTTTTGTTTGTTTTTATAATTGCAGTTAGCCTTTTTTAACTTGTATATTTTATTGGATGTAAAGGAGGCAAGGCAGCATTGTTTGTTAGCTAGTGTGACTTGCTCAAGTTTAGTAGTACAGCAGTTATTCCGCTATTATCTTTCAGCTGAGCTTTCACCATCATGCTTGTGCCATGCAGCACTCATAACATTAACAGTGTGAAAAGGACAATCGTGAGGATGATCCATAGAATTACTTGGTGGTGACCTCAATGTTAAGACAGAGTTAGTTTAATCTTTCATCATCTCTTGTCACCTGATCATGGGCCAATGATTTGGAAATGGTGGGAAGAATACACAAAAAAAATGTTGGAATTTTGCATGTGCATTCTCAAAATGTAATATGCTACTCTTAATTGGGTACTGGATGACTCCTTCCAACTTCAATTAACTGTAAAATCAGTCATCTTTAAATGTGATGCTTGAAATGTGAAACTGTAGGATGTATTTTGACCACTGTGCCATTGAAATTAATGGCTGGTAGAGACGGGGCATTTTGGGCTGTACCATGTGGATATGCCACATTCATCAAATGAGCATTTAACATGTAAACATGAATAGTACTACCTTAACAGAGTGTGTATCATACTGGATAGATTCTTGCTATGAAAGTATACTTGGTAATATATACCGGTAAACTGAAGCACACTCTGCATCCATGATTTAACCACGTAAGAAATATTCTGTAATGGAGGTCAGAGAAAGACTCATACTGTAATAATACAATAGATTAAAAGATACATGTAGAATTTAATCCATAGAAAATGGCAGGTAAATTGTGTTTGTGCAGATAGGATTAACCATAGATGTATTTCAGAATACATTCTTTGTTCTTTGATGAATTGATAAACTACATCGATGATTTTTTCACAGGGATTTATAATGACTGTATTTCAAGTACACAACATTAACGTGACGACTCTTTTAGTTTCACTGGATTATACAGTGTCAGGGAAACTTGTCACTTGAGACTTCATGTTTGCTTCAAATATTGATCACTAACATCATTTGAAGATTAATTCTAGTGTTTGGTGTATTTAAAAGGAGCATACTAGTTTAAACAAGGTGTTAATTATGCAAGCAGTGCATTACTTCATAACATGATGATCAAGGCAAAAAAAAAAAATGTGATGTGAATGGTATTTTGGTTATTGACTCTTGCAGAGAAATATTTATTCATAGTATATATCATAGATGATCAAAAAGACTGGATATAAGTTCATGTTGCCCTGTAATTAAACTTGATGGTATAAATTATGTTACGATGTTATGTGTTTTTTTGTATGTATATAACATCAGTAGATAAGGGCAGTAAATTGATTTGATATGTACTAATATTCCTATTAATGATTATATATTTAAGACATGAGCAAGAATAATGAGAACATTATATAGATGATGACTGGCGGGGGAGGGAACATACCAAATGTTCCACCCGAAGGGTTTGAAATGCTATTGAGGGAGGAACTTATAGCCTCCCGAAATAGCATTTCAATTCCTGAGGGTGGAACGTTTGGTACATGTCCTGACAACAAAAGTCATCATTTGTTTTATTATGTGGGTTAGTCAAATACATCAACGTCAGTTGACCAGCGCAACGCACTCCATTGCTTGCTTGCTCGCATGTTGCGGAGCCAAATTCATTGTGCGCGCGGTGTCCTAGGCCTTCTGTTATTTGTTACGTGAAACTGTTTTCCCATGGGAGAACATTACAAAAACTTTCGGCCATGGGCGAACATAACGAATGTGCCTCCATCACGTGACTGTGTTTAGCTAATCACTAACCGGTATTTGACTAACCCATTTAATATTTGTGATTGTACAATCTCCATGTTATTGCTGGAATATTGATGTTTCCTACATTTTTATACTACAATGTACTTAACAAAATGTTATCATTAAGATACAGATGTATCATTTTAATTTTCAATATACAGCACCTTTAACCATTATCAAATAGTAGGCACTTCACACAAATAAAAACAGAAGCATTCCACAACATCACAATATATATGTATCATTTAATTTATCAGCCATGTACAGCCATATCAGTCTTGTTTACACATACACTGGCAGGAGTAGTAGGTGCATTATTATTTACAGATTCTGCAGATAAATACGAGAGAAGATCTCTGAGCCAAATGGTAAATAAACAGACTAGAAATGGGCAAAAAACTGAACGGCATTCTAATTAAGTATAATAAAGTGATAGACTCTTTTCTGATACATTACTTTTTTCACACAGCAACAGCAGAGAAAGACAAATGAACTAAACGGAGAAAAATACGCTCGACGCTTGGTAGGAGAAATGTCCAATAAACCAACATTGCGATATCATAAGTAGTTCTTGGCTAATATAGCCCACATCTATGTATGAAATAGATCACTGTGAGATTTCTAGTGGAAATGACCCATCCTGTCACTTCAGAAAGACATACTTCGTATTCTTGTACATAACAGGTAATTTACATACTCTACTCAAATATTTGAGAAAGAATGTGTTGTTAAAAATATATGGTTGAATTCTCACAATCTACGTACAATTGTATATCTGCTGATGAATGTCCCGAATAAATAATTACAAATGCTTGAAGAAGTTCAGCCACTGTGGATCAGATATACCTCAACTGGGCTCAAAGTACAACTTCCTATCTGCTGAGAAAGACGCTACTAGCACTTATTCATGCATTGCTACAATACACTGTATAAATAATGCTGACTGGAGCACACAGGGTTATGGACACACGGCCAATTTTAGCAGCTGCACAAAGTTTGGTACAATCGATCTCTCGTAACCCTGTCCACTGCACACAGCACATGGCTGGCTCAACTGCACAAAACCTTGTTACATGTAGCAGAATTCTCTTTGGCACAGAAGATTCTTATCATAATGTGCACAAGCTGATAAAACAGTTTAGACAAGTAGACATCATTTAACATTAAAGGGATGGGTCAGTATTGGTTGAGGTGAGGATTCAGCTTTCAACTTTTTGCGAGATACTTAGAAACCATTTCATGAAATGTTAAAGAGCATACAATTCTAGAGGAACTGAAACTTTATTTGATAAGTTTCATTTTGAAATAGTTTACATATATCCAAAAACACAGTAAAACAAAGCAATCTGAATAAAAGGTGGGTCCCACCTCTTATTGCTTTGTATGGGATATCTCGGCCCTTTCAGAATTAATATCTATCAAATGTACTTTGAGTTCCTTTTAGAATTATTTTTTCTTTCATATTTCATAACAGGTTTCTCATTATCTAAAAAAAATAATTGTCAAAAACATTGGAGACCCGAGGCCCCAACTCAACCAAAAATGTACCATCCCTTTAAACCACAGGCCAATAAGGCAAATATTTGTACTTGTTTGTTCAGCAGACATTGTATATAATCCCTCTCTCAAACAGATAGTGGAAATGAATCAATCTACGATAGGATGATGACATAATGTTCTGTTTTTCCTGCAGTGAAGACAGACCAATAGAAGTTCCTGGATAAGAAATTTTCATTGAAATAATTTTCCTTTGTCAGCAAAAGTTGATCATGACAGAAGAAAGCTGGAACCTTATTTTCCTTGTAAATGCGACAGCATGAGGTTTTAACCCTATTCTAACTGGGCTATTTGAGACCACATTTTTACTGAGGGGGGGGGTCAATTTGACCCCCCCTTCAGATCTCGGCCGCCGATCGCGCGATCGCCGCGAAATTTTGCCTGAAGATAGAGCTGGATGTCAACTACAAGATTACATGGTCATACAACAGAAAAATATTGCCTTTTTATTTTTAATAAATTGATTATGCAAATTTGTGCATGAAATCATATTTTCACCTATACCTCCATTAAAAAGACTGGAGGATTGCTAAATTTTTGTGTCAGAATTCCTCAAGACACATCAAACAATTTTCGTGTAAAAAAAAGCACAATCGATATCAATTTCTTTTGTTTTTTATTGTTTTGTTAATTTCTTATCTATTTTATTGTTTTTTCGACCTTTTGTTTTCTATTGTTTTTTTGCCAAAATTTGTTGCAGGCACTTTTTCAGGCTTATCTACATTAGAATTGATTAATTTCAATGGTTAAAAGCTGAAATAATCTAATTTATATCAATTTAACCAAAAAACACAATTTGCATTGGATTTGCACACGATATCATGAATTTGAGCTGTTTTTTGGTTGACATGCATATGCAAAACATTACGTAACTTCAAAACGGTGTACCCGGACGTCGCAAATTTGGTCTCAAAATATGCGGGAGACTTCAATTAAAAAAGTAGTGAAATGACAAGGCAAAATCTTTGCGCGTTGCGAAATCTTGGCACGAAACGTCGATGGAGGGGGTCAATTTGACCCCCCCCCCCCAGTTAGAATAGGGTTAAACCCTTTTTTAATCCCATTTTTACCATTTTTTTCTGAGATGTTACCAGTGAAACTTTCTCACTCACTTCCAACCCTCACCTACTGCTCTTGTCTTTCCCAGCTCGAATGTTCCCCTTCCCTTTTACAGGAGGAACAGCGTAATCCTTACTGAAGCTACACAAAGACACAATTACACAGACACAAATGTGCTGACAGTAACATTTCAGCTTCTTGCAATCTCTCAAAGTCCGTTAAATTCAGTAAAATCCTGTTCAGCCTCAGTCTTCAGCAAAAACAAAACAAAAGAGGATATAAATTTGAAGCAGCCTCTGAGTGCTTTAGAGTGAGCAGGAACTCACGAATACTGTAATTAGCTAAAGTGTATACACTTTGACGTTTGGAATGTGCAGCTGCAGAATTACAGTGCTACAATTCCACTATCTTAAATGGTTGAGGACAAGTCCCAAGTATACTCTGGCTTGTGTCTGTGGGAAATGTGTGTTGTAGCAAAATCAGCCCATCATCAACGGATTCAAATGTTTGTGGAGGGGAGGGAAGGAGAAGTCAATCTCAATGAAGAAAAAAAGGTTATTTCACATCAAACCCAAAAACATAAAATCATTAAAAAGAAGTAGTCTGACCAGCAGAATAACATCATTTGCATAGATACTATAAACACTTCCATCACATACAACAATAATCTAACTACATGTACATGTAGTATGGTCAATTCCTCAAAATCTATGCTTACTGTAGAAAGAGATGTTTTTTAATGTGCGGAAAATTTTGAAGAGTTGTACCGGTACCATGTGCACTATTATGTATCTCTCTTATTTTCGTTTTTATATATCAAAGTAGAGAATTCACAATGTCAGTAAGAGACTATGTGCTCACTTGATTGTCATGATTAAAGGAGAAACAATACCACTATAACTATACCCCTAAAATCTAAGATGGATGACAGTTCATCAATATCTGATACTGGATATTTGAGCCCATGCTTGGAGTACAGACAACCCAAAATGCATGCAATGAAAGAGGACATGCTTTTGCTTCACGATCAAAAATCAAAAAACCACATGAACAAAGCTACAAAAATGGGGGGATTCAGTGTATGTTAAACCCTTACTTGGCATGTAAGCTGGAGTGCTTCCTTCTCCAATTGGCAAAGATGTCGAGAAACTAATTGCCACTGAATAGAGATAATCTGATCCTCTTAATCCCTATCGTGCCACCATGACCTCTTTCTGTTGAGTTGAGGCACATTGCTACACCTGATATGTGGACTTAGCTGACTTTACAACTAGGTCAAGTTTGAAGGGATTACTGAATGCCAATCAAAAAGCTTGACAAGTTACACTATGTATCTGGGGCCTGTTTCACATAGAAGCCAAGTCCATCTTAAATTCTAAGATTTGGATACTAAAAATTATGGTATGCTGTGTGTGTCTTCAGTGTTGCTCAACTTTCTAATGAAAATTAAGATTTTGGAGACTTTTTTCATGCAGCCATTGATAATACAAGATAGAATAGATAACAAAGGAATTATTCTGTGAACATTAATGATATTTTGAAGTTGGTGGTGATTAGGCTAATAAAATTGAACAGGGAAACCGGTGGCATACCATCATTTTTAGTCAATCTTAAATTTTAAGTTCGACTAAGATTCTTTGTGAAACATCCTCCTGAGCACATAAAGGGTTGAGAGTATGTTTGCACTCACTGGTGCTGTGAGGTACAGATGCTTTTCCCTGACTTTTAAAAGGGCGCCATCTATGCCAGCAGACAGTGCAGTGTGTTTAATATCAAGTAGCTAAACATCAAATGGCATATGTTCTAAGAGATGACTGAGGAATCTTTGTTTAACAATGAATTATGATAGACTGTATAGTATAGAAATTCATATGAGCTACAAAAATGCTACAGATGGCACTGTTTATGCTCTTCTTCTGACACAGGTCATTACTTTCACAAGAATATAGAGCACATCCAACAAATGTTATTTTGGAAATGTGAGACCCCAAAAAGATGCTCCTAAAGTTTGTGGAGAAAAGTCATTTGATAAATTCCTTTGTACGATACATCTGGCAGCATTCTTCTCTAGCAATAAATACTTTGATTAAACCTCCTTCTTGCATGATTCACCATATGAAAATGGCTGCCATTATGGGCTCTCCTTAACCTCACTCACTGTTTATACAAATCCGTAGGACAACTGACGCAGTTTGACATTTTCGCATGAAGAATTTGGGAACAATTAAAGTTGCACAGACTGTTCAGAAAGGATATAACCCTTAAAAAAGTGACTGAAACAGATTACAAGACAAGCAATGTTGATATCTTGTAAGATACATGATGCAAGATCTCTCATCATAATCGATGTTGACTTGGAAAAAGCACAGCTCATGAGAAAATGTGGCAAAAATGAAGTACAGCACCTTTATAATGTGCAAACTATACCTTTAACTTTTGTACACAGTCCAAAAATCCCATAGATTTTGCCCCCTGTGCTCTCTCTATAGGAAAACTCTGCACAAGGAAAATATCAAGATTATGATAGCAAGAAAAGTAGAAGGAAAAAAAAACAACCCATATCACACTTGTGTGTCCTGCAACAAGGAAACTGAAATGTCAGAATGAATCAAGAATTTGTATGATGATACTTTCTGCTGGACTAGTGGTACGAACAAAATCTATAACATTACATTTCAGCTTGCTTGCATAGGTAGTGGTACAGATCTGAAGGAGAAAGTCAAACACTGGGTGCGTTCGAGCACTCCAGAGCGAACCAAAGCCAACTGAACCAAAGCGTACCGTACCGAACTGTGCCAGATTCGAAGCGTTCGAGAGCTCTGTTGAGAAAGCGTACCTCATGAGTTATATTTAGAAAAGGTCATGCATTTTATAGCAAAAGGGTCACTCACCTGGCATGCTTGAACTACTTACAGCTGTCCCGAACAAAGAGAGTGATGTCTTTGCATTGTGATGTATTCGCATGATACGCGCATGCTTCACAGCAAACTTTTGGTACGCTTTTAGAGCACATCGGGAAGTGGTCCACTTTTGGCTCGGTACAGTATGGTACACTTTAGGAGCGTTTGAGCGCTCCTCTGGCACGGATACTGTACGGTACGGTTCGCTTTAGGAGAGCGCTCGAACGCACCCATTGATATTCTGTCCCAGCATCTACTCGACAAAAGAATCTTTAAAAGAATATAAAAAAAAAAAGAACTCTTCCCTAATAAAATTTCAACATCCACACTCACATTCACCTACACAGGATACATTCCTACATGGAATGAGCTTTGGCAATAATAACGAAATACAAAAGTAATCTGAGTGAAACTATGCATTCCCCTAAATGAAAAACAAAAAAACTTATGATGCACTGAGTTGTATCTTTTGAGGGGTTCTAAACTCTCATGTTTTGATGAACTGAAATAGAAAAGCTGATAAATAAATACATTCACAGTATGAAGTTTCAGCATCACCACCACAAGCTTAACTGTTCACACAACAAAGCAGAAACAAAAACTAATAGGAACCTGAAATTTGTTAAGATATGCCTTAACTAAAAAAAAAAAATGAACAAGTCAGCTACATGAACAATGTGATTTCCACTACGAATTACAATTCATGTGGAATGATTGTCAATAAATAAGTCAAGGACTACTACTACTTCTGTGAATTGCTGCCGCTCTCCAAACAATGAAGAGTGTTGTCTCATACTGTCCCAGTTGTACCATAGGGTGATCTTCTATTGCAAACTAGAAACTATAGCTCAATTCTGAAACTGAAGCCGGCTGGAGTATAGCTTTGCAGCTCCTTGAATTACTGCGCTGCACAGATATACACACTTGCAAAAACATCTCATAGGGAATGTTATGGCCAGATTAAATCCAGCTCAGCAGAAAGCCTTCACCATGACATACTTGTTAGCAGCTCATTCCAGAAATGTATTCGACGTCATATAACACCTGTCATATTTTCATATCTCTCCAAATATCTCATACTGTAAAAGTGGATATTTTTGCGCAAGTAATTTTTTTGCGCTCTGCTGGGTAAGATGAATTTCGCATGTTTTTCATTCTGCGGACACAGGACATTAGCTACTGGAACATATGGCATGCAAACATATTTGTGCGTTTTATTTTATTTTCACGCTAGCTTCTGGTTGCGCAAAATGTGCGAAAAATTTCCGCACTGGAAAATTTCCACTTTTACAGTATCTTTCCCAACAATACTGCATGCATACTCTGCAGTGACCACACAGTCAGCAAAAAGTGAAAACAAAAAACCCAGATGATGTATAACCAACCACTGTTCATCGCTGTGAACCAACTCAAAGGGGTTGAATAAATATCCATATTTTGATGACGGTGAAGTTTACGGAATTCATGAATTCGAGAAGCTCTGCATTTTGTGGAGTGGTGCCTTGGAGAGGTTGAAGGGGGTGGGGTAGTCCTGCACCCCCGCAGTGGGGGGAGGCCCCATCCGTGTGTTTTTGAGGAAGGTGCAGCACTCACAGCAGACATTCTCCACTGGAGTGGGCTTCCGCCAGACGTGGAGGTCCTGCTGCCGATCTTGCTGGGTGCTGGCCAGGAGGAATGGTGTGGGCGGGTCACTGATGCTGCAGGAGACAAATCAAACAAACAGTGGTATAGTAATCAAATTCATAATTAGCTCATGTACATATTGATACAAATGATTTTTCTTCTTCTTTTTCTTCTTATTTGGTTAGGCATTTCACTAATTTTCAAACCGACTTATAAAGCATAAGCTTGCCCCATGTAACAAGTTATTGAATTCATGGTCAAACAGGGAATGAATTTGCAAAGAGCTGGTGACCACTATGGTATGGGGAAGCATCCATTTTATTGTTTTGCATCGAATACATCAACAAACTTTTGTCTATTGCAACTGCCAAATACAAGGCTTTGAATAACACTAAAGTAGCTGTTGGGTGGATGTTCTAGCAAGCACCATTTTTAAGGATTACATGAATAATTACATCACAGCTGCTTACATGAGTGAGTTCAGGAACCAACATGCCTGTTAGGTATATGTTACCTTTTTCTGCTCACGAGGCAAAGAGACAAATAAGACTAGTCTTACCCATCCACAGGTCTCATTGCGCAATAGTATATATATAGTGTAAGTCATCACTATCAGGCAAAGAGAGATATAGTTTATACTAAAAACTAACTGAAATCTATATACATTTGTATCAACGACAAGTCACAGTACTATATCCTGCGAAGAATATATAGGGAAAATGTGTTGTCATGATGACAATGGAAGACAAGGTCAGTCCTGGTTGTGTCAATCTAGCATGTTTTGTCCATAGGTTCAAAGGTCACAGCAGTACTCTCATAAACAATCTACCTGGTATGTGTATAACTTGCAGCTTGCATACATTCTGTTTAAACCTTCAAGGCACAGCCAAGTTCGGTTTTAGACCATATTTAAAGTTAATAATGGCACCTAATTCTGCCGATTGATCATCATATTCTTGAAAATTTGTGCACAAGAAATGGTAAAATGACAATTATATTGTGCACAAAAAACGGTAAAATGGCGATTATCAATCATGTGTCTGGTGGCATTGAGTTGTGCATCCAATGCAAAACTGTATCGCATGAACTTCACTGATGCACAGCGATGGACAGATTTACTCAGAGAATTTACCAGAAGAATTCAATCACCTCATGGCTTCAATCTCACTGGACACATGATGTGACATGCAATACTGCCGTCCCATGACAAAAAGGAAGCAACTTTAAATTCTATCAAATGGATATTTTTTTGTTTTGATGTGGGGTATTTTTCTGTGCTCTACATGATGGTCTCAAGACCCCTAATTTCTGAAATTGTAGACATATTAAAAGGAAGCGACTCTACAGATTTCCTCATAAAATGATATTTTCTTCATTTACTAGGAAACTCATTCCACAGAGTTGCTTCTTTTCGTTGTGGGACAGAATAATTGGATGAATTTTGAATCTTGTATTTAATAATAATAATGATAATAATAACTACAGCATTTGTAATGCGCCATTGATCTAGTGGCCTATTCTGAGGTGCAGAGGGACATATAAAGAGAATAACATACATAAGTAACATTGTATAGTTGTTGTACATTTATTCATTTATCCCTGAGAATAGGATGGCTTTCAAGACATTTCATTCTCACCTTCTCTGCCTGAGTGGTGAGGAAGGGCTCGTCTTGGGACTACTCGGACTGAGAGACTCGACGGGGATGTGTAAGAACTCCTCCTTTGGAATGTACATCTTGACACAGCAGACTCCACATATCAGCCTACAGGTAATGAAGCCAGGAATGAGAAACATTTTATCTCAACTATATACATCATTATCACACCATATTCATAATAAAGCAAGTGTTCTCAAATAGATGGTTTAATACGCAGTGTCCTCTTCATTTTAGATATCATCAGCATTGTCATCACTATTGCAACTGATTTGTTGATCTGTGCATGTTCGCATGTACGCAGTACACTGGGATGATACAATTGGATTCAGTTTACAGAAAGAGCAAATGCTGATAGAGTACATATTATGCATGGCAAATGCACAATGTCTAACATTAACTTAAAGGGACTGTACAGTTCTGGTTGAGGTGAGGATTTAGCTTTTAATGTTTTGCGAGATATTCAGAAACCACTCTATGAGATGTCAAAGAGAATGCAATTCTACGGGGAATCAAAAGTTTATTTGATGAAGATCGGTTTTGAAATGACTGAGATATCCCAAAACAATGTGAAACAAAGAGATCCTAATAAAAGGCGTGGCCTGTCGCCTTTTATTATTATCCCTTTTTTTTATATCTTGGCCATTTGAAAACCAATTTTCATCAAATAAACGTTGAAACCTTCTTTAAATTACATGCTCTTTCATATTTCATAAGAGGTTTCTCATTATCTCACTTAGGAATGTTATAAACCTGAATACTCCCCTCAACCAGTACTGTACAGTCCCTTTCATAGGACCCATGGAAAAATGTTCTACCACAATTGAAAGCATAATTTGTTCAGAGAAGGTGTACTTGGCTTCATAATGCATCAGCTATTAACCCGTTGAGGACAGACTGATTTTGCTACAATACGCATTTCCCATAGACACCTGCCCGAGTATACTCGGGACTCATCCTCAATGGGTTAATAGGCCTTACCTTTCTATCTTTCCTACCATATCATGAAAGCATAGACCAACGAAACTAAAGGCAGCTAAACAAGCTATTAAAAAGAAAACTGAATTTGCAAAGACAAATGATTCTTGCTTGCTCAGGGTTTTTACTTTTTTCATGAATATCCAAACTGATAAAATTGTAATATTACATGTTGCATCATTTCACTTTATCACGACTGCTTTGTCAAGTAATTTTGACACTCCAGAATTTGCACTTCCAAATTTTAAGTGAAAGTAAAGCTATTATATACTACCCTTCTTTCACGATACTCACTTTTTGCACAGTCTGCATCTGAGTTTCTTCTGGAAGAAAGTGAACTTCTTTTTACACGAAAAACACACCTGAATGCACAGACAGAAGAATAGGTAAAAAATGATTGAGACATCATTCAGTCATGCTGTTAATGCGAGTCAGATGAGCAGTTTCATATCATAACTAACATACAACCATATATAAAAACCCAATTTTGTGACCAAAAAAAAAATCATTATTAATCATGACGGATGTTGTCCCGCATGTCACTTGAAGTATATCATATGAAGCTGGTTTCCTTTAACTGAAGAGTTTATTCTGTATTAAAGTGTATTCTGTATAAAGTCGATTAAAATATTCAGAGACTTTCTATGCCGTAAAAGTGGAATATTTTGCGCGTTTCACAAACCATGATTAGCGTGAGAATAAGAGCCTGTGATTTTTTTTTTGGTTTATTACTAGTATCATATGTAATATAATTCTATATCTTTGAATTCATGGCTGGTATATTGTAGTGGTATAACTGCCATGTATGTAGTTTTCTTCAGGTTTGCTAGCCTGTAGTGTGCATGAATTTGCATTCGTAATGCGGACCAGTTACTTTTTACCATTAGTAGATGCTGCCAAAGCTCTTAGCCTCCATTCCAGCAGCGAGCTGTTTGAAGTGCTGGCTAAATTGTTATGACTGTCCGCAGAATAAACAACACACAAAATTTTTCTTCTACGTTTGAGAGCAAAAAAATTACTCCTGTAAAAACTTCCACATTTACAGTAGCTTGACTGCTTGAAACAGGTACATGTAGGCTACTACATTGTTACCTTGAAGAAATGTTCAGACATGACATCTCCCTCTATACATTGTTTTTTTACAATTCTTATACATTTCCTCAAGAAGAAAAAGAGATAGAATCTCTGCCAAAGCTATGTTTTAACAAAAATGATAGCAGGGCTTGACATTAGTGCTGGCTCGGTGGCCTGGGGCCACTAAAAATTGATTTTGGGCCACCAAATTGGCAAAAAGGCTATCTTTTGATAGTCCTCTCGGGTAGCTACATGTGTATAATTTAAAATGAATTTGTATATTTCCTTTTATTTCTGGCCACTACATTTCTTTTTTGGGCCTCCAAAATTTCAAATTCATAAAAAAGAAAATAAAAAATAGTGGCCCATGAACGGGGTCACAAGAGAAACAAGTAAGTGTTGACGCCCCGGATGGTCCCATAAATTCATTATACCTTGTCCTGCAGCACGGCTCGGTAGAGTTTCTGGTTGACCCTCAGGTTTTCGATCTCGGCCTTGACCAGGACACTCCTGATGTGGATGACCTCCTCCACGGTCAGCGACAGACACTCCATGTCCTTGGGGGATTTCGTTTTCGTCTTGACGTTTGAAAGAGACAGGAAAGTAAGGATGGAAGAATGAGGGAGAATCTGCATACAATGTTTTTCAGGCCACTACATCTGGACCTTAACCCACATAAAAAATTCATTCTTGACACATGACTCAGTGGTAAATAATACTGTCAAACACAATATTTTGGCGGCATGAAATTTTCCCGAATGGGAGCTGACGGCCTTATTCGCAGCAAGAAATTTTCGCGAGTTGTCTCTAACATTCAATGCATACAGTGTAGACAAGATCTTTAGCGTGCATTTTAATTTCGGGAAACTCGGCCCTCGCGAAATTAAAATGCATGCCAACATTCCTCGTTTTGCTGTATGTTCATATTGCATGGAAAGTAAATGAGTAAATGAAATGTTAAACAGTTAAAAATCAGTGGATGAATATGTAGCAAAGTAGTCTCCATGCACAGACCTTTGTTTTCATATGTCCCAATAAAGCAAGTCTGAGCTACATGTAAATAGCCTTGGATACGTCTACTTTGGTAGCTGCAATAGGGACAAAATTAGAGTAGTTGACTCACGGAAATAGATTATGAGGGCCATACTTTCCATATTTGCCACTGACATTTATTTTCTTTCATCTTCAGCTGTATGATTTTAAAAAACCTCTCAACTAAAGATTTACTTATACCGGTAAGAGTGTTTTCAAATTACAGACTTTCTTTCCCGTCTCTCTCAACATAATGAGTCTGTTGGGTCTGTGCAAGGAGCCTAAACCTTTCCATGTCATCCAACACCCAAAGAAAACCAGAGTATGGATTATGAAGAGGCTATCATGAAAACTACTAGCCTGCTAACACATGTAAACAATGTTTGTTCCATTCCTGTCATTTTTTTTTCTTTTTTTATCTGCTGCTACTATATATGCATGCAACTACTATGTATGGAGAGAATACAAAATATGAACGGTAGGCTCATCCTCATCAGACTACTTATATTGGAATATTTAAACAAAAATCATGCTTCACCTTTGCATTGACATTGCAATGAAAAATTGCCATGATCCAGCACTTAAGCAATGTGCAGCAAAACATGACAACTATCACAATTTTTCTGCCCTAAGCATTTTCACTGTAAACTCTCTAAAGAAACATACGTCATGTCACGAAAAATGTGTTTTAAAAATTCATATTCCCATTTGCGATTTCTGTGGTGATATATTTGAGTGGCTTTTGGCACTGTTGTCTACTGAACATTATTCCAACCGAAAATGTCGCAAATTTTCTAATATCGTTCTTTTTCAATGTCATTGTCAAGAGGTCCACGCGAAGATATCCTGCCCTGCTAACAACACATCAAATTAATTCCACTGGATGGACTAAAAGCTGTTTAGTCACTGCAGACTCTGCCGTGATCAAAGCAGATACACATGGTGGCAGGGCATTCTTTGTAATCATATCTATTGCCTGGCCTTGGGTAAGATGAAAATATACACTGCAAATGATATCAGATATTTATTGAGAGTGGTGCAGTATATAAAGGGCTTTATTTCAGAATAATCTGGGTCTTTTCACAGGAAACTTTATGTTGTCAACACTCTGTATGATCCTCACTACTAAACATCCATCATATCCTACTTGACATGCTGTTACTGTTCTATTAAAATTGTTCTTGTTGTCTACAATAATCAACTTAAGACTTAAACTTTGTTAAATTGACTGTTATATCTTACGGTATTAGTAATTGGTCATTGTACATCCACACCGGATATCATGTTTTATTCTATTTTAAATTGTTATATTTGATGTATTTTTTAATGAGAATATAGAATATAAATCAAAATTAGATAAACTGAAATATTTGTTAAATACTACCAGCATCAAGTATCCAAGTCAGTCTCACATGACCAGTGAGGTTTCCTAGGTTTCCTAGTAAATTAATCAACTTATTTCAGCAGGGTTAGTTATATACACAGGGACTGAATATATTCACAAGCACATATTTCATTATGATCTCAATAGATGTGTGTGTATATATTGTGAGAGAAACTTAAGTAAGAGATCTGATGAATGATATATTACATGAGTGGTGAAGGAGTAGGAAGATAACTATACTTAAGTTTTCTCTATTCCTCTGTAGTAAAATCTATGTGCCATGCATTTTTCTAAAGTCTTAAATCTTTAGCAGTGAGACACACTCACAAAGAGCTAAAAATTAGGTATTTCCACAGCAATGAAATGATTGCAAGATGCTGAATAGGAACCATTTTCGGCAACTGTTTTGTTGGTTGAACCATCCTTGTTTTGAAATCATACTATAACTATACTATACTATACTTTACTACTGTAAAGGTTGAAATTTTTGTGCAGTGGAAATTGTTGTGCATTTTGCACAATGAGAAACTAGAGTAGTGAAAAAATAACAGCGCACATTTTTAATTTTTTTAAAATACGTAACACTACTAATAAATATATTTTATATTTTGATTCTATGGAATACAAAACATGCAAAATTTATCTAACCCAACCGAGTGCACAATATTACTCCTTCAAAAATATCCACTTTTACAGTATACTATTATGAGACTACGACATACTTCTTTTCACATTTTGTCCAGTGCATGTTTGGTATAATTCCTTTTTCATTTCTACATACAACTACACTTCGAATGACTTGTCTCAACTTAGCTGAAGATGTCACGCAAGAAACTAAGATCCTACTTTTGAATAAAATAGGGGAGGCTCAGCATGACAAATTCCGGATCAGCATTACATTAAATCTTCCGAAAATGACATTAGATAGAAGAAATCATGAAATCCTATACAAGAGAAGGGTATAAAGCAATCAGTGAGTTAATTCGAGTGATGAAAAATACCACAAAAATGAAATGCACTAGTGAATAATTAGCCCTGCAATGAAATGTATTTAAAGATGTGAAGATGAATAAGCAAGAGCCATGTGTGATATGTACCATCACCAATTTGATAAGTACTTTGTGATGGAAAAATAATAGAAGTCAAAACAAATCTGTTGCAACTTGTGTATGTCCAACAGTGAGGGACCCACAACAGTTACAGTAACTACATGATTGTATTCATACATTGTCAGAGACATGCTACATACCCGTCTAGCCAAAAATGCCAAAATATGAATACCATAAGAGGATAATAGCCATGTTTAATACTTCCATCATTACGTCTACAAACTCCCTAATTTTCCCAAAGTCAATTAGAGATTATCGTACCTCAATGTGTAAGATAATAGCTGAGGTATCATGCTGTATATTGCCAGTAATTAATGAATTATCATGATTACAGAATATGTCTACTACCAATGGTACATTGTGTAGGTACATGTAATTGAACACAGAATTTTTGTACTTACTGTCAATTTTAGACCATTCGCAAAAGGAGAAATGTGAACAAGATTCATTAGATAATTGGTCAACAAGTCATTTTGGGTAAAATGGATGAGCAATGCCTTCACCGCATTTGTTGAGTTCTTGGAAAAAAAGAAATTCAATGCGATGAGCTGCAAGATAGATAGCTAATGCTGATACAAATGACTTCCTGTAACACTTTTTCTCTATTTCTTTTAATTATGGAAAATTACACTCACTTTTTTTTTTCCAAATCAAATCTCTCAAGCAGGCTGTTACTGCATTACTTTGCATTACTAGGGAACATCTTTGCACAACATAATGAGAGCTTTCTAGCAGAAATGGAATCATTGCATCATACTGCGACAACTCATTTCGGAGACAAATCAAAACATACAATTTACTATGCCATTAACATATCTGCTCAGTGCATCTAAAGCACTAAGGACCGTCAGTGTTTTCAACTATAAGAGAAAAATATATGTGCAGGAAATCTGGGGGTGGGGGTGGAAGGGGGTGCATTCTACATCAGCTGTTACAATATTTTGCCGAAATAAAATATCACTAATGCTCAAGTGAATCATATGCTTGTGCACTTGCTAAATTATCATATCAAGTGAAATTTTATAATTTCACTTGGACCTTTGACCCACTGAAAGTAACTGGATCTACACTAACAGTCCGTGGTAAATTTCATTAAAACTGACTGAAACCTTTTAAAAATCAATCCCTCTTTCTCTTCTCGAACTTGCATATTGCCTTAGCACGGCTTGTCCTTGGGTCAGAGTTTGATGTCATGCATCTGGAATTAATGACTGACATATATATAGTTAGGTCACTGACCTTTACCATGTAACTTCCTTCTTCCAACCCACAGGCACACACACAAACACAAACCCATGTATGAACACACACCAAGAATTTCATTGCAGTAATGCTGTACGGAATGGTGTTTTAGAGTCATCATAGTTAGAAAACGCAGATGCAATATAGCTATCATCCCTATTCCAACATCTCATGAAAATATTGTCTCCCATTAACAAATATACATTATTTCATCCAAGATGAAAGATTGCTAAAAATTTTTTTTTTTCAAAAATGGCGCTTCCTTTTCATTCTGTCATCGTACTTTTTTATCGCAAACCGGCGCGTTAGTTCCAATTCATGAATTATCATACTTACAAGATATATGGCCGGAACCATAGTATAACATACATATTATACTTTATACCTTTGAATAAAGGTTGTGCCTGGTAATTGAAAAGTTTGCCCATCATTAACAACTATTTCATACAAACTTGTTATCAAGAATTGAAGTAATTCTAAATGAACCACTAGGCATAGTGAATAACTAATTAATGGGTCTACTAGGACAACAGTTTCCATCTATTCCTATCCATTTCTTAATCAGCCTACAGTTTTAAATGAAATGGATTTAAATGAAAAGATAAATTTAGGTAAATTTCTCTTTTTACTTTAAAAACACTTTAATGTGTAAAACAGCAGAAATCTGACATTCGCATGAAGTGTTTGGAACAGTTTAAACTCTTGATCAAACATTCTAAATTCATGTCAATATGTGATCACCCATTGTATTTACCAGACATACCTACAGACCCATTTCACTAAAACTACAGGATATAGCAGAAAGAAGGAAGAGAACACATAAAACTGACAGGGACAGAAAGAAGCCTTTTGAGAATCACTTAACAGAGAAGAAATCCCCAGTAATTTGGGCACAAAAATGATCAGAAAGAATGTTCAATTTGTTTTTCAAATATTGAGAACATATGGTCAGAAAAGATAATCTGGGAATGAATATGGAAATTAGGCAGCATCCCCATAGACAACATTCCCACAGATACAAGGCACTTTTCACACACACCAGTCATTGAGTTTATAATCACAGCCCTGATATAATAATAACATACCATAAAAAGACGAGATTCATGAAATCCCTATAAAAGTGTACACCATCACAAAATTGTGTAGATTTTTACTAAAATCACACCATCAAAAAGCAAAGTTCTAATAGACATATACCACACATATGGCAAGTTGAAATTCTTTTTTTTTCTCCCAAGAAAGGGACAGAAAAAAAATCACCTAGAACACACATTCAATGTATGATAATGACATGTACCAAAATGCATCATTTGATTACACCCGATGGGATGGGGGAGGGGGGGGGGGGGGGGTAAATGGACCTTGAATGATAGCAATGGATGGACAAGCTACAGATCCCTTGCTCGAGTCGTTTGAAGAGTGCTAGGGAAAAATGCTGAGTAACTATAGCCCCATTATCTAAGAGAAAATGGCTTTCTGGCAGTGCGTGATCATATGGCACAGATATAAAAAGTACGCTACATAACATGCAATATCACTCTTTACAAACCTTGGCCTGATCAGAGTCACTTTGAGCCTCCTGGGTGAATGAGAGACTGAGTTTATACATCAAATTTGTCCACATGCCTGTATCTTCACAAAATGACACAATTTTCTAGATATCAAATGAGCAGATCTCATTACCTATCAGTCAGCCCTTATTGAGAGGTAATAGGGAGAAGGGTGACCCTTTTCACAGGGGTTCACAATCAGGTCGATCCTTGCAATGCAGGGATTAGCACGCTATGAAATTACATCGGCGGCATACTGTTCCCAGGGTGACAAAACCTCTTATTATCTCAACTGAGAAATACTGATTTTGAGTTTTAAAACATTACAAATATCAATGTGATCCAAAGTAACTGTTTCTACATACGGTAATTTGCCATCAACAGAGATATTTTTGCATGTGTGTGTGTGAGTGTGTGTGAAAATGCTGTAAAAATAAAAAAGTTTGTTCACTCTCCAGAAAATTCATGATTTTTTTAGATACGAGGTAGTGTTACTCTGTACGAGACTGATGTGATCTATCTAGTTTGTTCACTCTCACACTCACACAAATCCTAAGCATAGCAGCTGAAAACATAAAACTGCAGTAAAAAAAAAACAAAGTTCTTAACTTTTGACTTGATAGAACATTTCACAACAGAAATAACACTCCTTTAGATTAAGTATGATCGTAAACAAATGAAAATGGCAGCCTCACACACAGGTACATATTATGAATTCACTAAAAGAAACAGAAACAAACAGAAATCCCTAAAAGTAAAGGCTTCAGCGATGAAACTTTACTCTATTCATATGCTTGACACTTCACATGCCTTCAGCAAACATTGTATCACACAACTGATAGCTAGTTTGAATTGAGCAACTCAGAGGACTTTGAAAGTTCTGCCACCAAAAAAGGCAATTACATGAGAAAAATTATGGGCAAAAATGAAAGACGGGTTTTCCTTTTCCTTTACGAAATGCTAACAATGACTAGTATACCAATAATACACATCATTGAGGGCATCAGCAAGAAATACTCACACAAGGTACAGTACCTTTGGAACAGCCTAATATACCCGAGGCAATAATGGAAGGCATTTGGACCGTTTTGAAGGTACCGAGTGTGGGTAATTATAATAATACTCTGAAAAACAAAATGATGTGTATTATTTGGATTGTTTGAAAGTTTGCACAGTGATTTAAATGAGAAAGAGAGACTTGCGGTAGCACCATTATGGTGTTGTGGCAAACCTCTCTTCCTCATGTATTATTTGCTTTATAGCATGATGAAGCAGATCCTTGCTGTTTGATATATCACCCTCATTGCTAGTAAATAAAATGATGAAAGCTTGCCTGGTCACCACTGCGATGTTAAAGTGCTAATGACAAGTCACTATACTTTACTAATGACCAATCATAAGCAAAATTACATATAAGGCAAAATAAATGCCTGGTCACATGTATGCTTCCAACCAATCATATGATTAGAATCTGCTCTGTCATTTTGTGATAAAAGATGCAGCAGCACCAAACCATAAGGGTTAGAAATTTCAGGAGTGAAATCTAATTTTTTTTGCATTGGCCCTCTCAAAGGGCGCGGCTGGGATACTGACCTGGAATGACTGGCAGGGCCCAATACTGTGTCTCCTCACCGACTCCTTGGGAATGTCTTCGGAAGCGATCTCATCGAAGCTGGACAGCGATGACCTGCTGATGGTCAGCGTCTTCTCTGGGGTTGATGGAATGGTGTCTTGAGCTGACCAAAAAAAGGAACACACATGAACATGAAAGGACAAATATGACCACTAGAGAAAGTTTAAGGCACAATCTTCTTGCATTAGAGTTGTTTGGTGTTTGCATGTTGTTGGGTTTTCTTTTTTTTTGGGGGGGGGGGGGGGGCAGGGGGGGGGAGGCAGTCATTTTGTTGTAAAGGTGGTCCTGATTTTCCATAAACTGCATTTGGCTAATTTCTTATTTTGTATGTTTTCAATGAGATACCGTAACTTTATAATGAAATAAAAATAGCATTCCCAGCGACCTTGTCATAACTGATTTCCCCTGTATCTCTGTCAGTGTATTTCTATATTCTGGTATGCCAGGTTCCCGTAGAGTCAACTTGAATACAGAAATTGTTGTCCCCAAATATTCCTTTCCCTACCTTGTGTCCGGCTGATGTCCAGAAACATCGTGGTCTGGTCCATCTTCTGTCCATCGTCGATGATCTTCTGAATGGCTCTCTCGAGGATGTCGGCCCCGTCCTCCTCATCTTCCCCCTCCTCAACCTCCTCCTCCTGGTATGCTGGTCTCGAGTAGAAGTCAGACTCGTGGTTCCTACTGGTCTCACCTTCTGACTCCTAGAGTGGGGAGATTAATTCATACACAATCCAATGAACAATTGCAGACAGGCACTGCACCACAAATTGAAATTTTTTTCATATTTCCAAACTATTTTGAAGCACTGGAGCCGGGTTTTTGCTTCATCTGCAAATGGTCAATAATGCCTTTAAAGATGCAATTCCGGACCTATAAAAGGCAGTCTGAAAAAAAAAAAAGGAACAATTTTATCAGCCCAAAAGAGAAAATTTGATCAAAATCGAATTAAAATGAACAAAGTTATGATAATGAGAAATTTTGATTACTTTTGCCAAACAATTTTTGAACAGTTGATAGGAATACAAAGTCTTAAAAAAACTATAATCAGTAAAATCAATGATCAGTGTCTTCATAAAACTTTCATGACAATGGGTCACAAATGGTACATTGCCTGTTGTACCATTCAGAAAAAAAAAATCCATCTAGTTCAAAAAACATGATATGAAGACAGAGTCTACAGTCATACAACTATATCCTCGCAATCAAAATTTCTACATGTTCTGTTATATTTCTTTTTAATTTGTTGTTTTGTCTTGTTTTGTTTTTTGAGGGGGATACCTGATATTGTGTGTCACAAGACAACACCATTTTGGTTTGGTCTGGCAATAGAACTTATGCAGGGAAATCTGAAAACCTTCCTAATTTCTTTTAAGTGTTTCTGGTATATGTTTATGTTTAACAGGATAAAAGTTATACAATGCAATCAATATGGTTTAATTCTTGCAATGAAATGAATATATTTCATTGCCGCCAAAAATCTATGGTTATTATTTTCATTACAACAAAAATCATGTTAATGTTAGAAGTATATTTCTGTTGATTTCTAAAGCAATATTTACAGGACAACACAAACAAACAGGACAGGCTGCTAAAGATTTCGTAAACAATGCTACAAGTTTTGTGGATTAGACTACGGGCTTCAAAATGAGATAGTTCCAAGAAAGATATGGTCTATGCACAGTTGAAAAAAACAACAACAACAAATAACTACATATAGCCTGTAGAGTATACACTTTTAGTATAAAGGTCCCTTGACTGGCACGGCACTTTCATTAAGTGGGCCTGTTGCTTGGCATCACCATGGCAACACGGAGGCACGATGACCTGACTGAACAGGATGTTATTCATTGGAAGGTGGTCTCTTTATTGTGGAGTTAATTGAATGATTTGGGACACATGACTCAGCCACAAGAATGAAAATAAGGAAAGCAGAACAAATTAATCTTCCAGACGGCAAGCTATGCATATTGACTTTCAAACCTCAAAGGACTATTATTAGGCCAGCCTTGGTTTAAAAGAAAAAGAAGACGAAGAAGAAGAAGAATGAAAAGAAAAATCAATATTTGTACAGCACTTGGAATGTGTCCAATCTGGACAGAAGTGTAATTATAATGAAAATTTTCCTCAAATTATTTTGACTGGCTTTAGATAAAGAAGATATAATTGCAAAAATTGTCCATATTAAGCCAAAATATACATTTTTGGATAATTAGTACAAATGTGAATAATATTGCTAAGTACTGCTACTACGACTACTTTTACTAATTCTTCTCGCTTCTCCTCTCAGAGCTTGCTACAGCAAATTATGTCGTACATATTTCACCATAATTGCAGTTCTTATTTCATGTTGTGATACTTTGCTGAACTACAGCCAATTGTTAGTGAAGAACCACAATATACATTGATTTACATCTAAATTGACTGTAGCAGCCATTTGTCAAAGTTTTTCTATCTTTTTTGAAATCACATCTTACCTGACTATTTGTAGATGTCTCTAAAACAATAACAGAATGTTTGATATTCTGGTTATTTTGCTAGCACACAAAAATATATCTTTGAATCTGTGAGAAACACACCAATAAATCCCATACATTCTTTTTTATACTTTTCTATACTTTTGACTTGCCTCTGCTAGAGTACCCTGGATACAGAAAAATGCTATTTATATAAATAGTATTTCATCGCTAGCTGAACTTAGCTCAATGCAAACAATCATTGTGTACAGAAAACACTCTTATCAAAGCCTGTTTTGGTAAAATCCCTTGAAGAGCAGATTCAGCAAAGTCAATCAGTTTCTTGCTGATAATAGAGTATTTGTATTGTGTGTAATTTGCATACCATTACTTACATATAATTGCAATATATGCTTATATTTGAACAAATTACGACTGCAGGAAACCTTAAAGTTACTTACTTTTCAGAGTTTCATATGTCAAAAAAGCTGAGATTTACAGACTTTTCAAGGACAATAACAGACTTTAAATTTTCACGGTCATAATCATGAAAAACTCTCATATCTATGAAGTTTTGAAGAAGTATAAACTCACTGAATTTGGGGTCCAGAGCAACAACAACAACAACAACAACAAAACCAACAATCCTGTAATGTTATAAAAGTAGACATTTTTGCTGTGTGGAAATTTTCACACATTTCATGGAACCAGAAGCTAGTGCGAAAAAATAAAAACTTACAAATATATTTGCATGCTATATGTTTCAGCAGTAGTTAGTGTCCATTCTGTGGAATTAGAAATACACAAAATTCATCTTTATTAATACCTGACCGAGTGTGAAAAATTACTCGGGCGAAAAATATCCACTTTTACAGTAGTTTCCACCCTCACAGCACTTCATTCAAGTATTAACCAGAAGTTGGCTAGCATGTTCAATATACAACTCACCTCTTCAGACCAATCCAATGTGAATTCTGCTTTAAGAACCTTCCTGGGGAGTTGGGGCGAGTCCAGGTCTATGCTGCCCAGGTCTTCCTCCTCCCCGGACTCGGAGTGTGCTCGGAGAGGTAGCTGCCCAGCCGGCGCTTGCTCTGCTGGACGGGGTCTGGGAAGGAGACGAGGGGGACAGAGGTGTGAGGAGGAAACAGACCGCAGTGGAACTGACCGGAGGGGCCACGGCCAGTGGTGGGGGAGGGACGTGTGTCCAAAGGCTTCCACCAGGCCCAGGGATGACGCGTCAAGGGCCGAAAAAGTAATCTGTGTGGTCGGCGACGTCTTGAGTGTTTGTTGAAAGGAGTGTTGCCCAACAGACATCATAGTGATAGTGTACAGATGATCCAAGCAAGGACCGTGGTCAGTCACAAATTACTTTCTATGCCTTGCCTAACAGTCACAGGCTAGCAGGACTCAAAATATTCCCAGACGTACTCTATCTGCTACAATGGCTAACAACAAGAAAACGGTTGTAGGCTCCCAGGCTCACTGTTATCTGCTACAAAGAGTTGACCAACGACAAGAAATATGGTGAATGTAAGGTATATATCCATTAAACGACTCCTTCGGAACACATAACATATTTTTCTTGCTGCTTATTGCCAGGCAAAAACCACCTCTTCCTGTATCTATAGTCACATCCAAATAAAGTCTGGCACATCTGCTGTTGTACAAAACCTGCAGTATCACTTGCACGCAAGCATCACCAAAGAGCCATCTGCTTGGACAATCAGCTGATATGAATCTCGAGAAGGAAAAATACGGTAACAGCATCCTTCCAATGACAGCTGCATAGGCAGGTTTCCACAGCTGGGACAGTGGACGAAGGAAAAGTCTCCCTCCCACACAGCCTAGCTGCCCCTTGGAGTAGTCTATCTCAAACTCAAGGCTGATTTCCCAGCGGAAAGGACACTGAAGCGACTTCCTTTTGTGGAATGGGAGAAGGATACTGCAAGAAAACAATAAGCTGGAACCCATGTAAAGACTCCTTACTTTATAGACACAGTGTCAAAGATCTTCCCTCGTTCTATCTTCTCCTCAAAGGATGGCTTATTCTCAGGAGTGCCATCATGACATTCGAAGGTGAAGTTTTTGGATACTAGCTATCAAGCAGACCTCTCTCTTTTCCCCTTGAAGCGCTAAAAATGAAATACTGGGTGGGGAGGAGGGGAAGGCAGACCGAAGAGAGAAAGGATACGGCTTAATCACCGCTTTACGGGGACTTGACAGATTTAAACACACACCATGCACAGTCACTATCCCGTAAAAAAGGGTGACGGGCCTACTTAGAGATTAGAATCTCGAGGGAGAAATCTAACCATGGGTGACCAAAATGTAGGGATAATCTGACCAAATTGAAATCCTTCCTCCCTCGAAAAAAGAGAAAAAAAGAAAACTAAAACATCCAGTGGAGAAAGTCACAGATAATCCGTTCTAAAAGCTCCATGATTTGGCAGAAATGCAGAATCTTGGAAGACTTTTACTGCCACACTACCACATCTGTTGCTACCCTTCCAGGCACGCGGATATCATTTGAGGACTCACAGGATACTAGGCACGCATGACTCTTAATGAAAGTATCATTTGGCCCTTAAACTAGCATTGTCATATTTGCATAATTGGCATGCACATGATGTAATAGAAAAATGTGTACAATTGTATCATGGCTTCATGTGGCCACCTCAAAACAGCCAGCTTGCATGCTGTACTCAATGAAAACAAAAAGATGCACAAAATTGATCTTACTGCTATGTCATTGGAATAGTATGAATTGAGAAAAGGTCAGCGTGAAAAACTGGAACTGATACATTTACATTACAAGATGTTGTTTTGATTCAAAAGCTTTCACCCTCACCCCTACGGGATGCATACTTCTCATTCTTTTGTCTTTAATATCTTCTTATAATTACTAAATAATCTCTCTTTTACCCCAAGAAACTTTCAAGGTCAATCCTCTTTCTCAATTTCCTTTTAGGAAGAGTTGCATTGCAGTGTATGTGTGTAACATCCTTGTATGATCCCCCTATTTATCTAGATTACTTTCAAATGATGCATGAGAGATTTCTGGTTCCCGTATTGTGGAAATCTGGCATCTACAGACTATTTCTCACTCCCTCAAACTGACGAAAAATATACTTGCACATTGTTTTCACTCATTTATTCAGGGAGAGAAGAGGTGTATTATTTCTTGGTCCTTGGGGTTCCGGATTTTGATGAGGAAAATATGTAAAGTATTAGCCTTGGTGGCAAGAAAATCAAATAAAACACTTGTTGTATATAGTATGCCATATTGTATATCTGCATCTGGAAAAAAAATTGAACCATTTCTATCGATTTTTTTTTTTTTGGGGGGGGGGGCATTAAATGGAAAAAAGAGGCCCTTCAGTTTTCAGTTTTCACTTAGAATAAGACTTCATCATCATTTTTACAGATTTCACAGTTGCACATGGAATGGGTGAGATTTTGCAACACTGCATACATCAGAGTTTTAATAAATCCTTCATCAAAATCCTACAGAATATGCCAATTCACATGCACATTACGTGTTGGCTTTCATTACTGCAAAGGTGTGATTTTTTTGCGAGTCGCTTCCTGTGTGTGTATTCTATGAAGTGCGAAAACGTTGCCACTTAACTCGTCTTCACCGAAACACTCACTTTTGGAGAAGACTCTCTTTGGTTCCATGATTGTGGATGTCAATTATTTTCTGCATTGACTCATTGCCATTTGCTTGACACAAAAACCACACGGCATAGTGGAACACCAAAACAACATCATAAAGGGGGGGGGGGGGGGGCATTCTATGGGATATGGGAATATACCGTATCCAGCTAGTCAGATGGTTACAATCACTTATTTGTTAGTTGTTTCTCATCAGTCACTTCAGGTCACGAAAATTTCAAATGGAGAATAACTTAACAAATGCCTTCACAATGCAAGCAATCCAACCAAAAAGAAACTTAAAAAAACAACAACAACACTCGGAGAGCACAGATCTCCACCAAGCAGGTCATTTCTACCCATATGGTGAAAATTACCCTATTTCCCAATGATATAGAATCCTTTACAAACAATTAAAGACAAAAAAAATCCTGAATCAAGAAGGAGGTATGGATCACTACCAAAATTTTAAGTGCTCCTTATCAACTTATCATTATCAACTTTTCCTGAAAATTTCATCCAAATCCATTCATAACTTATAAGTTATTTTGCAAACAAACAAACAAACCAATGCCAAAAAAAAAAAAAATAACCTCCTTGGCAGAGGTAATCAATAGAACATTTTCACCTTCTATTACATAATGAGATGTAAGAATACACAGCAAAAGCTACAATCCGACATAGGTCATTCTGCATATTTACATCCTAGCATGAAAATTAGTTTGGAAATCTGGTATTGTACGCCAAGATCAAATCCCATACAAAAACAGCATGATAATATCAGAATATCAAGCGTTACAATGCTGAAGGGTATATCGCATTGTTCCAGTTCACAGTGAATTTCATTTTTAACTTTCACTTCACACATCCAGTTCAATAACATTTTATTTTTTAAACTTCAAGACAATCATGTCCAATTTAGTAACCATCAGTCTAAAGTATGATTATCATAACAATTATCAATGTACAGCATGCTAATACTGTAAAAGTGGTTTCTTTCGCGGTGGTTTTATTTTCGCGCTTCTCGTGCTTTGAGGTTGAACCGCGAATTTAGCATCACGCGAAAATGTTTTGAAAAGTCGCGCGAAATTAACCACGCAAGGAAATGTTTTGAACTCGCCGCTTGCTACAACACTATTGCGCACATGCACACACGAAGATTCCGCGCATTGAGTGTATTGATGGTCAACGCACACACAGCGATACCGCGCAATGTACTACTAGTACTCGAGAGACTGGATTTCAGGTAAGCCTGCATTTAATTTTAATTTCTATTCAATAAATTAAAGAGTAATTGGATTATAGTTTGGGTTTTCATGTGCAAAATAAAACAGTTTTTGCTGACTGTAAATTCACAGATTTTGCCGACCGCAAATTTAAAAACACGCGAAAAAGTCGGCACCGATGGAAATTTGCGAAAGTATCTGCACGCGAAAGAAACCACTTTTACAGTACATGTTCACTTTTAGAGCCACCATGTGAAAACACATACAAAAGTTAATTTCTGTTTGTTGAAGCCCCCCCCCCCCCCCCCCCCTCCCCTCCCCTCCACTTAGCTTGGTGAATGATGGCTACCTACATTGTATATGACAGATCAAGATCCTTAAAATTTTATGATTGTAAAATTGTATAGAACTGGTATGATGGCAACATGTTCCAGAATTTGTACTGACAGTTATACCATATGGAAGAGAGAAGATTGTCTACCATTTTTCAAGTTGCTGCACAAACATTTTGATATCTGATCTGGGTTTCTCAATTGCAACTCATCTTTCTACACTCGATATGTTGAAAGCACCTTTTATGACAATGGCTGCGTCTACTCTTGTTGGGAGGCAATAGGTTTACTATTTTACAGAAGCCTCTGTAAACCTAAAATTGTGTGCATACATACACCTCTCTTAGTAGACTATGATTTGGGTGTGTACACATGTTTTGTTTTGTTTTGTTTTTTCTCTCTCTCTGCTTTTTTGTTTAAATATGAAAATGAGTCAGATATTTGTCCTCAAATATGCTAGGGCAACAGCAGCCTGGATAGACTCAATGCATAATACTGAGATTATGGGCATTTCCTGAGACAAGGCTATTGAATGAATATCAAAATACCACAGAGTGCAATGTACTCTTTCATTCGAATACCCTGCCCCCATGTGTCCTATTCTACTACTAATCAAGCTTCACCCCAAAATTTGTGTTCCTCAGTAAGCTGCATTAGCATGCAAATTGTTTTACAATAGTGTCTGCCAACAATTCATTGGCTACCTATTCACATTCATGACAACACTCAGAAGATGTGAGCAACATTACAAGAGCATTATACAAGTGCTTACCTTGCTTGTGTATGATTGGTGCGGGCTTGAGAGCAGGTTTGGAGCGAATCTCGTCCATGAGTCGTTCATGTATACTTGGTTTTTTGATCGGCGCAGAGCGGGGATTGTCTCTTGGCACCTGTTTTTAGTCAGCAGAGGAAAAAAATATTATGGGAAAAGCACGTCAAATAGGAACTCATCTGTAAAACAAAGCAATTATATGAATGTCCTACTATATACGGTACATGAAGCACTGTAGCAGGACCTACTACTTATCAGGGAAACTGATAAACATCGACTTATTCACGATTGATCCCTAATCTTATTCTTTTTAAAACAATGTTTTAATTGTTTTTCTTTTAAACGTAAATACATACAACCTACATCGGGGCAGCAGATACAGGACCAGTTAATATGCATCTTTATCCAATTCAAGTAATGAATATTTACTTGGCCCTTTACTTATCATCACTATGACAATAATACTATTACTGGTGACTATTATACGCTGTTCTGACCTATATCAATACATGTATATTCAACTGAATTTGGTTATCTACTCTTCAAGACAAAACATGACAAAATCTGGGAAAGTTATTATGACATTGGTATTCCAAACACAGCTGTCAATTTCACTAAAAGATAATAAATGCTGTTTTATATTGATTGATTGATATGATAATATGACATTTCAGCATTGAATCAAGCCAGCAGTTTTTATCAAGGCAAACTATACACTCCTTGTTCTTGAAAAAGACATCCAACATGATTTTTTTTTTAATGGAATCTCACATGCACCTCCAGGTCAACTGAGAGGACAATACTGTAACACCAGAAATATTCATGGCATGAAATTTTTGCCAATTGGAGCCGACAACCTTTTTCGCTGCATGAAATTTTCACAAATTGCTACTAATTTCCACTGGCATTCAATGCATATAGTGTGTAGGCAAGAACTTTTGCATGCATTTTATTTTCGCAAATCTTGGCAGTTACAACATTGGTGAAATTAAAATGCCATTTCTGGTTTTACAGCATTTTTCTTTTGTTAGACGGTTTATATCATGTATCATTTTATTATACGAATGAATCAAATTTACTGAAAATAATCATTAAGTAATCTCCAAAACAGAATGCAAAACAGAAAAGAGATAAAGAACGAAAGAATCCACAGAACAATCAGAGCAAAGGATTGAATTGGGGTTTCCATCATATTTAACTGTGAGTAGCAAAGGAGCTAACATTGTGTGACTGTGAGATTACTCCATGAGTCTTTAAAATGCATGCTAGCAAACTTGTCAGAACAAAGTTTAATATCGAGGGTAACAGAAAATATCTAAACACAAGGACTTTGGTATGCATCTGATTGCCACAAAAACGACAAAACACATTGCAAAATGACGAATTGGAATATCTAGTTAAACACATCTCCTTCTTCGAGAATAGGGTGTCAGGATTCTACGACATATACACTTTTGACATACCAAAGTGTACACATGAACAAGCACATTACTCACATTCATTGCTTTATACAGGAAATATGCACTTTTTTTTTTCTTTCACAAAGAGTACAAATATGACAGATAGTGAAGAATAGGTCCAAGCATCTTGCATCATTGAACAAGGACACTGCTGAGCCCTGTAGATTTTCTTTGCAATTTCCATGACACGAAATATTTAAAAAGAGTTGAGTCAAATTCAGGATGCATGGCAGGATTTTAAACAACTCCCAGAGCTTCACTCCTCCTTCTCAATCCCTTTATTGGGTTTATTTTCTTCAGGAGACTTTTTGTTTACACCTGACATTATCACAGGACACACTTTGCATCCTAATAAGGATTAACATTTGTATTAGTTGAGCTGCTTGGCAAAATGCATAATCATGAAGTTTTATTCAAATAATATTATGTGGAATGTTAACACATACTACAAATCTATCACAAGAATTTCTGGGGTGCATACACTGGCTGTGTTTCAGTTCTGCAAATGTCTGAATTGATGATATATCTTATTCATCCCTTTATGAACACTCCCCCCCCCCCCCTCCCACTCCCACAATCTAATAAACCGGAATTTTACTGTACAAACAAGTGTTGTGTGAACAAAATACAAAACAATTCCCAAACCAAATAAAAACAGGAATGAATACAAAACAGCAATACAAAAAAAAAAATCATCATTCAGCCTTCCCCTTTAATCCTTTTTCTTTTTAGACTTTGCCACAAATACTTAGTATACTCCCCTCATCAGATCTACATTAAATATTGGTGAAGTTAGAGCAATCACACGCCATTACTTACAGGTCTGAGAGGTGGCCTGGAACGGATGAAGTCTAGCACTATATCATGCGCCTCCTTCTTTAGTCTGGGAGGGATCTTACCATCCACCTTTTGGGGCAACAAACAAGGGGAGAGGGGGATAGGAAACAAAAAAGAGAAAAGAGAGACAAAGACACAAGACATGTGATGATGGGGGAAGAGCTATAAAAATATGACGTCATCTAATTTGCATGCATGAGTGAGATCGATCGAGTTCAGCCTCTAGTGGCACACATAATATAATGCAAGCTCTGGCAACCTCTAGTGGCACATATGCAAGCATTGACATCCATATCATGGGAAGCAGGAGTGACCAGTTTTAACCCTTTGCGTGTTTTGAGTGCTGCTTGGCACAGAAAACCCCATAGTGCTGTACACACTGTCCTAAGTCCCTGGCACTGAGAGAGTTAACATGGTATCAGCATCCACCCACCACACTCTGGTACCAGGGAAATTAACAGTTGGAATCGGGGAAAGGCAATTGTGCAATAAGTTAGAAATCGCTAAAGCTAAAGCATCACTTTCTTTGATAGTGAGTGACTAAAGAAATCAATGCCATGTTAAATCTCTGAACTGATTTCCTGTGAATGATATCATTATTGAAACATAAACTCACTTTTAACTGAAACAACACATTCTAAGATGTCAATCTGAACAGTATATAGTGGGAAGCAAAACTAGATTGCAATCTTCTGACCTGAACACAAATAGCCACTTCACTCCTTCAGAATTGCACCCCCAAAAAATGCATCTGACAAAGAAAATCTATATTTGCATGTGAATTCATCAGATATGTTGTCATTAAATGGACACTCATAAGAATGACCAAAAATCTATCTCTCCACATCATATTCAGGACAAGTTCTACATAAATATGTGATGGACCTCTATATTTATCTTTGAAAGAAAAGCAGAAAACAAAATGACCATGGCATGCTATTACAGATTGGGTCTTTCTTTGAATTCTCATACTCTGCTTTAAATTACCAGACATATACAACAATGTGTTTGCCTTATATCTTCATGTACCACTACCAGGTATGTACATGTTTTCTGGTGAAAAAAGGGAGAGATGTTCTTCAGCTTTGTTGAAGCTGACCTTTTTCTCTTTTTTTTATGATAAGAAGGGTTTTTCCACCAAGCAGGCAAATTGTGATTGTATATAAATTGTGTCCTCCATGAGAACCTAGAAGGGGGATTTCTCACACGTTTTCTTTCCCATAACCAAACCAAAATCCCCACCGAGTCACATGACAGCACGGCATTGCTCAAGATCAAGGCCCATCTGTTGTCCATAAATTAACTTTGGAGTTCAACCCCAGGGGGTAACCACATGTTAAATTACCTTTAATACCCCTCATGCTGAAATGCTGCCCTAAATGCCTATGGCATAATGGGCAGTCAGTAAGTCATACTGACAAATCTGCGGTGGGGTTTCATCTTCTTGATAATAACCAAATTGTCATTTTGTAAATCCTCGTATCTTGGCTTGTCACAAAGCTTTTGTTAAAGTGAGCGGGGCAAGATGTGATTGATCCCCAAACAACCAGGATCTGAAAATGTTCTGATATTATATACAATGAGGTTGCCCACGTTAATGACAGAGTTAAAGGGAAATGAAACCAAAGTAGAAGTATGTGAATTGAGTGAATACAGCCATTTCTGCAGAAGATCTATGTCAGTGAATTTTTAGGAAAATTGAAGAATCTGTTCAAAAGTTATGAATCACATAGTTTTGGTGCAACTACTGCTGGATGAGAAGACTATGCCATTTCATGATGTCACATATATGGACAATTTTTTTAGTTGTTTTTATTCAGCTTTGCTTTAGTCCCCCTTTCCACAACTCGATGCTTGAACATGTTATGATTACTTGTAGCTATAAAGTGTAATTTTACAGAATTCCCCCAAATTCTGTGATTCTGATTGCTTGAAGGTAAGTCATATCTTATTCCCTCATTCTCCATCAAACCATCTGCACTCTTTTTTCAGCACCTATGGGAGCTGTCAGGTTTAACCATTATCATCCCAACACTTGCAATTCTGTTCTTGTCAACAAGTCAAATTATCTGTTTGGAAGATTTAATAAATCATGATTTTATAGCACCTAAATCTAAAAATTGGGAGGTGAAAGTACTACTTATACAGTGAATGGCAAACTACATTTCAAACTCTGTTGGGTAAAGTTAGTGCAGTCAAAACCAAAGACTATAGACTGAGTAGATACCCCAGGCATGAATGCATATGTGGCAAATTTATGCAGAAATTAAAAACAAAGGTGACGGCTATGATACTGGAAAACAGATGTTTAAAAAATGAACAGATAAAGATCTACATGTAGATATGCTGCAGCATTCATGCAACAAATCTGTGTGGTGTCAAAGGGTTCTGGATTACGAATAGAAATGTTTCACATTCAGCAGAATCACTGAGATTGACAATGAAATGTGTACATTAAAAGCACATTGATTAAAAAAAAAATTAGACACAAACCTACAAAATATCTTTTCATGACACAATTATATGCATAAGATGGACCATTCAGTGCACTAGTGTAAGACAAACTGTAGGTATTGTGCACTGTGATCAATGTACATGTACATGAAATGGCTGAAAGCAAAATATAAAAGCAGGAAATTAAGAAACAAGCAATGTAAAGTTTCCATTCAAGAACAAAATATCAACAATTTACCAACAAACACACTACGCAAATAATACATTTTACTGGTTATGTGCGAATGGGAGAAAGAGAGAGAGACCAAATATTACAATAACTGAAAAAAAAAAGGTTTCATACATAAAGAAATGAAGAAAAGGGGGGGGGGGAAGAAAGCAGAAACTAAACATCCGTATTAATTCCTACTAGAGTGGATCTTATGAGCTTAGTGGTAGCCACTACCCCTTGAATTCTCAAATGTCATATCTTTTCCCCCTAAATATTGGTATCATTTATCAGGTAGATGTATGTGAATGTTCTAAAGTATTGTGAGTCAATTATGACCGGGGATGATACAATCGCAAGACTAGTAATGGAGTCACTCAGGAGGCGTGTCTTCGTCAGACCGAAATTCAAACTAGCGGGCCATTTTGTGGTTTGGAAAAGTAGCCCGATATTACGGATGTACATCTTCATTGGCTCGGAAACAGCCCGCTTGGGAAATAACTAGCCCACAATTAATGAATGCGTACTGTGCATCATTGCTCGGCTCATCAGCTCAGCGTGCGGTTCAAAAGTGGTTTCCTCAGTATGATGGGATCACGAAAATTTCAGAATCGAGAAGATTTCAGGCTGATGGAGGCACAACTCAAATAGTTTGCTAATTAACAAATAAGCATGCTATTTCATGAACCAGACCTAGTGGGGTTTTTTTCAGAAATTTTCCCAATCAATTGATAGCCTATTAGCATCTTCATTGCACAAATAGCCGGTTAATTCGACATCGGGCTAATTTCCTAACCACATAATAGCGCATTATGTTGAAATTTCTGTCTGATGAAGACAGGCCTAATGATACCAAGGCAGCTACCACCACGCCACATACCGCCGGTAAGTGGAATTTAACTCCATTTGTCATCGATCATTTTGATATATTTCAGTAAAGACTACAAGCTTCTTTTCAGAATATAACGACGATCCCTACATGTAATGCCGCTCAATTTGAGCACAAATGTTTCACATTCATACGAATCCATCTCCTACAAAAATTCGCCCAGATAAACACAGCCAATAGTGTTTCACTGAGTACCACAATAATGACAAAACACAACACAAAAATACAGGCATGGGACATATGCAGGCAGGGTTTCAAAAGATCAGGGAAGCGAGGTAAATATGTTTAGCATGCACGTCTTTCTCTTTTGCCCTTTCTTTTGTTTCTTCCCCTTTGTATAATCATAAAGCAGGATGGTCAGATATAAAACATTCAATGACTGCAAGAACATGGAACAAGTGATATGGCGGCCGATAGTGGTCTAAAAATAAAGGGGACAGCCTGACACTATAGTCCAGGTTTTGATGGACTCCTTTACACCTAATCACAAGCCTCTCCCCGTGGCCAGCCTGAGGCCAGCTTTCCCATATTGGTAACATGGGTCGTCATTTAGAAAGACATGCAAATGGGGGGGGGGGGGGGGGGGGGGGGTGGTGGTACTTTTGTTGTGGATGCCCTTTCAAACCTATACTCTGCATAAAGTATTCATATATTGTTTTGATCTGCAGATTTGATACGCAGGGAAATAAAACCTAAACACGTATGTGGACTAAGTTGAATGCAGAAATTGTAGTAAAACACATTGTTGAAGTTTGAGGGGAATCTGACAATCCATTCAAAAGTTGTGATTTTTTTATAGATTAAAAAATACCTACATAAAGACAAGAGTAGTTTGTGCTGTCACAGTAGGATGATGGTACAAAGAAAATATACAGAGAATTCTAACGTATTTTCATTTTTCTGGCATAATGAAAGAGCACTTGGCTTACCTCTTTCAGAAAGCAGGGGATATGATATCACTCTGAACATATGTCAGTGACAAGAAGAAGGAAGCTGTACTTCTTTGAAAAAGAAAAAGAAATGTTGTGGCATTTACTTATATCCTCCTTAAATGCATCTTGTCCTACTGTGGCATCACAAATTGTTGTAGTTTTATTTTCCAACAATGGCAGTACTAAAACTTTAAAAATTCATTATACTCTTGAGCAGATTATCAGATTTTCCTTAAACTTCACTTGCGTTTTCTAATATTTCTGCATTTACTCAATCCACATACTGGCACATATTTGGGTTCAATTCCCCTTTAAAAACTGAATGATTTTCCATGTGGCTGGATTTTAGCATCATTAGCGAGATATCAATACGGAAAGCATCCTACTGACGAACACCAAAAGGGAAACTGAAGAAAGCACATGCGAGGCTATTGACTACCAAATTGTCGCAATAGATCTTCTACGCCTCCAACGAGTCGTCCGCCACACACGCCCACTCACCATGACCTTGTTTAGGGTGTAGCGGCGGGATCGAATGTCGTCCATCAGCATCTCGTACGGCGTCAGGGCAAACTCGATCGGCGCCCGCTGCTTCTCCCACTCGTCCAGCTTCTTCAGTTTCACGCCGTTGCGGAGGTCTCGCACCACGTTCAGCCATATCTTTGCCTGTCCAAGGTGGTGGACAAAGAAGAAGGGAAACATCGAGTGAGCACAGTTGTTTGAATCTTGCTGTTTATCTAATAGTCACATGGTAATATGATAACCACCTGAATGCTCAATGGTAAGGTTTACACTGAATTGACTCAACTGTTAATTTGATGTTTCTTGGCTAATGCCAGCCATAGTAGGGCCTCAAGGGAAATAAACTTTAAAGGCACATGGTCCCGGTGGTTTAGTCAAATGCGTACGCAGGCGCACGGCGCAAGTTTCCTACAGAGACCTACGCTAACGACTCCTCTTTAGCGCTTACGCTGTGACCCATTTCCCCATGTCTGAAGAAGTCTGATCACAGTTCGGCTCATGATTCGGCTGAGGGGGATGACAGCTTTAGCAAACTTCTTTTGTGATGTCATAATAAGAAGCACATATGCACACACCCTGGCATTACTACAGATTGCGTGATGCGCAGAGAAGACAATACAAGGCAACGTTATTTAGCAACACCTACGCGCTTTACTCTTGATGACAGCTCAACTTCGGTAATCTTTGTATAAATGCTAACGGTGATCGGCAGTATCATCAACAGCGCCCTCTACACTACCGGGACTATGGGCCTTTAACCCGTTGAGGATGGGCTGATTTTGCTACAACACGCATTTTCCATAGACACCTGCCAGAGTACTGTATACGCTATACATTTCGCGGGGGTTTTATTTTCGCGAATTTCGCGAGTCGGGAGCTATTCGCGAAATTAACAACACGCGAAAATATTACCTTCCAACATGAATCCCTTGCCTTGATGATACGAACATTTCAGTACTCGTATACCATGTCACGGCTTACTGAACAGACCATACTGGCTACTGTTTACACACGTCCACGTCTACTTACGACTACTATAGAGAGCCAATCCATTATCGCAAGGGGACCACTCGTCAGAAATCTAGCGCGATGGACTTAACCACTTCAAAATGTTGAATTCTAACTTACTAGTTCGCAGAGTTTGGAAAGTCTTTTTCATGCGGTGTATAACTAGTATCATTCTTATTTGCTAGTAAGTTGAAAATTCACACTTTCTTTGCCACTTCATATTTTCTCTGGTCCCCCAATCGCGAATTTAACCACTCGCGAAAATGTGTGACAGCGGCAATTCGCGAAAATTTATGTACGCGAAAATTATAGCGTATACAGTATACTCGGGACTAGTCTTCAATGGGTTAAGGGCCAGTGTGAATGCTTGTGTACATACCTATGTTGCTGTCTTCAGGGCTGTTTTTTGGTTCATTATTGTTGTTGTTTTTGTGTGGTGTTTTTTTTTTTGTGCTAAACTCCTCACTCTTGACCACAAGATTTCATGTGATTAGTTTTAGATAACTCAGGGATAATTGTATACTCCACAATGTCGCATTGTAGTTTGGCAGTCTATTACCAAGTATTTGAAAGAATGTAGTTACAAAAGTATCATGGCACCTGTGGTCAGGCCTGACCTCTTAGAGCATATTATAACTCCCCGCACATAGACCTTGTTGTTTTGTTACACTAAAAAAACATGTACTTTGCTGAGGCTCTACCCTTGGTTGAGCTCATGGTAGAACAGTAGCTGCACTATTCACTTCAATGATACAAAGAACTTAATTCCCTCAAGTAACCATGAAAGTGGGGTTATCACAAGCCATGTAGGCCCTACTAAGCTTCAGACTTTTATCACAGAGTGGTAATCAAAGATACGGGTAAGAATATGCTTCCTGTCATTAATCGTGAAGTACTTTTATAGTGAACATACATTGTACTTATTGAGACAGCAATATAATAGGCGTAATCATCATTTTCCTTCTCCTTTTTCTTTTTTCAGCCCATATAATATAAAGGGGAAAATGTCATATGCTGGGTATGTGCACACAGTACCTTGCAACACACAGCAGGCCATAACTTCCCGAGTACATTGTCATTCTGCCTCACGCATACTTACAGCACACTTTATGGCTTATGCTCGACTGTGCAAAACCCCTTCCTCACACTTTGCATGACAGTCAACAAAAGAAAGGTAAGAAATGAGATTCAAAATTTAGACTCGAGGAACAACTAGTCACACTTCAGTCCTTCAGCTTGAATACCAGCAGACCCTTCAATATTCTAGGTACCCCCCCCAAAAAAAAACAAAAACAAAAACAAAACAACAACAACAACAACAACAACAACAACAGTGGTGTTTTGATGACATCAAGTCTACCTTAGATGATACCTGTACAAGGAGGAACACAGTTAAATCTTCTTTGTACAAACGAGTACTAGACAAACTTTCAAGAATTCGTGAATGGCGTATACAAGGTTTGAATTGCCCCCATCATGGCAAAAGGATGAGCTGACTAATGGGGGAAGCGAAATTGGACCAAACACAATAATCCTTAAGAATGGAGTGTGATATCTGGCATCAAAGATTCCAAGACCACGGAATTCCACTGCCTTTCGAGGAAACAAAAGGCTGCGGAAAGTGTATGCCATCTAATCACTTGAGTCCACAGATTCACCTCACTTACAGCTTAAGATTGCTTTCTTTCCTTCTGCACGGCTCTCTCATAAATTAAGTGGCACAAATTAGTCTATTCACACCATAGAGTTAAATTCTACTCCTAAGCTTTCATGGAATGTGGCAATTAAATGACAGAAAGCACATAATCTATTGATAAGATAAAGAAACTGGTAATAGCTGACAGTCAGTCAGGCTAATTCACATGCACATTGAAAAAGCGTAAGAGTCAAATCAAGATTCAAATCACATTTACTTGTGCTCTGGTCTTTACACAGGAAAGAAGAAAATTGTGATCTAAATCGCACCAATTTAAGCGAGGCCATCAAAAACAGTATGATTTCGCATAGCATTGGGACACACTTCGCACCGAAAAAAAATTGTGACAGTTCAGAAAAAACAGTGACTACTTCAGAAATGCTGCACTTTTAGTACTAGGTGTGTGAATCATGATTTGAATCTAATTGTCACAATCAGTAGTATGTCCACGTCAGTTATACTAGTAAATCTTTTTTCTTTTCTTTTTTTTTTGCTAATAATGGACAGATAAAACTTGAACTGTAATCAAAGGAACAATTGGTCTCTTCTCCATAATGATGGTTATTTCATATAATTCTATTCCTGGAGGCAACGCTTTTAAATCAGTGAACAGTTACTAATAAAAGTTTCATATCACCACCACATATTATAAACTATCAGATACAGACATTCACATTCATTGTATTCCTCTCAATGAAGATGTGTGTGATTAAAGTTACTAGTGTGAAGAGGGCATCAGATCTGGTGGGAGTAAAGCGCACACAAGGGGAGCTGTTTACAAGTGAGATTACTTGAGCAAAACAGTATCCATCACTGCTGAAATGGATCAACCCAACTGTGAAAAAGGATCTTGCCTGCCTGGGTGAGGGATATTAGAAAGGACAGCATTTTTCTAAAATGAATAGGATCTGTCACCTAAGCCATGCAGTCTGGCTTGAGCAGACGGGTGCAGTCATGCTAAGCAAGCTTTCTTGTAAGAGAGGAAATAACTCCACAGCGATACTATACAGCCTAGAACACAAAATCCAGATATCTCTCCACAAAGAACGCAATAATCTACACTGAGCAGGGAAATAGGAAGTCCCTGCTCTTACAGTAGTAGCATACCATACAAATTGTCCCTAAACCTCCTCCCCATCCCCCTCAAAAAAAAAAAAAAATCCTGCCATAATCAAGGATAAGCTTCATTTCCTTTCAGTTCATTACAGCCGATGTTGTGACACGAATAACAAAAGATGAGTTACCATCTTAAATCACAAAGAGTTACTCTTTTCACTATAACCTAAAACGTGTGGTACGAGTACCAGCTCTAGACGTAAGCAACTATCAAACGCACATGTGCATAGAAAAAGTGACCAACAAAAATAAAATGAGACAATAAAAGCAAGCAGATCGCGGAAGACATGCTGCCCTACCTGTCAAGGATCTGTGCATCAAATGTTTCCTCTTACTCATTACCATATTACTCTCTTTCACTTTTACAGTCAGTAGAATCATTCTAGGCCTACACCTGAAGAAATGAAGGACACCAAAAGATTATCTTTGTACATCACAATCTTGTCATATTAAAGATGCAGCCATACAATTATGATCACATTCCTCAGATCCTCAATGGAATTTCAAGAAGAAAGCTGATGAAAATTACATTTTACCAAAAAACAAGAGACCCGCGGGTCTAGCGCTCACCTGAGTATCGCAAGTTCACCTTTCACGCAGTCACTAATCTAAATTATTCACAGCTCTACCAAAATTTGACCAGGCATTCTCAAGTAGAAGATGAAAATGTACAATAAGGGCCCAATTAAGATTCCTTAATTTGGGGGGATTGGGGCCCCCTGGGGCCCTCTGGGTGGGGCATGGTGCCCATTTTGATAAATTGAGATCCTGACCCCCTAGGGATGCTACCTGCCAAGTTTGACAAAAATCCATCATGAGGTTTTCAGGAAGAAGATGAAAATGTACAATTCAGGCCCCCATTTGGACCCTTCCAACCACCCCCCCCCCCCTACCCAAGAGGGGCACCCCTGGATCTCCTATGAACAAACTTGAAACTACAGTCATTAATGTACTCACTCATAGTATTATCTCAGCTCTATATATAACTTCTGATTCTAGAGAAGATTTATAAAGATTCCTTCATTTGGGGGATTTGGGACCCCTGGGGGCCCCCTGGGTGGGGCATGGTGCCCATTTTAACAAATTGAGATCCTAACCCCCTAGGGATGCTACCTGCCAAGTTTGGTGAAAATAGGTCATGGGGTTCTCAAGAAGAAGATAAAAATGTACAATTTAGGCCCCATTAGGACCCCTCCTCACCCCCTCCCCTGGGTCCCAAGGGGGGCACCCCTGATTCTGCCATGAACAAACTTGAAACTACAGTCATCAATGTACTAACTCATAGTATTAACTTAGCTCTATCACTTCTGGTTCTAGAGAAGAAGATTTTTGCAGATATTCCTTAATTTTGGGGGGTTTGGGCCCCCTGGGGGCCCCCTGGGTGGGGCATGGTGCCCATTTTCACAAATTGATTTCCTAACCCCCTAGGGATGCTACCTACCAAGTTTGGTGAAAATGGGTCATGGGGTTCTCAAGAAGACGATGAAAATGTACAATTTAGGCCCCATTAGAACCCTTCCCCACCCCCCTCCCCTGGGTCCCAAGGGGGGCACCCCTGATTCTGCCATGAACAAACTTGAAACTACAGTCATCAATGTACTAACTCATAGTATTAACTTAGCTCTATCACTTCTGGTTCTAGAGAAGAAGATTTTTACAGATTCCCTAATTTTGGGGGGTTTGGGCCCCCCTGGGGGCCCCCTGGGTGGGGCATGGTGCCCATTTTAACAAATTGAGTTCCTAACCCCCTAGGGATGCTACCTGCCAAGTTTGATGAAAATCGGTCTTGGGGTTTTCAAGAAGAAGATGAAAATGTAAAAAGTTTACGCACGACGCACGACGGACGACGGACGACGGACGACGCACGACGGACGCCGGACGAAGGGCGATCGCAATAGCTCACTTGAGCCTTTGGCTCAGGTGAGCTAAAAAAAAGAACAAGTGAGTGTTACTTCCTTATCTATACCCCGTGTATAGGCCCATTTACACTTGCTTGGAAAAATCGTGATTTTTCTAAAATCGCGACATTTGGGTGTAAGTTGCTAAGCAACTACACCCAAACGCCCTCGAAACATCGCTAGAAAAATCGCCAGCCGGAGTGCGATTTTTTGAAACATCGCGAAGTTTGAGGCGAAGTTAGCGAGTGTAAACCCAAGCTGCAGAAATATCGTGATTTTTCATCACGTGACTTTCGGTCTCGGATTGCGGAGTTTACGCGCGCTCCCGATCCCTCTTTGGAACGTGTAGAGAGTACATCGGTCACTGGCCAGCAGAGCACTAAACGGCCGATCCTCGATCGGCTCGTATAGTCTCTCACCTCCCTCTCCCTGATGAAACAAGTACGTGAAAACTACTACTAGTAGCAAACCTGAAGTTCTCCAACCACGTATCATCACCCCAAGACGACTTAACAAAATAATGTTCTCCCAGAAATGCGTTGATTCAGATTGTGAGAGAGCCCGTACTGCTCTCGATATACGCCGTTTGTGGAATACTAGTACAGGAGTACGTAACAAGACTCTTAGTCTTGCTGTCGCCTGATAAAATACCAGTCCTAACTTCCAAGTCCTACTTCTCACTTTCGTCATATCGGCGAAATTTCATGATCCTCCTGAATGCTGCTGTAGATGAAGTTTTACACACCTACTACGTATGTGATCTATTATATAGCAAGCTATATAGTTTTGCCGTAAATATAACAGTCTCGAGAAGCACAAATTTATGTGTGCATTGGTATTTGTACTGATAAAAAGCCCTGGCTCAACGTTCCAACCAGCTATTGTAATCAAAATCCGATTACTGAGTATACTGCACTGCAGTGAAAACGAACAGAATAACGCGCACTTCCACTCAGCTACCGTGTTGAAAAGAGGTAAATTACGCCTGCGCACTACCGACCAAAAAATCGCGATGTTTCGTGAAGCTCAAACTTCGCATGCTTTTGCGCAAGTGTAAACGGTGGAACCAAAATATCGCGATTTTAAAAATCGCGATGTTAGTAAGTGTAAATGCGGCTATTGTTTAGTTTTGCTCAGCTCAGAGTTGTGATTCAATGGCTGCTCCTATTTCAATAACATCACCCTAAATATCTGATGGCATAAAACCTATTATTCCTAGTGTAGCTGTCCTGAGTGCAAATTATCCTGCTCTACAATAAATCCACTTATGCACTCAAGATGACCACAACAATTCAAAGGTGTGACTGCTGATTTGAATAGTTCAACATTTCCATATCTCAGGGCTGCACACTGGCGCCGGTCCGACGGTCAAAGACCGGTAAAAGTCACTGTCGGACCGGTAACTTTTCAGGAAATCCACAAGTTACCGGTCCGACATGACCAGTAAAAAAAAAAAACATTGGTGGGGTCAGTAGAAAGAAAAAGAGCAGCCCCGATCAGGGAGAAACAGAGTGCAAGATATCGCACTGTTCAACAAGTTTTACGCAAGTTTTCGTTTATGTCTACCGGTGCAATTTGTACAGTAAACGGGATTAGTTTTGAGCACTAGCAGTCGACCAGTTATTCGCGCTAGCTTGCGCATTTGGCGCTGCTCACGCACTGCATGCAATGCAATACATGCAAAGCATGTATCAGTGTAACTGCTTTTCGTTTGCTTGCGATCGGCGGTCATGCCAGACAAGAAGCATTGATAGAAGCGCACGCATTTCTGGGTCATTTTACTCATGATTTTTAACGCAAGATCGATTCGATCCCGGCTTCGCTGCAGCGTGGCAGTTATGTTAGAACTAATTTACTAGTGTCGATTTTTAGAAAAAGTAAAAACATATTCGATATTCAGCGATACAGTAAATGGATCTGATTGCGTTTATTTTCATTTTACACAGTCATTTCACAAATGAATATTTTCATTCGCTCAGAATGGTCTCATAATGAAGATAGGCGCAAAAAAGGATCACGAAATCGGCCCTTCCGTGAACTTTTTAAGAACGCATGCACAAAATGTGAAGAAATATAAAACTAGGGAGAAAAAAAAATCATGAAATCATGGCAGTCCCGCTTACATATTTGAGGTAGAAATCGTCCCAAAAAGGATCATGAATTCGACCGGCCGCGTCGTATCTTTCAAAAGCTTATGATGTACGAAATGCGAAGAGATTATAGAGGAGAAAAAAAAATAAAGGAAACATTTTGGTGAGTGCATCATAAAAGATTACAGCCGAATAACAATTCATGAAATCAACGCAATCCCGTTGAAATTTGAGGAAATGATAGGCGCAAAAAGGATCTTGAATTCAGTCCTGCATGCCGTGTTGTTCATCAAAAACGCATGCACAAATGCGACGAGATTGTCGGGAGAAAAAAAACAAACATTTTTACCCTTCTGGTGCGTGCATTACAAAAGATTACATCCGAAGTAATTCATAAAATCGCCACAATCCCGGTGATATTATTTTGAAGTAGAAATAGGCGCAAAAAGGATCGTGAATTCGGCCGTGTCGTATACCTTTTAAGAACGCATGTACGAAATGGGAAAAGATTAGCGGGAGAAAAATAAAGGACACATTTTCACCCCTTTTGGCGATTGCATCATATAGATTACAGCCGAATAGTAATTCATGAAAATTTCGCAATCCCGTTGGAATTTGAGTAAACAATAAAAGGCGCATAAAGAATATCGAATTCGGCCCTGCATGCAATGTATAATTTTGAAAACGCATGCACAAATGCGAAGAAATTATCGGGAGAAAAATAAAGAACGTATTTTCAACCCTTCTGGTGAATGTATCACAAAAGATAACAGCCGAAATAATTAATGACATATCGCAATCCCGCTGATATTTGATGTAAAAATAGGCGCTAAAAAGATCGTGAATTCGGCCGTGACGTGTAGGCATGTACGCAATGCGAAGTGATTATTGGGTGAAAAATACAGGACACATTTTCAACCCCTTTTGGCCCGTGCATCATAAAGATTACAGCCGAATAATAATTCATAGAATCATCGCGATCCCGTTGAAGTTTGAGGAAACGATAGGCGCAAAAGAATCATGATTTTTGGCCGTGTCGTGTATCTTTTAAGAACGCATTTACGAAATGCGAATTAGAGTTTATCTGGGAAAAATAAAGGACACATTTTCAACCCCTTTTGGCGCGTGTATCATAAAAGATTGCGTCCGATATCATAAAAGATTGCATCCGAAGTTGTATCATCGTAATCCCGCTGATATTTGAGGTAGAAATAGGCGCAAAAAGGATCGTGAATTCGGCCGTGTCGTATACCTTTAGAGAACTGCATGTACGGAATGCGAAGAGATTATGGGGAGAAAAATAAAGAACGCATTTTCAACCATTCTAGTTGGTGCGCGCATCACAAAAGATTACATCTGAAGTAATTCATGAAATTGCCACAATTCGGCTGATATTCAATGTAGAAATAGGCGATAAAAGGATCGTGAATTCGGCTGTGTCGTATACGCAAGTACGAAATGCGAAGAGATTATTGGGAGAAAATAAAGGACACATTTTCAACCCCTTTTGGCCCGTGCATCATAAAGATTACAGCCGAAGTTATTCATAAAATCATCGCAATCCCGCTGATATTTGAGGTAGAAATAGGCGCAAAAAGGATCGTGAATTCGGCCGTGTCCTATACCTTTCAAGAACGCATGTACGGAATGCGAAGAGATTATGGGGAGAAAAATAAAGATCGCATTTTCAACCATTCTAGCCGGTGCGTGCATCACAAAAAGTTACATCCGAAGTATAATTCATGAAATCGCCACAATTCCGCTGATATTTGAGGTAGAAATAGGCGCAAAAAGTCTCATGAATTCGGCTGTGTGGAACATCTTTAAGAACGCACTTACGAAATTCGAAGAGTTTATCGGGAAAAAGTAAAGGACACATTTTCAACCCCTTTTGGCGCGTGCATCAGAAAATATTACAGCCGAAGTAATTTATGAAATCGTCACAATCCCGCTAATATTTGAGGTGGAAATAGGCGCAAAAAGTATCATGAATTCGGCCATGTGGTGCATCTTTTTAAGAACGCACTTACGAAATTCGAAGAGTTTATCGGGAAAACATAAAGTACACATTTTCAACCCATTTTCGCGAGTTATCATAAAAGATTACAGCTGAAGTAAATTTTATGAAATCGTCACAATCCCGCTAATATTTGAGGTGGAAATAGGGCGCAAAAAGGATCGCAAATTCGGCCCGCATGTCGTGTGCCTTTCAAGAACGCATGCACAAATGCGAATAGATTATCGGGAGAAAAATAAAGAACTCCGTGGAGCGCGTGCATCAGAAAATTTCACAGCTAAAATAATTCATTAAATCGTCGCAATCCAACTGACCACCAAGAGCAGGTTACGCAGCAAGTTCGTGCGCCGATGTTTAGAAAAAGTCACAAACGCATTTGATACAATCTAATTTTGTTCATTATCATTTTACACTGTAATTCACAAACAAACATTCTAGTTTTTCCTATCTTTTTTTTTCTTGTGCAATAGATAATGCAAGTTTTTAAAAAATATTAATCTAGCTGTAAAATGTACAAGGGTGGGGGGGGGGGGTACGTCCATAAAAAAACGAGAAAAAAGTTTATTTTTTAGGTTGTCGTTGTCGACCGGTACATTTTCTGTTCAGACCGGTAAAAAATGTTAAAACGGGGCATTTACCGGTCCGACAGAGACAGGTTGGACCGGCAGAAAAAATGGGTTAGTGTGCAGCCCTGCATATCTTTTAGTAACTATCAATCTACAGGATACCATTTACATACAATGTAATAAATGACATCACCTTATACCATCAAGATTGCTTTAAATTACATCTACACCTTTAGTAGGAAATGAAATGACGCATCTAGGTTCTCATCTAATTCTAAAAGAATGTGTGTAATAATGGGTGTATTTGATAACTCTATACTATTATGCTATGATCACCTCCACAAATACTGTTAATCCACGTTCATACTTCCATGATATTTTACTGAAAATGACACCTGTCCATTTATTAGACACATTTAATGTGAGGAGTGTTCTTTTTCAATTTATCCATACTCTTTTTAAGTGTGCTTTGAGTCGTCCAATTGATACAGAAAACCCCATGGCATTGTACACAACGTCCATATAGCCCTTGGCAGAGAAAGGGTTTATCCATTTATAACCTGTTCACTAAGCATCTGAAGTGGATGCCCCTTTCAATTTTGAACTCTGAAAGGTTCACAGAAAGAATCCTTATATCGGTTTTACAATAATTTCTTTCCTCCAGAAAACACTCCACTATAAGATCCTGTGTGATCCCCTTGTCTTCCAGCCCCAATCCAGATACTGTAACTCCCCATAAAATTGATACACGATACTTCAGGTTCCCACAAACATGGGGTTAAGTAAGACTGAAAAAAAAAAAAACAGGCCTCACAACAAGGCACTCATGATAAATAATTCACTATAATATCCATCATCCTCTCCCAGTGACTTCATTGGAGCACTCTGTTGCCAAGGAAAGTTTGCATACCAAATTAAAGTGTAAAAGCCAACTGCTGATAAGTATATAGCCCATCTGATGGGGTTGGTGCTAATACGTACTGTATTATAGGCCTATGCATGTACGTATATACACGCTTGGATATGAATAAAACTCTTATACCAAGTCTAACCCAATCCTGTATACGTCACATATTTCACAAGCTATTTGTGAATGCGAGACACCAGAGACTAATGTGCAATTCCAACAACTTGCCACTCATAGGAAGCATAATCATACACACTCAAGCATATCATCAATGATTACAAGAAGTCTCCACCATAATATACTGCTGTGAAGATATTCATGATGAAAAAAGAAATTAATCAGATATCACTCAAAATCATGAGAGAATAACCCTTATCTATCATGAGATTATGAAGTCATGAAGTCCTACTGTGATTGGGGAATGTAAGCACATAGTGTTTTGACATTAATTTCCCACAATTATTTCAGTCCCTGGTGATATCTGTAACCAACATTCAGTTACGACAACCCTAACATAAAGGTGATAATATCTCTCAAGATATTATCACCTTTAAGTAAGGGTTGTTGCCAGGAAATATGTTCATCTGTTTGGAAATGGAATATGCACATTTCATAATAAAATGCTGTATTTGACATGCAGGAACATTCCTGACAAACAAGGCTGTTAAAGGCAATCTGTTGAGATAAACAAAAAATAAAAGTTGAATAGTCCCCATATGAGACAGGCTTTATAAGAGAGACCACCTGTGGGCGACATAACACAATTCTATGGAGACGTTTCTTTCTGTCATGCACAAATGCACTCCCTCTTGCATTTTTTGCTTTTGTGTGCAAACAATCAACAGTAGTGTTTGTGCTGAATTAAACAAGCAATGTGACGGAAAGCACTGAAAATTGCCCGGCTCTTTTCTGAAGGTGGTGAATACCTTGCTGTTTTGTCAACAATAAAGCTCTTTTTGAATTCAACATTACCACCGAAAGCCATTATGAAAAGGAAACTGCACATTGATTGTGCAGTGCATCGGCCTCATTGGCTAATTTCCATGTAAAAATACCTAGACCTTTTCTATTTTCTGTTATTCAACTGCACTATGATGACGATGCAATGTAAAACTTCTTTGGTTTGCAATACTCTGGTCTGCAAAAATTTCTTTCACTTTACTCTTTCTTTTATTGGTTCCTTGTCTTGCCCTGTAGAACATTTTGCCACACTTCAATATTATGACAATGTCATATCCAGTATAAACATAGGTAGGCATTCTGTACTCACATGTGAGTTACCCTATCAAGAATATTATGTAAACAGCCAATCAGAGTGGAATAAAGCAAGTTTCTCTTCAATGACATAGTTACTGGAAAGCCAGAAATTTTTGCACACATGAAACTTTCATGTATTTATTCACAAGAAGCCAGATTCGCAAGAGTAAAGTGCACGCAAAAGTTGTTGTTCTTGTTTTTTCTACTCAATGCATTTGATGTCTGTGGCAGTTAGTTAAAGCTCCATGCTGCAATAAAGGCCATCGGCTCCAATTCGCGAAGTTTCATGCTGCAATTTTACAGTATACACTGAGATTTTTTTTTTTTTTTTTCAGGTAAAGTCTTTTACATTACATATTGTTGCTTTGGGTAATCATGTATAATATGTTATGATTCTGTAATTGTTTTGTTTGATGTTGCTCAACAAATGAAGATAAAAAATTCTCTTGAAGTAAATAATAAACAAGCTTGCCTGCAATGTGGCTAAAGAAGAAGATGGAGGAAATGTGGAAAAAATTGTCAGCTAGTGGATGCAGAAGACAGCTGGGGAAAACGTAGGCCGAGGAAGTTAAAGTTCCCTTGTGTCATTGGGCGTGCAATGCATTGATAATCGATGGTATAAAATATTCAGCACTTCTATGAATACATTACTGTGGCATGCAACGGCTCTTCGAAGAAAACTGAATTGAGTGGGTATGATCGTAAGAACCATAGGAGCTGCATTGCAATGAATTAATGTCTTTCTGATCATGGACCTACAACATGTTCTGATACACTTGAAATCTATTTTGGGAAGTTCTTCAAGTGTTTTTGACCCACTACTCTGAGGGTTGAACAATATTGCAAAATAAATTTTGGATTCTGGATCAAAAAAACAAAAAAACAAAAAAACACTTTCAACTGAAATTTTCTTGTCGTGCACACGAAGAAAAAAAAAAAAATCATCTGTCACACGATCATGCAGACTGGAAAGAAGAAAAGGAAGTGTGATTGTAATTTCTTCCAAGCTATGATTTAATGAAATAGGCAGAAATCTTCTAGAGTGTTACGATACCATGGTCTGTGATACTGCTTTCCCCTATACACACTATGATGGTATGCAGTGTTTCTTTGAAAGGTAAAGTAAGATATAAATGATTGTGTGTTCGCCATGGTCTACACATTGTAGACTATTTTCTTAGATTCTCGGTATAGATCTATCAATAGCATTTCAGCTCATCTTGTCTACTTGAGGGCAAAACTGCACGAAATCAAATTTCTCATGTCTATTTTGAAAAAAAAAAAATGATGACCCAAGAAAATGCTGATTATAAAAAGTGCATTACATCTCCAGTGTCAACAGTCCAGTAATTTGCCAGTCACAGATGGAAAAAAAAGCAAAAACGAACAAACAAACAAAACAAAGACAAAACAAAGAGGCAAAAAGCTTTACTGCTAATGCATTACTTTCGATTCATTCTAAAATTGTTCCATCTTTGAATGGCTTTACTAATCGGGGAAGGAAACAGGTCAAGTCATGCTGTGGGTATCATCTTTGGATGCATTACTTTTAAAAAAAAGAAAAAAAAATCCCACAAAATTTAACCTACATGTACCTTTAAACTCAATACAATGAAATCAAATCAAGAGTGTTCACAGCATAATTTCATAATCTAAATAGACTTTCCCCTCCGAAGGTGAACAATCAAAATCCCCTCTGCTGTTTGCCTGAGAGGCCCAAATGTGGTATTGAAAAGGATCACGGCAAAGTTTTTCCCATGTGGCATGACTATGCGACACAATTGGCGATGAAGGATAAAATCGCTCAGCCAAAGCAGCTCGTGGGACTCGGCCTTGTTTGATACGCTGGACCCAGACTGCGATGAATATTGCATGAAATTCCAAAAACCACAATGGCGCTTTCATTCTACTTCTCCAACCGTGACCAACTTTGATGTGAATCTCAACCCATTAGGACAGCTTTTGTTCGCTTACCATGCTAAAGGGGGGAAAAAAAGAGTAAAAAAAAAAAAAAAAAAAAGGTGCAAATTACTGACAACACAAAGACCATTTAGGTTGAACACCCTATGCCCTACAAAACCATAATATTGAGGGACTCAGTCTAATGCGAAATACAGTATAGACATAATTTCTAGTAAGAGAATGTACTGTTGCCAAACCAATGCTGTGTGTAGGTCATTATTGATAAAACACAGCGTAAACTGGCATTCTGAATTAGCAATTCATTCTCATTCCTTTTCTTAACAGCAAACAAACAATAGCACTACATGTATATCATGTGCCTAACAAAACTTCACAGGAATCTTCCTAAATTCTTCCATTTACACTGGGCCTGTTTCACTGATGTTGTTGAAGGCAATCCAAAGTATTAAAATCTCACAAATGTTCTCCACAAACCTTCCCCTCTGACTGCCAGTGGGCTATATGAACAGGTGACTGGATATGCAAAGATAACATGCTTATTACAGGAAATTATATCCTGATATTATGTTGCTTTGTATGAAAACAGAACAATCAAAGAAATAGATCAGTGATTTTTATTTTCATTTCTTTTTATTTCTTTTTCTTGGGGGGGGGGGGGGAATCAGACAAACATAAAAATTTAGGAACTGTAAAAGATTCACCTCTCTGATTTGTCTATTTTCATAAAATAAACATATATAATACTAGTATCAGGGTGAAATTTCCCTCTTACTCTGTTTTCATCATGATTTTGGAATGGGATGATTACAGTAATCAATATCACTGATTCACACTGGATATGGAAAGTTATACCTATTTGAGGTGCACAATTACATGTACAGGAGGATAGATTATGATGATCGAGATTAACATGAAATTGAAGAAGTCAGTTACAAATAATGAATACAGCCATGTTGTTACTTGACTCAGATTTCAATATTTTGAGGTCTCTCCTTTCCATTTTCCTCCCCCCTCCCCCCTCCCCCCCCCCCCCCCCCCAACACAGCCAAGGAGCCGTTGGATACATCAATAGCTCTGCCTCTTTGCAACACCTACCAGCATGCCCACAACACACACACACACACACATACATGTGTTATCTAAGGATTCCTCACTGCATTGATGTCACACAGTTAACTCGAGGACAGCGGTCCCTACAAGGTTGCTTGGAGGTATCTACTACCCGTACCTTACAGAAGTAGGGCTTGCCAGTGTGGATAGAGCCCAATTGGGGCGCAATTTGTCAGAAACGTGACGTTGGAATGGAATGAATGGAAGCACGTAATTGCCAGTCAGAAGAATCTTAACGAGATGCGTCATTCCCAGGCTAGGCTATTTGCTCATTACAATATGTTTGCTGACAAGAGTATTGCAGTTTAGACTACTTTGATCATAACTAATTTTACAGAATGGAAGGTTAATGTTGGGCTTGCATTTTTTTTCTCTTTTTAATTATTGCTGTTGTTGCTGCAACTTGCTGTTCTTGACAAACATAAACAATGTGCCCCCCTCCCCCAAAGAATGAAAAATAAAGAAAATTGTTTAGGACCTATACCTTTCAAGTGACACTCACTCAAGTCCTGCCTATCATAATTTCTAAGAAAAACGTACGCTGGCAAACGACTTGCTAATCATCATCAAAAGCACGTGGATGCGGCTAGAAAATGTTCAGAAAGCACAGACCTTCACCCAAGCAGCTCATTTGCCCAAAATGTTAATTGTGCTAGTGATGCCTCTACCGGTATCTGTCAGCCTGTTTGTTTATTACAGAAATGTGGCGGTGAAATCTGCTACGTAATCATGTTGGATCGCCACATCCAATAGATAATTGCAAGCATCTGGATGAATATGATGGATAACTTGTTATTAGCTAGCCCTGCATATTGTGACATCCTGGGCATTCTTCGAGGAAGCATACCTGGTATTGTTTAATGTTGGCACTGCCACACAGATACTACTATCAGAAATGACAATGTTGACTCCCAATAAAAGCCCATACAAAGACTCAGCTGTACATAGAGCACGGTCGAACAAACAGAGAGGGAAAAAAAAATAATAAACCTCACGAACATTTTCCGCTATTGAACCACGTATGACTCACTGTTATTTACCAAGCTGACATGAAAGGTATCACAAGTTTGACAAAGGGAGCATATCATCACTGGGAATCTTGTCATATATTTCACCATGCTGCCCACCCTGATGTAGGATGGTATGGTGTGTTGTCATGGTGAATCGAGAATGGAAAAATCCCCCTTGTTGTCTGATGAAACACTCATGACTCAGTACACTTGATCAAGAGCTGTTACACATACATGAGATAAAAAATTATTGGAATGACGATTGAAATCATGATTGCAGTGTGTTAAGAATGATCGGACCGTACACATGGTACCTGGGATACCATGATTTGAATGTGAATTCTCGCAAGGAAGTACAGCCTAAATCCTTTGTGCCATGTCAATCAAAGTTGCTTGTTTCAATGTGCGCACCTTGGAATTTTTCTACCTGAAGTGGTTGGAAGGTCACATAAGTTCCGCCTCTAAAACCATGTTTTTAGAGGTCAAGCCATACACAAGAGAATTTTTACAAGAATTTACCTTCAGAGTAGAATTTGAATTTGTGATTGTAATTCACTGAATTCATGGTTTCAGTTTGGTTATACATATCCTAAAAAGTGTATTCATCTGACTGATTTTTTTTTCCACAATAATCATCACTCAAATGATGAATTTTTCTCACGTGTAACTCCTCCAATCTTTGCACAAAATACTAATTTCTTTGGGCTGACTGACAACATCTCAAACACTTATCCACACAAAGCACCTAGAGGTGTGATGGTCTTGTTTAAAACTCCTGCCCGTAGAGGGGAAGTTTCCTATATACACCGAAGACTTCCGAAGAGGAAAGTATCAAAACAGCTATTTACAAGTGACATAGCTTGGAGAGTTATTACAAAATAATGACATTAAGACAAAGGTGCGACCTTTGGAAGATCAGTCGACTATTAAAGGTGGCAGCCCATATGACCTTAAAGATGGCATTCTAGCTATCATGTGATTTTGAATTCACATGAGTACTGGTCTATGATTTTTTTTATCACTGCAGTTTTTTAAGGTGAAGCATCAGTTTTCTTTCTGTCATGCTCAGAAAAGTATTCAAATTCTTTAACAAGTACCAGTATATCTTGAGATGTAGTCAGGAAAATTCAAACCATTGCAGAATTGCTCGGTAGTTTGTGTCAAGCAAAAATGACAAAAGAATGATTTCTTCACATCCTATACTTATATCATGCACCCCCCCCCCCCCAATTAAAAATTTGTTCATTACAACCAGTCAGCAAGCATACCTGAGATACAACCAGCAGAGTAAACATGCAGTAGCACATTTATGCTCTATTTTTCATTTGGTATATATCAAAATGCATATTTAAAAAAGACGCTATCTGTTCACTGAATAGAACTTGTTACAATTCAGGTCTTCAGAGAAGGACCCTGCATCTGTTTGAATACATTTAATAGTTATACACTGGCCTGTTCCTAGCTTATAGCTAAACTACAAATGTTGCTACGGCGACTGGCATGCCTCCGCCATAATGCATGGTTCTCCTAATAGGTCAATAGTACAATGTCTTGACAATGTGTGACGACAGTTTCACATAACTGGCAAAATATCAAAATGACAGGTTTGTCACAAATGTGTGGAATGTTCATTTTTCTTGAACTAGGTTTACTTGGGTGAATGACTAAATTGTCAGAGTGCAGGTATTTGGGATTTGGGGATTTGAGGATTTTTACTTGACTTCTGACCCTTTTATAAGTTTATGCACTGAGTAATTTACAAGGGATGAAGAAAAAGTGTAATTTCAGTACAGTAATATATTTGTATTTAAACGTGCCCTTTGACCCTTGACCTTTGACCTTAAAGTTCCAAAGAGAATACTGTTCGGTAGAACATGCATAAATATGTAATAAGTTTCATGATGATACCTTGAGTTATTTTCGAGATATGGAAGAGAAATTTAGCACTTTCACTTGAGCTTTTGGCAAGAAACTTCCCACAAAATATCTATTGAGTAACACATATCAAGTTTCAAGAAAAATCCTGGAGGCATTGCATAAATATGAAAGAAGTAGTGACATTTTGAGAAGTTGACCTTGACCTTTGATGCAGGACCCCCCTCCCAATTCCCTAGATAATCACTGCCAGTCAGGACATGCGTACATACTAAGTTCCATGAAGATTCCTTGAACCATTTGCGAGACATGGAGAAAAGCTTACAATTTCAACATTTTGACTTGACCTTTGACCCTTAACCTTCGACCTCATGACCCAAAACTCTCTCTGGAGAATCTTTATTTGGTAGTTCATATATACACTAAGTTTCAAGAAAATACCTTCTGGCATTGCATGGATATGGGGGAAACAGTGAAATTTTGAGCATTTGACCTTGACCTTTGACCTTGAGCATGTGCACCTAATAGTTGATAGGCACAACTTCGCCCACTCATTCATAACACATGCCAAGTTTCATTAGGATACCTCAAACGGTTTTTAGTTACGCTGTCCACAAAATTGATTACGGACGGAAGAACGGAGGACGGACGGACAACCGAAAACATAATGCCTATGGCACCACTTTGTGGCCGAGGCATAAACAAAAATGGCTTCAGCGTAGAAGGTAGGGTTCCATGACACATGCTCCTGTGACAATTGCTGGACCATGAAATATCTGCTAGCTAAGCCGAACATAAATTCTACCCAAAAACAAAACCCTAACCCTAATCTCAATCATCAAACATAATCTGAAACCCTATCATAACCCGAACCCGAACCTCTAACCCTAACTCTAAGGGTGCGTTTATCGAAAAAATTTTGAGGCAGAATCACGATCCTAAACATGTTTGAGGCATTTTCAGGGGTTAGATAAACGCAACCGTGTTTTCAAACGTGTTTAGAAACAGCGTTTTGAAACGCCATTCAAAGGGTGTTTTGAAACACATTTGAGACCATGATCACTTTTCTGTGAGTAGATAAACGCAATGTAAATTTGAAACATGCATATCTCACGGTCAACTCGCAGCTGTTTCTGGTTGTGTTTTCTACCAATTATTTGTGTGTGAATGATGAGGCATGTTTGGTGGTATGCAGTTGACCTTTACTCCAGGGTCGAATGGCACACAGCAGGTGTGCAGTGACAACACTTTAATTGCAATTGTATGATGGTTAGATAAACACGGCTCCTCAAGAATCGTGTTTCAAACCGCATTTTAAAACATGATTCTCTCTCTGAAGTTAGATAAACACAGCCTACACATAAGTCCTTGGAGAAGATAAGACTGGAGCAATTGTCGCAGTCGTGAGTAAATGTGGTGTCACCAGAAGACAGATGAGACACTCACCCACTCCCTTGGTTGAAGATCCTCCACATGACCTCCTGTGTCATCATACTGATCCGAAAGACTTCTTAAAATCTGAGAAATGAGAAGAGACAGAAAAACAGAAAGAAAGTAACAAACAGACAGGGACAAGATGTAAAAAGTCAAAATGACACATATTTATGGCAGCATTAAGCAGCAATCATTTTTTTAAAGGAAATTTTGATTATTATACACACAACATCTTAAATTGTACACATGTAATACCACAATAAACTTCAAAGCTAATCTTGTCTGTTGATATATTTCTACACTACAGAATATGGTATCCATAGAGGATTGACATTTCACAACCACACAATCTAAACTTCTCACATCTTCTGCATGTTCTGCATTTTAAGGCTAAATCATAACCCATGAGAACAAGGTAACGTGATCTTTGCTCAAAACGAAGCAGTATATCATATCTTCTTCTTTTCCCTCTATCCCTTATTTCTGTTTCTCTAGGATGTACATTTCAAACAAATAATGGGAATGCAAGTAGACAAATGAATGCTTCATTAACTTAGAAAGACAGCAAAGACAACTGAACCTCAAAAAAAGGCAAGTGTATTTAAGCTATTTTCTTCAGCCAGAGCTAGGCTCAATCAATATACGATATATACAATTCAAGTTGATTTATTTCACTTCCAACAAACAAATAAGAAATACAAATAAACGCTCATATACACAGACATCATGAAATCAGTACCACAATGCGATGAACAATCGTATAACAATCTTTGAATTAAAGAAAGATATTATTCAAATTTAATTTGTAGAGAGAGACAAATTGAAGAAAATTACACCTGAATCTTTGAATTATCATAAAACAGCAAAACTGGGAGTAAATTACTGACTTTATGCATACAAATGACTTCAGCAGTCAAATCAACTGATTCCTCTCCCCCACAAATCAATATATGTATTTTCATTTCATGAAATCTAATTGCGGTTAAAACCGGCAATCATGACACACTTTATTCCTCTCATACGAAATCATAAATTTAAAAGATAATTGGAATCATTGCTGTCGGCTTTCGAGGAGCTGATCATTTATCGCATGACAGATTTCCTATTAGAACTGCCACTCGGGGATAGCAAACAATACTTTCATGGCAAATAACTCTCTTTCCATTCCACCCCAAGTCACATCTAGACAGTACAATCTCCCGCATTCAGTGGGCCCATCAGACACATGAGTAGGATGATAATCAGAAAAGGACCAAAATAGACTCTGCCTTTGTTGACAAAAAAGTCCAGGTACTTTACATTCCTTTCTGCTTGACATTTCCAACCCAGGACATACCACCCTAATGTCCCTCCCCCGTCATCCCACCACCTAGATTTATCAAGCTCTTAACTTCATTCAAAGTGCAGTGGGTGCGACCAATGTTGAATGTGCAAACATTCTCCGTGTCTATGGTCTGTCTTCCATTCTACACCCTGGGTGTAAGTTTGCAGCCTGCCATGTGTTTACACTGAACACCAGGAGAGAGAGCAAACACAGCTATCTAAACTCACTGTCTCCAGACAGGATGGTTTTGATATTTTCCCATTCACACAGATCAATTTGCCAGTGGAAGTGAGATGATGGCCACACCTTTGTGTACAACAAGCCTTTAAAAAAAATGGAATTGACTGATTATGATGGATCGGTTACAGACATTTCATTTTCTTTCATCATTTTTGTCTTTTTTTTCATATGCAACCTGTGTAATTTAATCCAATCAATCAATGCAATGTTTACACAAATATGATAGGAGAAAGCTCAGATTGCCTAGGAGCACCAACCAAAGATATTTGAAGATTTTTAAAACAGTCCCTGTGTGCAGATTTTTCGTACTATTAGAGCTGGGGCATTATCCATGGTCTATGGATGAGAACCAACCCTAAAGCTGAGGAGGTCTCAGGTTCAAGCCATGTCATGAAAGTTGTGTCCTTTGGCAAGACATTCTTATCTATACATTTGGAGCATTCACATCGAAATTACCATGGTATTAAAGGACAAGTCCATCTTTATATACAAGTGGATTGAGTGAATGCAGCAATATTAGTAGAACACATCAGTGAAAGTTTGGGGAAAATCGGACAATCCGTTCAAAAGTTATGAATTTTTAAAGCATCTGCGTAGTCACTACTGGATGAGAAGACTACTACAGTGTATGATGTCATATGCGTACAACCATATAAAGAAAATAAAAAGAGAATTTCACAAAACTTTACTTTTTGAATAAAGTGCACATTTCTTCGACTTGTTACTGACAAATGTTAAGGGTAATATTATTCCCCCTGCCTTCTGAAAGAGAGAAGTCAAGTGTTCTTTTGTTATGCGAGAAAAGTGAAAATATGTTGAATTTTCTTTATTCTTTCTTTATATCATTGTACTCATGTGACATCACAAGCTATAGTAGTCTTCTCATCCAGCCTTGAGTGAGCAGAAACTTCAAAAATTCGTAACTTTTGAACAGATTGTCCAATTTTCCTCAAACTCTCAATGATGTGCTCTACTAATATTACTGCATTCACTCAACCCACATGTCTATGAAGGTGAACTTGTCCTTTAAATGCTATGATAATTTGTCAGCACCATATTCATTGGTGAAATAACAGTCAATATTCAGTATACTGCAGTAATTTACTTGGTATTGTTCTCATTCCACCATATATGTGCCATTATCATACATTGTATCTCCTTCTGGTCATGTGAGAAGTATATCACTGTATGATTGGTGGTATTTCATGACATGATTCACATATAAATCTCGCATGAATATTTTGTGCAAAGTTTGAATTGCCACCATAAAGAGTAAGGTACAATTCGTGATGTATTTCAGCATATTTTGCTGTGTACAGTTTGTACAATGTACTTGCGTTCACATTAATTACATTGAACTACTGTGCCAAATACCACAGTTTTTGAAATACACCATGGTATTTCACTGTTAACATACTTAATGCCCCTCTCGACCCAGTTGTACAAGTGGGTACATTGTAAGAAGTTCTTTGTCAATGGGTTAGAATGAATTATAAAATGGGTTCAAGAATGTAGCCAATAGGAAGCGCTGAAATGAGTCACGTGTGCTTCCTTTATTCTAGTCCCATTGCACTAAATCCTATTGCCGATCGTCTGTGCGCGCGGCGGCTCCTTTGAATTGCATGCATACGCGCTGTCAATCCAGTAAACAACTTCTAGTTCGGGCTGCCAATCACAAGCCGGCCGGCCGGCCTTTCTTCCCTTGTGCATAACATGTGTGGCGTACGTATACTCTACTATACGTACACTTTGTACAGTACAGTAGACCAAGCGTTGTGGGACCGGACGCGTACATGGAGTCACTTTGAAGGGCAAATCCAACGATTTAGCAGGTTAATTCTCACGCCGTTTTCAGAGTATGTTGTCCAGTAGGCGTATATGAGGAGTCTATATCAAGTCTTTAAGGTAAAGGGTGCATATTCTATGTAAAATAAGTAAGTTTTCATGCGGGAACTTAAGTGTCCGGAAACCCAACCCCCCATCATACTTATACTGTATGTGCGGGATTTCCGAGTGCGACGTGGGTAAATGTTTGGGACGAACATCTTCGGACGTCTTGACCCACAAAGGTACGTGAAAAACGCTGAAAAATGCTGTTAGTTTTCGAATTTTCGACCCATTTTATAAAACAAATGATGCACAGGATTATTTAAGCATGTTTCACAATTGTAAATACCCTCGAGTGCACTATACGCCTACACTAACGCACTCTATCCTGTGCATCATTTGTATATTACACTGTGTAGCAATGGATGTTAAATATTTTCTATACGAATCACACTGCATTTTGTTGGCTATTGGGCCATTAGGAGTTCTAACAAAGAGGGGATGCATTCCTCCCTCTACAACCTGTTTCCTCTGTCATTCAGTTTCTGGTATTTTTCATTTCAAATGAATGTGCATGCCACAACAACCTCACTATTAACGCCTACAACAACAACAACAACAAAACAGTCTATAGAATCCAGAGTCTAAATATCTCTGAATGAACTGTCTACTGGGCTTTTCACTCTGCACAAATACTGGATGAAATTTGACAATATGACGAGTGGGTGACACATCACAGTTACTCTTCCTCAATCTTATATCTGTGCGGCACAACTTGACAAGGATATGTTTTTCTTTCTCTTTCTATTTATTTCTCAATAATACATAGGCCTGTGAACACCCACATTCTATTGAAACCTGCCAATAAAAGAGGCTCCCTTCATGGAGAACACTCCAGACATGTGCAGTCTGTATGATGGAGCATCTATTTCTATAACACCCTGATCAAAGGTGAAGTTATCACACAGTGACACTTGGGGGGAAAAAAGATCTATCATCACTGAATCAGGCTAGTACGCTATCCTTGACTGCTATTCACCTCAATATTTGAATGCCTGAAAGGGAAATATTTGTGGATTTGTCATCGAGCTGTGTATAGGGGAATCTGTCCTACCCATATTTCATTTTGCTAACCTTAAAGAAAAGCAAACAAGTTCCAAAGGGCACCTATTCACCACAGACTGCTACAATTTCCCTGGCAATTCAAAGCAGACACTGCTTTGTTTTGACGTTCTCATCTCTCTTCAATTACCAGTACACATGAAGTGAAACCATCCATCCTACAATGGTAGCTTCCAAGTGAAATTGTTACAGTCATGTCATTCAATTTAGTACAACACACTGTAACTGTGTCTACTGTAAATTTACAACTTTGTGATAGTTGTTTGAAATCCCTCCCTCCCCACTCCCATATGCCTAATTACTCCTTAATCTGCATATATACACAGAATCACATTTCATTCTGATAGCAGAAGAACCACATCATACCTTTGGGCTTTGTCAATGTTAGACCTTTGTTCAATCACAAACCAGTTTTATAGTCATTCTGTACTACACACACACACACACACACACACACACACACACACACACACACACACACACACACACACACACAGGATAACACTTTTAATAGTCTTAAAATAATTTTTGTGATACATATAAACACTTCCTCAAACTTTACTGATGTACAAGTAAATATCATCATATCATGTCAACATGATTACTTTAAAAAAAGCGTAATATATCATTCAAATTTCAGATATTGACTTTTCTGACAGATTGATGCATGACTGTAAATCATATCATATCATACCCCCTCCCCCCCCCCCCCCCCCCCCCCAAAAAAAAAAAAGAGAGTAAAGATTACAGTTAGAGTAAAGATTACAGTTAGAGCTGGGTTTAGGGTTAGAATCTGGTTTGTAGGGTTAGAATCAGGTTCAGGATAGGATTAGGGTTAAGGTCAGGGGAAGGGTCTGGGGTAATTGTCCCAGAACCATTTAAATCAATATCATTAAATGCATGGGCAAACAAACTAAAAGAAGAGTGTAGCCATAGAAAAAGATTAAGATTGCATTTGGAAAAAAGTCAATCAACAGCAATACAATTAAATCTAATTCGTGCGCAACTGGTTTACTGCAAAATGAAGTGATGGACTTTGTAGTATCACTCGGCTGTCTTTATGGCATGGCTTATGAGCCATCTTGGTCATGTGACTGGCAGGACTCTAAACATGACTGGTACATTGGGGTTGCTGTTTCATGTTTCCTTTACATAAGATCAAGTTAATCCCTTTTCCAGATGAAGTACTGCAGACTTTAACAGAGGTCAGACATTGAGTCATCTGTCCTACTTATCATATGGTGGGTCTACACACAGTATGACAACTTACAACTCGCAAATTTATACAAGCTCCGAGTACAAAATATGCTTCCTAATGCATTTATCGTGGACAATTTTCTTCGTACATCAGCTTTGTCAGCACCATTTGTCGTAATCAACTTGAATTTGAAACAAGGACTGATGCATGTCCACATAAATGTTTTTAAAACCCTTTTTGTGCTTTGAGTGCTGATTGGTACAGAAAACACCAACCACAGAAAACACACAGGAAGATTGCCTCCACGCTTATATCACATAACAATTCTTGGATGAATTATTTGTTCTATCAGTGAGTATAGGGCCTATATGCAAACACACTCAATTTTTTTAAATTTCCTTGTATAATTATGGAGATTGATATCATGGCAGGTACAAACTTAAAATTTCAGACAAACATGTCATGAGGACTGTACTGTCCCATATCAAAGCGATGTCTCCTAAAGAGCATAATTGTGTTCAGAAATCTTTCTGTGAGTTTGTAGCACAGTGTTCCCATTTTTACCATTACTTACTAAACAGTGGCAGCTGTATTGTTTCCATGAATTTGCTGCACATATTTCGTGAAGACATGTTCTCAGATACACCAACTAAGGCTAAGAAATTAACCCTTCATTATATACACTTAACGAAAAGCATTCATGTTTTCTTTGTACAAAGCCTGACTGTAGTCATGCAGTTTGTATCACAAAGAAGGCATTTGCAAGTGAGCCTAAAGGCCCCCATGTTTAGTTTAACATTTTCCTATAAACTGAAATAGCTGGAACTTACATACATTTGTACTACAAACTCTATGATACATGCATCTCCTTACCTCTTTGCTTCCTGAGATTTTGTTGAGGAAAGTGGCAAGTTCCTGGTACTCCGCATAAACTGCCCTGCAGACTGCTTGGTAGTGGCTTGCAGCCTCACTGGGCTGGGGTAGATGGCAGGAGCACCGCTGCATATAGCAAGGCGAGAATCAGGAGAAAAAAAGATGGAGGTTAGAAATAATAAAGACAGTCACAGACACCAAGAGAAGTTAGTCACTGTAGCATGAAATTCTACATTTGATTCAGACTGCTACCCTCAATTTAAGAAAACAGCAGAGAGTAGTCTCATTAAGGACCACATAACATTCCTTGTGCTGAAAATGTGCCAATAATTACGACAATAACCATTAAGATCATAGATACAGTGTATTTCTTCTTTTTTTTTCCCCTGCCAATACAATTTTTACACTAAACTGCTTCTTTGTACATTTCCCAAAACACATTTTAACCAGTGAATCTGACCATTTGATAACATTCTTTTCTTTTTTTTTAATTCTTTGGCAGACCTGCATTGGTCATGCATCACGTCTAGTACCATAAATCCTAACTACTATCATTGGCACAGGCACCATGGTTTCTATGGCAACAAATTTAATACATAAAAATGCGAGATACAGGATGTAAGTCTCTCTAGAATGCAACATATCCATGTGCTGAAATGAACATGAGGATATGATTATGAAGCCATTTTTCAACTGTGGCTCAAGTTTTAAAATCCTATACGTGCAGGCTTTCTATACAAGGACATCAACAAAAGGTACAAAGAGATGTGTTTTAGTACATGTAGGCTGCTGGAAATGAATGGTACATTCATGAGCAGGGTTTACAACTGGAATAAGATGTCAACAAGTGATGGAAAATCTTTTTCTCTCTTTTTATTTAGTCTCCACTTTGTTGTACTGTATAAGCTGTTATTTTTGCGTACAGATATTTTCGCGTATGAGGAGGTCATGGACATTTTTGCGATATGCTTTTTTCGCAAATTGACACAAGCTGTCGTAAGTGCACTATTACACCAGCGCATGGGTGACATTTTCACGTGTTGTTGAATTATAATATGATGTAAGTAAAACCACGTAAAAGAGAAACTGTGATAATTTTAATACAGAGCATCATGTACTCCCAATCATCACGATATTACAAACATATCCACAATTTTCCAAAACTAATACTGCCACATGTGACCATATTATGCACCACTGTTAGACCTTTGAAACATTGTAGCTGCACAGAGTGGGCTGTATAACGATGCAAATGCAAACATAGTGTACAATCATAAGGGACCACCGTCAGATTGTATCCTTCTCTTGACTCTCTTCTCTGAAATGTTTGCTCACCTCAGCATCCCCCTTGCATAGGATTACTACTTATCTTATATGCAATTTCTCCAGGAGAATTGTCATTATTAGGTATAAAATACAAAACAAGAAGTATTTAGAAACTTCTCTTCTTTACAGAAAGAAAAAAAAGTAGGTATTTATTATCCTGCCCAAATAGTCTAAACATACAAGAGCTGGTGACTGCAGACACTCAGAAACATAATTTGCCCCATATGGTTACTTTGATCTGTATTACCATTGATAATTCATTTACTAGTATTAATTATAAAATGGGTTCAAGAATGTAGCCAATAGGAAGCGCTGAAATGAGTCACGTGTGCTTTAGTTATTCTAGTCCCATTGCACTGCGTGTTAAATCCTATTGCCGATCGTCTGCGCGCGCGGCGGCTCCTTTGAATTGCATGCATGGGTATCATGGGTACCAAAATGTGACAATGACCTCAAATTTTCGAATTGGTTAATATGTAATGAAACTTAGCTGTGTGTGTACTGTGTTATATCTAAGATAACAGCCAATAAACATTACACTCACAAATACTCTAATATTTCTTTGGTAACATGTTCATTCACAACTACTGTAAAACATGATATACATTGTATTCACGGCACGAAATTTTCGCGAATTGGAGCCGACGGCCTTTTTCGTGGCAAGAAATTTTCGCGAATTGCCTCTTGCATTCAAAGCATATAGTATAGATAAGAAATTTCGCGTGCATTTTAATTTCGCGAATCTTGGCGCTCGCGAAATTCGCAAAATTAAAATGCACGCGAACATTTCTCGTTTTACAGTACCCCATAAATGTTTCATGTGTAACACGAACACAAAAATTTGTAGATTTTCTGAAATTTTTCTAATTTTTAAATACATAATTTCTAATTGTTACTCACTCCTGTGTAGCAAATGAACATACTTGCAACACACGAGATGAATTGGAGCATAAGGAAAAATTGTTTGTGTACAATTTCAATGTGCTTTTTTGTAGATATCCACAAAATATGATTTTTTTTTTTCTTGGCAGGTCTTAAAACTTGTTTTGTTTGAAAAAGCCTCATTGAAAGAGTCAAATCAAGTTCAGGATACATTAATATGTTTGTTCTAAAGACTCATAAACCAGTATAGAATATTCGCAAGCAGTACCTTGCAAACACATTGGAAAAGGCCTAATTCACGGTATTAACATGAACACCAATATTAATGGTGTTCTGTTACTATGTGAGAGAAGGATTGCAATAAATGTATCTTTATTCTATACATAATCAAATAAAATAACTGTTTTAGATCAGTATTAATGCATATATATTGACATGGTATGGCCTAAACTTTTATTATTCCAAAGAAATTCCTGTAAGGATGTATACTTTGTTACACAGGCTGAGGTTTCATGTGTAACAGGTTTATGCAGAACACCAAATAATCATTTTCCAGAACGTTTGGTCACAATTGACACTGTCTGTACCCATATCTTTTGTTTAATCCAAACGACAGGGTCATACGAACCTTATTTTAATTAAAAACACTATTCCTAATTATATTTTAGCATTTTGGCTGAAATTCAATATTTCACGGAGTAACGGTGTTCAGGGGAACACCAAAATGAAATTTCACCAATGAGGCCAATACTTGAGAAATTGTAGATTGAAGGAAAATTCTCTTCTAATCTGCCAAGGAAATGCACACAGAAAAGGTACTTTATAAGATACAGGAGTTTTGAACAAGACAGTAATTCAACCCAAAAATTTCACAGAGTAACATTTTTTGAGAACACCAAACACGTTTGTCAGAAAATGAAATCATGTTTTTCTTGTTCTTTGTTGAATTTGAATGGAAGTTGGACTTAAATTCTATTTAATGTTAGCAAGTCTTACAATTTTAATGCAAGCTACAACTGTGTGTCAGATTATTTTAGCTTCTACAAAGCTTTCAACATATCACTGAGTAACACATTTTTGAGAACACCAAATGTTACGCATGAAACAACTATTGTTGCACTCACCTCTTAAAGAGACCGTAACATTTTCTCCTGAATTGTGTATTCAGTATGCATGAACATGCTCTAATTGGTCAGAGAACATTTCTGAGGGGCAGTTTTATCGTTTGGAAAATGTATAGATTAAACTATTTCTGAAACCTACCAAAAATGTCACACTTTTTAAACCAAAAAAGTAACAATATTTACACATTTATGCTTAAAAAACACATGTTGGTTTTATCAAAATATTTAAAATGTATCACCGTTGGAAAGCTTTCTGACTGCTTTATAGTTCATGACCATAATTATTTAGAAATTTATTTTCATGTAGCCAGCACAGCTAATTTCATGATTAGACATCACACAATTACTCCTGGTACCCATATTAAAAGAAATACCCGCATACGCGCTGTCAATCCTGTAAACAACTTCTAGTTCAGGGCCGGGCTGCCGGTCGGCCGGCCTTTCTTCCCTTGTGCATTGTGGCGTACGTATACTCTTATACGTACTGTGTACAGTACAGTAGACCAAGCGTTGTGGGACCAGACGCGTACATGGAGTCACTTTGAAGGGCAAATCCAACGATCTAGCAGGTTAATTCTCACGCCGTTTTCAGAGTATGTTGTCTAGTAGGCCTATATGAGGAGTCTATATCAAGTCTTTAAGGTAAAGGGTGCATATTCTATGTAAAATAAGTAAGTTTTCATGTGTCCCGAAACCCAACCCCCCATCATACTTCGATGTGCGGGATTTCCGAGTGCGACGTGCCTAAATGTTTGGGACGAACATCTTCGGACGTCTTGACCCACAAAGGTACGTGAAAAACGCTGAAAAATGCTGTTAGTTTTCAAATTTTCGACCCATTTTATAAAACAAATGATGCACAGGATTATTCGTGGCGTTAGTGGAGATGCAGCTCACTCTCGGGTATTTACAATGTAGTGCAACATGCACTCGGCTTCGCCTCGTGCATGTTTCACAATTGTAAATACCCTCGAGTGCACTATACGCCTCCACTAATGCACTCTATCCTGTGCATCATTTGTATACTATCATGTAAAGACATGCTTAATGGATAGGATAGTACCAAATAATACAGTTGTATATAATATGTATGTCTACATTAAGTAAGTCTCAGTATGAATTCCTGGCATGCATGGTTAAAAATAGACATCAAATCAATTTGATCACAGCCTGAGGCAGAGCACATGTACTGCAAACATTGTATGATCCGTCTATTAAAATGTGTGAAGTGTTGCAGATTAACAACGGAGTTGACGATTCAAATGACACAATCGGTTGCTTGATATTCAAGGGTGTAGCAGAGTTCAACCGTAGTGTAAAATTCCCTTCGCATACCCTGAAAGGCATTTGGAGGTCGCAGGTCTTTTTCCTCGCATCCTGGCATAGCATTACAGACACTACAGGGCTCATACATGATGTATAATATCTGATAGGAACATGATCACTTAGCCATACTCTTTCAGCAGACAAGTGCCCACAATGGTCGCAATGCTAATGCAGGCTAATGGGTTTATGGCACCTTGTTCATTTTGAAAAAAAAAAATAATAATAATAAAATAAAATGAAAGTTAAAAAAACAAAAACCTCCTATTGGTTCATTTTTTAAATTCCAACAGTTTCAAATAAATTCTTCAACTCGGATCAGTTTGTTTTATTGATACAAAGGCACATGTAGAGTGCTACACTGTACAGTGTTTTTCTCACATAATATTAGCAAACTGATATTCACTCAAATAAATCTCAATAGGAGATTCCCTGTTTTGACAACTGAGCTGAATTCAGAGCATTTTTTTTTTCTGGGAACAGTGATTCAATTACAACCCAATATTTACATTCAAATTGACCTGACATTTAGAGTGATGCTATTTGCAGTTGAGAGTAAAGCCTCACTAAACTATCATACATGTAGTTAAAGTAAAATGCATCTAGTACATAGCCAACAGCTTCTGAATTTTGATTTGTTTGTGTTTTCATGTTTAAGGAAATGACAACATTCATTGTGTAGTTAAAGTAAAATGCATCTAGTACAATTGTACATTTTAAACTGTACCATTAAAAAATATATAAAATCTTGCATTAGTATACATTAAATATACAGTTTGAACTTTGAAGCAATTATTTTGAATATTCCTTAAAATTTCACAAACAGTTTGCTGCTCCCTGATCAAGAAAACAGATTTTGTGTGACTTACACCAGGGTACCATTTTAACAAACAGACAATCTACAATGTAGTTTACAAATTGTAAGTTAAATCTAAAATGTATTTTAAGTTTCAGAATAAGAGAGGACCACAACTTCAATTGTGAACAGTCATAATTAAAAAAAAAAAGGCTTCAAATATTTTTTTTAAATAAACATTCTTATTTTCCACTAGCCAAAGTACATTAATAGAGAAAACACTGAAGTGAATTATATCTACTCCAAAGCTAGACTGGGCACATGTTCAACAACCCATCCTATTCAGAAAAAAAAAAAAACACACCAAACAAATAAAACAGATGTCACTTTGTATGACATGTATTGCACTGAAATGGGAGTGAAATGCATACAATGGAGAGACTGGTTGGCTTGGCAAGGCCACAAAATCCATAAAAAGGGACTAGTGATGGATTCCAATCGATGATCGTCAACACTCATGAATACGAATGCTCCCAACACCCAGCTGGCACTGTGATGGAATGGGGATGACTGCATGCTAAGCACCCAGCGGTGTCCCTGTAACACACTGGCTAACATCCACTAAGTGCAGATTTACGAAGCGGGGTTGCACACGCAACAACTCAATATGCTCCCACTTGCTCACTCTAGAAGCCCTATCCACTGTGACCCCCTACATTACATGTGCACATCAACAGGATGACAGGGGGATAGAAATCATTTATGATGCCACTGCAACACTCTAATGAATGCACAATCTGCTTTTGTTTGATATCCAAAACTGTAGATAAATTCTTGTCAGGGCTCGGCTGTATCGTAAGAGAGCCCTATTAGTATAAATATTTACAAGTGTAATACATCAAAAATGGATGTTGGTATTAAAAAAGAGTTTTTGGGAGCAATTAATTTGATGGTCTACACTAGTAGGTAGAATTAAAGTTGTCACATTTAGGAGGTAATGACATTCTGTTTTCTTTGGAAGTGTCAATAGTGATAGTCTGCCTTCAGCAGGTGGCATCAGAAGAAGATATGAAGTTACCGCTACCAACCATACACTGTAAGTCTCTCTGGATAATCTGTGACAGTGCAAAAGTTGAATTACCAGTAATTAAAAAAAAAGGTAACTTCAGCTCTACATGTGTGTTAGTGGCTTTGCTAAATTTACCCTGTTCAGTGTTTTCATTTTGCACAACCGATCGTAAGTAATGCCCAAAAAGATATTGACCTACAAGTTACTAAGTAGGCCTACATGTAGCACACAAATGCAGCTTTGTCATATCAACATGGTAAGCATCATGTTTTACTTAAATGAAATTGTTTACTATCATTGTAACACAGAAATGGACAATACTTCAGATATTGATAAAGTGCAAATTTGCTTAATAAATTTCCCCTTATGCCCCTCTGGTTAACTTTCTGCCACTGTACTGTGTAGCTATGCATGAATACAAATGACATCCAAAAAAGCTGACTGGATAGACACCGTCTTTTTGAGAGAAAAAAAAATACAGCACTTATGGTGTGTATCAAACCCTGTGTCATTTTGTGTTGCTCAGTGATCATACTACCGGGTACTTGTAATGCAACCTTTAGAAAAATAAAGTTTGAATTGTGAAGGCTTGTACACTTTTAAAGTTAAATATCTTCTTCACAACTGACAGTGTCCTGGCAATCACTGAAAACGGTGGCCCGGTAGACTGTATTGCTTCAGCATCCGTGCAAACACACAATACTGTTCGTGTAGTCAATAATTGCACACTAAATTGGACACATTCTCATTACACCTGTGTCCAAGCTAGTACATTGTACATACTCTTGAACGCAATCATCCAAATCTGTGACCTGGTAAAACTCGTGTAGATTGCAATGCCATCGCAGCATCTGTGCAAACACAATATACTGCATTCGTGCAGTCCAGGATCGTACACTAAAATCCAACACCATCTCATTACTGTGTCCTAGCAGGGAGGTATAGTCACCTCCCTGGTCCTAGCTAGTATATTGTATGCAATCAGTGAAAACTGAGGCTCGGTAGATTGCAATGCCTGAGCTCCATCTGTGCAAACACACAATACTGTTGCCATAGTCCAGGATTTCACATCATACCATTCGGCCAATATGTTTGCACAACCACGCATTTGTGCAGTGTACAGTACTTGGGCTGGTTGTCTTTCAATCATCATAGATCTACTTGGAGAACAAATCAGGGGTGATGTGTTTTTCCAGTTTAATATCATGTCATTTTCTAACCATTATCATGATATCCACAGCCAATAATCTGTTTTCTTCCCCCCCCCTTTCTCTTTTCATTCTTTCTGTCTGATAAAATACTAACTCTCTCATCTCTTCCACACATCTACTAAATTTCTTTTCAATGAATTTTTTGTCTTCCCTGTTCCATCTTTACTTTGTTGCTCCTTCTTTGCACCCATTAATACTCACATTCCTTGACCAATAATTTGCATCCATGCAGAGTGTGTGTTGCAAAATTAGCAGGTTTTAAAAATAATCCATGTCAAATAAAGCATGTTTGCACGATACTATTAGTGTACTTGTGCTATTCAAGCCTTGATTCACATAATTTCCATAAAAGATGCCATCGATTTAGGAATGCTACAGGTACAGTGATGTGATAATCTACATCCAATCACTCATACCAATATCACAGAACTGTCCAATTTCCTGCTTTATCAAGAATATTCTATTTATGATTAAAATATTCTGCAGAGATTAATAAAGTGAATTATAAAGTGAATTTCTTGAGAACAACACTTGAGATATATTTCCTCATTCCTAAAGTAGTGATACACAAAAAAAAAAAATCACAGATCAACACTTGATCTGAGTACAATCTAGGTAAAAAAAAAATGAACAGTTTGACATTTCAGCATAGCAACACAATGATTGATATATTTTTATGGATCCATACAAATGTGCTTTCGACTGAGTGTGTATGAGTTTGTGTGTGATGACTGTGCTGGGCTGTTTTTGATCCTGTGCCTCTACAATGTAAATCCCAGTTTGAGAGTATTGTGCATTTATTGTATTCCATTTTATACCATCTCTTCATACAGGTCAGAAAATTGGCAAAGTGGGACTGGCAGAATTACATAAGTAGATCACAGAAGGTCAGGTTCACAAACACAATACGGAGATACAAGTGTATACAGTGAGATGCTAACGGTGCAATGCTGCATAACGGGTACATTGTACATGTACCAAGGTATATTGTACGTACACTTTGTACACTTATGTAAATTTTCATGGAATGTTTTGTGTTTGTGTGTGTGTATTTCTGTGTGTGTTTGTTTGTGAGTGTCCTATACAAACATGCCTGAGGTGTATACTGTAAAACACGATATATTCGCGGCACGAAAATTTCATGAATTGGAGCCGACGGCCTTTCTTACAGCATGAAATTTTTGCGACTTGCCACTGGTATCCAATGCGTATTGTGTAGCCAAGAACTTTCACGTGCATTTTAATTTTGCGAATATTGCTGCTTGCAAAATTCATGAAAGTAAAATGCACGCGAACATTCCTCGTTTTACAGTCACAGTTTTGTTAGTATGTTCCTAAATGTCCAATACTTCCATCAGTCTTCTGAAGGTATGGTAAGCAAACTGAATGAGATTAGACAGATTCTAATTTTTCATGCATAATAAAAATTCATGGGTCATTATCAAGATGAACCCGACTACAAAACTGTATGTGCACTACTACAAAATGTACTCTTGACTCTGCCTTCAGAAAGTCTCATTGCTACACTACGTAAGTAACGTCTTTTAATGTGGCTCCCTCCTCCCAAGAGAGGAGCTGCCGCCAAATCTCATTACCCACCTCCAACATCAGGTTATCTAGCACCTTTGGAGCCCAGATAGTGTCTGAAGGATGAAGGAAACCTTCCACAAAGCATACACGTGATATCCTTGTAATGAGGCAGTATTTTTATCCCCCCTGCAGGGGTGGGCGAGGGCGCCAAGTGAGGCATGACTTCAAAAATTACATCAGCACCAATGTCACAAAATCACTTGTGACAGGCATGTACAAGGTTTGTGTGTGTGGTTTTTTTTTTTGGGGGGGGGGGGGCATTGAGGATATGTTAGGACAAACCTAATGAAATTCATACAACACACACACTATGGGTACCATTTTTACCATTGCCATGTTTTGAGACACCATTTACAGTCTTCACATTCTGTGATAAACTTGTTAAGATGTACAATATTTGAACACTTGTAAATGGCTTTGATAATGAAAAAAATATCATGTATGTACAAGTAAAATTAAGAAAAAAATAGCAGTTTCCTATGAAGTCTACAGTTCTAAGGCAAAATGATGGAATCATTTATTATCAGTGTAAAAAGATGCACTTAATATTCCACAAGGTATCTTCTGTACCCAATTACACAATCTCTCCATCAACTCTTTGGGTAGAACTGGAATAATGGTTGCTACAAATGTGTACATTTACTATGTCAGAACCACTAACAGTCTTGTGGGTATACTTGTACTTTGAACATGTGACCTGAAATGATCCTTTATCTTAGCATGTGACCTTTAATATACAGAACGATACAGCATAATGGAGATCTCAAAAGTATAGGCTGCCTAAATAGCACATCTCTGACACAAAGTTTGGTCATGATTAGAGTCATACATTTGTACATGTACACATAGCTGTAAAGTTATTGGTAGTCACAAGACAATCTTGCCAGCTAACTTGCAACATTTGCGACAAATGACAATCTCCCGACAGACAACGACTCAACTATGACAGATAATGGAGTAGGGCTTGACTTTTTAGCGGTGGCCAAGTGGCCCAGGGCCACTGAAAATCAATGTTAGGTCACCACACTTCATATACAATGTAAGGTTATCTTTTGGTTGCCCAACTGGGCAGCTAAGATTCAAAACAGATATCGTATTACAGTGTACAGCTGTACTTCTGGATATTTGGGCCACCAATAATTCAAATTCAAAGATTTAAGAGGCTTAAATGGTTCATCAGAGAAGAAAAAAGTTAACTTTGAGCCATGTCAGGTGGGAAATTGGACAAGTGATGGATTGGTCACAGACAGCATATCTTTTCAAAAGTCCCTTCTTCACCTTCACTTGGCAAGACCCAAACTTGCACAATTATGTAAAATATCAATGAAAAATGTTGTTATCACACAATGTATCATTTCATTAAACAACAACAACAACAAACTTGGACTTGCTCATAAATTCAAAGCCCATTCAGATAATACAGATGAAAAACCTGCTCATTTTTATGATTTATAAGTTCAAAGGGCAGCAACACTTTTGATATTTAGTTCATGAAAATTTAACTACATTTGTAGGGTACTAAACCTTGATACAGATTATTATGCAGTGCACTCCCGTTATAACGAAATGCTCGGGACCGGCAGTTTTCTTTCGTTATAACGAAATTTTGTTATAACCGAACAAATACAATATAATAACGAAAACAAGGAAGCCACGAGTAGATACATAAATTTGTATTCTGTTTGTTTAATACTCGTCATAAACTGGAAAGCTATGTGAACAATAAAACAAATAGTTAATCTATCTCAGATTATTGTATTATAATAACGCAAGTTCCCCTTGGAAACTGTGCGTGACACACTAAGCGAACACACAGTGATGTGACGCGTTCGCCCATGCAGAGACGCTGTAAATGCCTTGTTCCGCTACGTATTTTCGAAAGCGATCTGCATTTCGTTATAACGGAGCACATTTCTTTTGTTTTTCTTTGTCAGTGGTGCTCGGAAAAGGCTTTGTTATAACGAAAATTTCGCTATAACCGTGTTCGTTATAAGCGAATTTTGTACCATAGACTTTAATGGCGATAATTTTGGGATCAGAAGTTTTACTTCGTGATAACGAAATTTCGTTATAACCGTGTTCGTTGTAACGGGAGTGCACTGTAACAGAGTATTCAATATAAAACTCTCTTCCAAGTGATTCAACCTTTCTCTTGCTTTTTTGTCTGTAAATCAAACATGTTGTCCAACAATAGTTTACTACCAGATACACGAGCATCATATCAGTTCAGCAGAAGTGCACTGACTCAGTCATGGCCATAATTACATGTATGCATGAAACTTTATGGATGTGCTTCATGGAACAGAAACTTGTGTGACTATCATTCATGAATTCCATTTAAACCACACAGTGACCTTTTCAACTGAATTTATAACAAAAGCATCTCCAGACTTGGCTTTAAAACTCACAATAATCATGAATACAGTCAGTAGACAGGCTCTGAACAAATAAAAAATCACAGGCACATAATTTTAGTAGGCTCCACAACAAGAATAACATACACTGTACGTATCATTTTTATACAACAGTATAGGCCCTACAGTGTACACATGTACAACCACTGTAATGTAAAATATAATGCATTGAATATCTCTTGCCCATTAAGTTAAATCAACAAAGTGTCAATACAAATGGGCCTGAAACCATTTCCAGCACTCTACATGTAGATCTTTAAAGGAAAAAAAATTATTTCCAAATCTATTCCATAGCACAATACATTGTAATTCAAAACAGCTGTCTTGAAACAGCCCTAGTTCCATCTATTGGCAACCACTCTCCACAGGTGTACTTGGACAGAATGCAACCGTTGTATCATGCATGATTTGGAACCACAGTGACACTGCCAGTGTGAGACTCTAACTGCATTTCTAGCTGAGGTGATAATGTCATCACCTCAAAAGTCTACCATGTAACATTGCCTTGTGCCTATAATTTCACACACAAAAGAAGTTTTTGGTTGATAATCCATCTAATGCAATCTTTCCCAGCCTTGCCCCCCCCCCAAAAAAAAATAATAATAATAATAAAAAAAAAAATAAAATAAATAAAGAACGAGACATGAAAACTCGTCACATTGAGGACGAGTTAGGTGATACGCTTGTGGTCATCAGATGACGGTCATCTGTGATGGACAAGAAAAGAATGTGATATAGGCACCTTGAAGTTATATTGAGCGTGCATGCGAAACCGTTTCTGTAACCACTCGGCCACGGGTCATCCACGGAAATGGTAAGACAAAAAAAAACAACAACAATGTATAGATGTAACAGGGGGAAAGTCAATGCCCACTCAACTAACGTGGCCGTGTGAACATTAGTGGGGTGGCTTAGTGAAATTATCGTGACACGGCGGACAAAAGCATGATTTTTTCACCAAAGGTACTTCATGATGTACCTTCTCAAAAAATAGGGTGCTCCAAGAAAATTGATGCTGGGAAGGAGGTTAGAGGTCAAAGGTCAATGACCTTTATTTGTGAAATAGGTTTTTTGGCTATTTCTCAGGTCAGGAATATCCAATCTGGATAAAACTTGGCAGGAAGAATATTGAGAACAAGTAAAATATTTTGATTGAATTTGGGGTGAAATTTCCAAAGGTCAAAGGTCAAAGGTCAATGAACTTTTTCTAAAAATCATGTTTTTGTTTATTTCTCCAGGTAGGAAGATTCAATTTTCACAAAATTTGATATGAACGTTGTATAGAAGGTACCAAGAGTATAAACCAGGGGTCAAATATAATTGTTGATTTGTGCGTTGCCATGGCAACCCAAAACTAGGGTTTTTAATTGAAGTTAGTTACAGGAGGCTATTTTCCAGTTTGGAAGAGATTCCATTTGAATAGGTACAACTGATCAACGGGATGTATAGAGGTTTGAAATACTTTTCATTAGTGTTAAGTGGTATGTTGCCATGGCAACTACATATATAGATTTTGGTTAAACTTAAAGGAGACTTCAGAACTTATGAATTTGAAGAGATTTCCATCAGGGTTGGTATTATTGATCAACAAAAAAGTCGCCAGACAAAGATTTGTCACCTTTATAGCATGTGGGTTGAGTGAATGCAGCAACAATAGTAGAACACATCAGTGAGAGTTTGAGGAAAATTGGACAATCCGTTCTAAAGTTATGAATTTTTGAAGTTTCTGCTCATGCAGTCGAGGCTGGATGAGAAGACTACTATACCTTGTAATATCACATGTGTACAACGATATAAAGAATGAATAAAGAAAATTCAACATAAATTATTTTCGCTTACAAAAGGATACTCGACTTCTCTTTCAGAAGGCAGGGGGAATAATATTACCCTTGACATACGTCACTAGCAAGTCAAAGAAACTATGTGAACTTTATTCAAAAAGTATGGTTTTGTGAAATTCTCATTTCATTTTCCTTAGAATGTGCGCATGTGACATCATACACTGTGGTAGTCTTTTCATCCAGCCGCGACTGTGCAGATACCTTAAAAAATCATAACTTTTGAACGGATTGTACGATTTTTTCCAAGCTTTCTGTGATGTGTCCTACTAATATTGTTGTATTCACTGAATCCACGTGCGCATGAAGGTGGACTTGTCCTTTAAGGACAGATTCTGAAAGAGCAGACTGTAAGCTTTAAAATGATGTATCACACAATTCAAAGGGATTCCCCTAACCTATCTAAATAATAATACCGGTACTGGAAAGAAAGCACACACTCTGGATAAGTATGAACTGAGAAAAGAGGCTGCATTGTCTATTTTAGCGTTTAATCTTTACCAAGCTGTCTCATGTCATTATGTTCATCTTTTCTTCCCCCCTCCAATTTTCATTTGAGTTTGTCATTATTAATTTTTGATGATAAGAACGATGCCACAAGGCATTGTTTCTTAAAAATGCTTCAACTGCTCCTTCAGGTCCAAAATCTACATCAATATATATTATTTTCCTGATCTCCTCAACATTTTCCAAAAATAAAGCATACACCTTTTATGCATTGAGTCCTCCTTTTTGTGGATAATTAAAGGCAAAAACCCAAAATTAGTGCTTGAAAATTATTCTTAAGTGTGAGTTACGGATAGAAAGAACCTCTGTAAAAAAAAAATGAATCTGTATAATCAATGTTAAGTATTGTTAATAACACAAAATGTGAACAATATTTCTATGATAACATGTTTCCAGACTAAACCGTCCGCATTTATGCTTTAATGAGAAAAATACTGATATCTCTTTATATGTTTGCTTTGATTGCAAAAACTGTATATGGTAGGATGTCTTGTGATACAACAGGGGGGCATTTCATGAAGCAGTTTGGTCAGATATTTTTCTGACAAACTGTTACAAACTACAGAAATCCTTGCATCTGATTGGCAGAGAGCAAATTTGTCCGACAACTTGTCGAACAAAATGCTTCATGAAATGCCCCCAGACCTACACATATTATGCATAAAATGTGATATCCTGAACATTTTTTTCAAGTCACTCTCCCAAAAGTGTATATATAGGACCTTTAAGTTTTTCTTGTGTTTGTTCCTGGCAGATTACTAGTACACAAATGCTCCAATCCATGATGACCTAACGGAAATTAAGGAAATTAAAATGAATATACTGAAAACCAAAACTACAGATACTAATAACTTACTTCATTCTTCTCTCCCCACCCCACCCCTTCTTTTTGGTTTCTTGATATACTAGTAGATCTACCTGACTTTGATAATTGTCATTATGTAACATCATCTTCAATTGACAAGGCGATAAAACTTAACAATCATTTCATTATGCTGCTGGACTAATGGGGTTAGTTGAACTATATTGTTTTTAATGTGCTATACTTTTTCCTCCTATCAATCACATGTATTTTTGGGTGGAATGTATTTTGACATAAAGCATCATAGAATCAACCGCCTTTGGGGTCGGGAATTTTGTCATATCATATTGTGATTTAGATTCTGCTCTATGCCGATTTTGTTTTATTTCTATCAACTTTTTAAACTTCCCCATAGACTTTGTTCACCAGCCAACTACATCCCACCCTCTTTGGATAATGTGAACCAATCAAACATTGCTTTTACTTTTTAATAACATGTCTATACATAGCTATCAGACCAAAAATATTCAAACCGCTTTAAGTCTTTATGAGTGAAATTACAAATATCAATATATCTTTAAAAATATTCAAATTGTCTAAATTCAACTTTATCTATGAAAGCAGACTTTTAACTTTTTTAAACATTTGAATAACCCCCATAAGAAATAAGAAACATATAAAGAGGGGAGGTGCGGACTATAAAAATTGCTTACGGGAACCAGGTAATCCCTGCGCTAAACCTATGGAATTCACACAATCTTGGAGGAAACGGGTTAAATTTGTTAGGAAATATGTAGGGCAATACCCAAAACCTTAAGTTCTCAATGGAATATGCAGCTCTTCTACTGGTAAACTAGTAGTTCTGGGAGAAAAAATGAACTGTGACATAGTCCTACACCTGGCTCAGTCATTGCCCAAGATTTAAAGTATCTGAGCCAGAGTCACATGTCACTCTTTGCCATTTCTCTACAGGAGGTACAGTATCCGTCACAATAAAGTTTCACTTCTAACGTTAGCTAACGGAGATTATCGTTAGCTAACGTTAGCTAACGGAGCCGCCGGGAAGTCAGCTAACGTTAGCTATCGATAACTAACGTTAGCTGACTAACGTTAGCTATCGATAGCTAACGTTAGCTATCGATATCAACTAACGTTTGCTCATAATGTAGGAGTAGTGAGGGCTAACGTTAGACGGAGAATTTCGTCTGTTCGGAGTTTTATTTTACTGTTCAGTATTACGGTCCTCCTCCGAGCTCCGGAGATCGAGACACACGGAAGGCCGACATAATTTACAACGCTGCGTAGCGGGATGCACCACTGTCCCTACACTGACTATACGGACGTGATAGATCGGCAAAATTAATCTTATTACATTGTATGTATTATCTCATAAACACATCGGCAATCACGCTCACCGACTGTTCGAAAAAGCGAAGATTTGGGTGTAGTTTTCATGGAAAACACAGCTACCAGCTCGCGCTCGTCGACACTGTTTGCAAACTCACGATGCATACAGATACAGTACAATAAATCGTACACTCAACGATCTATCTTGACAGTGAAATGTTCATAATGTATAACGTGTTGAGTGCAGGAAATCCCCTTCCCACATACTTCCACCTACCTGTACCAAGTACTAGCTCTGCCAACAGCATGTGTGTGTCGTGTAGTCACGCGCACGTGCGGCGCTTCTGAACTAGTAACTGATTACGGGCGAATCGGTTTCCGTGCTAGAGCATCCCACCTGTTGCACGATGTACTTAGCCTTCAGTTTGTATCATGTAATTTGGAGGGGGTTCCGTGAAGCCAGACGTACCAGTGATGCCCACGGAAAATATCCCCAACGATAATAATACTGATACAATGTCAATGTATTTCGGTAGCCCAGCGACCTCCGTGATATAAAGTAGCGTTCCGTGTACTGAAAAACATTATCAACGTTTGTATAGGACTAATTTTTTTCCCCATAATTTGTTATTGATTCCATATTCAAAACAATTTCACAACAAATCAAATCACATGTATTACAAAATCCACGATTTAGCATGACATAATTATAATGAAATCAAACCAAGCTGTACTTTCAGCAGAAACAGTACATTCGTAAAGAATGTACAATGCACCAGAGAAAGAAAACATCATACACTGCTTACTTACTTTCGTTAAAATCAAATCGAACTGTACTTTCAGCATGACAGTACAATGTTAGGCCTAATGTTAGAACTAATGTGAGGCCTAACCGATACTTGGGGTGAAAAGCGGCGGTTCGCCGGGCAGACCGATCGAGTGTATCGCCATTTTATTAGGTGATCCGAGTATTTAATTTTTTTTTTTTTTTGGACATTTCCCTGTCTTTTTTTTATTTCGATGTCGTTTCCGATCTTCATTGTGAGATCGGCAAGCATTTATGTTTAGCTAAGGCATTTTTTCTCTCTCTCTGCTGAGAAGATATCGAAGCGTGGATGAGCGTCGGTCCCGTAATTTTGAAATGAATTCTATACCTCTCAATGTGCGCCAACACTTTATTTTTTCTCTCTTTACGATCGCCAAGCTATTAAAAGTGTTTATACTGAGTATTTACAGGACATTATTTGCAGGTTTTCCGAAGAAATATAATTATAACAGTATGACATTTATTTATGCGCGCGGGTACCGGGTGTAACTTGACAGTAAACGTGCCTCATGTTCAATACGCTGTTAATCTTGCAGTTTATTTATATGCTACGGTAGAATGACTGAATATTATAAAGACTCACTTTTAATTGCAAATAGTTATGTTTATACCTATACCGAGAAAAAAAAAAACTTTCATTTTCCTTTTTCTATTAAACAGTAAACGGCATGTATGAAATACAAAAACCAAATCAGCTAACGTTAGAGAGACAAAACTACATGTCTACCGGGTAGCCAGCGAGTTTTTCTGTGTGTAGGCCGAATTCAGTGGGTTTTATTCTGCAATTGCATTCGCTACGAGGTTTTGGTATCATACATTAAAGTAGAAAAATAACAAAATTCAAATGTTGATAGTTGTAAAATATTTCATTATGCATGCTACATGCAATTGACACGCATCATCGTGCTTGAGACTGGAGAATACGGTTGTGTTGCCATTATTTTCGATTCTATAAGTTCCGTGCACATCGCGTTCGATACGCGGATGAAGTGCAAAGATTGTGAACATTGGTCTTAGATTGATATTTGTACTTACTTATAACTCCACACGTTCAAACCTTCATCGACATAATGATTCATTATAGCATCACTTTAATTTCATTTTGTTTTCTTCTCTTAAACTCAGTTAATGGCAATGCCATGTAAGAAAAGCAAAAACTAACGTTAGCTAACGTTAGCTAACGTTAGCTAACGTTATTCTCTACTCTCAGGCAGTTCTGCACTAACGTTAGCAAACGTTAATTTTGATACTGAAGCATGTCAATTCGTTCTAGAGCATATACATAATGAAATATTCTTACAAGTATCAACATTCGCATTTTGCGATTTTGTCTACTTCTATGCATGATACCAAAACATTTTGAAGCAAATGTAATTGCAGAATACAGACCATTGATACCAAAGAGAAAATTCGCTGGGTATCCGGTAGAGACGTGCAGTTCTGGTCCCACTAATCTAACGTTAGCTAACTAACGTTAGCCGTTGTGGTTTTTGTTTTTCATACATGCAATTAACTATGTTTAAGAGAAAAGGCAAAATGAAATTAAAGGGATCGTAATATTCTCTTAATGAACGTTTGAACGTGAGTAATTTATATTTGTGTACAAAATTAATATAAGACCAAAGTTCACAATCTTTACGCTTCATCTTCGTGTCCAACACGATATTCACGGAACCTCGCAAAAATTATGGCAACTCAATCCGTATTCTCTACTCTCAAGCACTAACGTTAGCTAATGTTAACGTTATACTGAAGCGTGCCAACTTGTTCTATGAGAGCACGCAAAATGAAATATTTTTACAAGTACCAAAATTGGCATTTTGCGATTTTTGTTTACTTTTATGCATGCTGTTATAGAACAAGTTGACACGCATCAGTATAGATTAGCTAACGTTAGTGCTTGAGAGTAGAGAGTATACGAGGTGAGTTGCCATTATTTTTGCGAGGTTCCATGAATATCGTGTTGGACACGAAAATGAAGCGTAAAGATTGTGAACTTTGGTCTTATATTTGTACACACATAATCAGCATCCCTTTTAATTTCATATTGCCTTTTCTCCTAAACATAGAAAAACGTATGATAAACAAAAACCACAATAGCTAACGTTATAGCTATAAACGTTAGATTAGTGAGACAGAACTGCATGCACGTCTACCGGGTACCCAGCGAATTTTCTCTGTGTTATCAATGGTCTGTATTCTGTAACTACATTCGCTTCACAAGATTTTGGTATCATGCATAAAAGTAGACAAAACAAGATTTCGTGAATATCGTGTTGAATACGAGATGAAGGGTAAAGATTGTGAACTTTGGTCTGATTTTTGTAGGCACATGTAACCAACACACGTTTAGCATCACTTTAATTTCCTTTGGCCTTTTATAGTTAATGGCATGTATAAAAAAAACAACAACATTAGCTAACGTTAGCTATCGTTAAAGAGACAGAACTGCATTGTCTGTACCGGGTATACAGCGAGTCTTGTTGTTATATTGGTTTTATTCTGCAATTACATTCGCTTTACGAGGTTTTGGTTTAAGGCATAAAAGTAGACAAAATCGCAAAATGCCAACGATGATACTTGTAAAAATCATTTTGTTACTGTGCATGCTCAGAAGAAGTTGACACGCTTCAATGTTATAGGGATATGACATGAGAGAATACGGGGTCTGTTGCCGTTATAATTTTTGCGAGGTCTCGTGAATACGCTGTATCATGCTGGTTACGAAGATGAAGAGTAAACATTGTGGTTTTTTGTCTGGAGTATACCATATTAAAAAAAAAACAACTTAGACACGTTCAAAAGTTCATTCACACTAACAGAATTATATATTAGCATCACTTTCATTTCATTACGCCTTTTTTTTTTCTTAAGCATAATGACATGTATGGAAAACAAAAACCACAATAGATAACGTTTGTAGCTAACGTTAAAGTAGAGAGACAGAACTGAGTGTCTGTCCCGGTTACAGGTTGTTTCGGCAAATTTAAAAGAAGGTTAATAAGGACATGCTTACCGAAACGTTGAGATAGAGAAGGTTCTATTCAGGACCAATCTCCTATCCACGAAAGAATTCAAGGCGTCCCTTGAAACCATCCGCCTGTAAAAGATTAAGACCTCATTGTCTCCGATCACGCAATGATGATGCCACTTCGAGATGCACGATGAAGACAATTTGAATCGCGGCGATCGTTTGTTGACGAACAATAAAAACCTCGGCAAGCGGGAGGGGCAACGAACAAAGGATTGTCTTAATGACTTGCTATAGAGCTTCTCAATGGCAGGAAGAGAGTGTGACAATGGATGCCACCTGTTACGATCCAGGGATGATGAACATGGGATGTAAGTTTTTAGAACGTATATATGCTTATAGTATATAGCAAAGTGAGATACACATTATAGAGAGAATGAAACGTTACCGTTTTTATCGGTAATCGGTAATGATAGACATCATTGAGACTACAGTCATGTTGATATAATGAGCAAATATTTTCACTCGGATGTTTTATATATATATATATATTCATAATTAATCTTGCGTGGTCTAATATGAATACTCTTCAGTTTAGAAAACCAAGAGAAAGTTACAATGTATTAAGACAGTCATAAGTAAGTTGGCGCATCGACACGTAAACCTTTTCAGCTTATTCTAGATGTTGGTGACACAACATTTGCTCCTGCAACAGTTGCGCCGGATTATGTTAAGACTGTAGGGCTTTAGATTTAATTTTGATATGATGATTTGGACTTGGGTTAGGGTTATATAATGTTTGTAGGTAGAATTTTGATTGGATTAGTCTAAGATATTTCATGGGAATTAATGATAACAGTAGGCCTAATAAAATATACTGAGATGGATTGTCATCTTTATCTGTTGAATAACGCGAGCGTGAGCGAACAGATTACAATTTACAACGAGTATAATTTCTGTCTGTCCATAGTTCATTTCCAGAAATGAGGTATCAAGTCCTGTAACCCATACCTATACAATTGTACTTTCGAAGCAAAATCTAGTTCGTATAGTTGTCAAGGACCTGTGTGAGGAATGTGCTTTCAATCCGTCTTTTGTCGTGTGTTTTTGTCGAAAATGCTAAACCATTATCGTTGATCGGGCGATGCGAGAAAATTCTCCTTTGAAACCGGCAGGCTTTTGTTGTTGTTTTTGTTTCTTGTATACAAGGACTTTGGTTTTGTTTCTGTTAAAGTCCGAACGTAATTAGCTGGCCCAGTTGATGCAGGGAGTTACCAGCTATATATGTGACTCTTTTGAAATCGGCAGACCTTTAATCAATGTGCAAGATTTAGCGTCTTCTTTTAATGGAAATCCAAGGAGGTAGGCCTTTATCACGGCTCGCAACTAAGATTTTTGACTTTGGATGATCTTGGTACGCGATATCAGCGCTGATTGACAAGGAAAGACACCTTTGAATCTCGCCAAATCATGCCATTACATGCAGTAATTAAATGAATTACAAGAAAGGCAATACGGAAATACATTGTACATTTAAGTTTGATTTCTGCTGTGCTTGTTCATTTAAAAAGTAATTGAACATCACGACAAACTACATGTAAATGTTTATGAATTTAAGAAAAGACATGAAGACAATACAACTTTGCCAAACTAATATTGAAACTACCTCCCTGTTTTGACATTCCGCGCGCCTTATATTCTCGCTGATGAACATGTCTAAAAGCGTCGTCCCCCCCCCCTTGAATATCACGAAAAGATTTAGAGTTTCATCGTTTATCACACGCACAACATTGATGGTTCAATCTCGTGTTGTTGCAAGCGTTGCGGAGATGAAGCGAAGAAATGCGTTATCACAGTCATAATGTACATTACACTGCATATTTTTGTTATACCTATCATGATGAAGAAAGAAGATTGCACTGTTATTTATTGACCCACCCCCCCCCCCACACACATACACACTCACACACACTCACACGTCCACATTGTTTACACGTTACCCCAAAATATAACGTTTTACATTTTAAAGACATGGCCACCTCTGCTATATTGTCTATGCTGTTTATAACTCTGACCAGCTGATGTGGCGAGACTGTCTTTGCAGAGCAATAATTCTGATGCGGCGAGACTACGAACAGTAGACGCGAGCGAAGCATCCTGATCCACTTTCACTGTTCGTACTTCGTAGTCTCGCCGCATCAGACGTGTGGCTCAGCAAAGATAAGTCTCGCCGTATTAGATGTACATAGCGTAGCAGCAAATAATAGCTGCATCCTCCGCCTATAGGCCACTTCTCGTTGAGTTTACTAGTATTACACAGGCGCAACGTGTGGAAAAAAAATAATCATCGTACGAACGACGGATGATGCACATCCGCAAAAGTAGTTATTGTCTGAACAAAAAGAATTTTCTGCGCTCCAAAAAGACATTTCAGAGTCGAAAGAGTCATAACTACCTGCATTAACTGGGCCAGCTAATTACGTTCGGACGTTAAAAGAAACAAAACAAAAGCCCTTGCACAAAAAAGGTCTGCCGATTTCAAAGGAGAATTTTCACGCATCGCTTCAACATCGGACAATGGTCCAGCATAGACAAAAAACAGCAGAAGTCGGACTGAAAGAGACATCCTCACACAGGTCGTTGACAACTAGATTTTGCTTCGAAAGTAAGGCATGAGTTACATGACTTGATAGCTCATTTCTGGATTATGAAGAGACAGAAATTATACTAGCTCAAGTAACTGCAATTCGTTTACCAACGCTCGCGTGATTTAACAGATACGAAATATCCATTCACCATCTGATTATTTGCTATGTCTCCACTTAAAAAAAGTATACAACATGTACATTGAGGTATATTCTGTATAAGTTAGAAAGGTTTACTGTCGACGCGGAAACTTACTTTTAACTGTCTTACTTTCAATCTTCTTTATATTTACCATTTCAAAACTTAAAGTAAACTCACCCACGTATAAGGCGTAGATGCTCTAAACACATTACGACATAATGCCAAAGTACGCTTTCATCTTTCACGAGAGCTTTTGTGTAAGCGAATGCAAAACTTTTTGGGGCGGGGTTGTTTTCAATTGTTTGCTATAGTCATGCGTTATTTTCAGGCTGTTTCATTTTTCAATTTCATGGATTTTAAACATCGTTTTCTTTAAGTATTCCAGTTCTCTCCCCCGCCCTCCACCTCACTGAAATCAGAAAGTCTACCATAAATCTGATCGATAAATACAACGTGGCATTTAGCGATCATGGTTATGGCAGATCACGGTTATGGCATACTCGATTAAGTACACTATAATAATCGACTGATATTTCGACTATGAGCCAAAAGAAAGGCTCTAAAAGTAAAATCATTATGTTGCTTAAAATTGTGATTTTTGCAATGATTCTTTTAACTCAACTCACTTAGCTAATTCTTGGATCGACATTTCCAGGCTAATTACACGCTGTATATTACCAGAACTCCAGTGCGTGCATTCTTTCGTCTGGCACCTGATGGTCCGGCACCTGCTTTTGTGAAAAAAAAAATTTCACAAGGGTTGGGGGAGGGGTGTCAAGTTTCTTCTATCTGAAGAGACCGCATACAATCTCTTTGCGTTTTCCCCTTATTCTTTGGTTCTTTGTGTTGTGTTTGTGTGCTTCTTTTTGTTGGGTTGTTTGTATTTTCTTTTAATCATTCATGGGAGGGGAAAGAAGAGTAAAAGAGGGAGAAATGAAATAAGTATGCCACGTATGTTGTACACCAGCATCACAATCATCACCATCACTTCGATCCTTAGCCTTTTTTTCATTCAGAAACACGACCACCATCATCACTCGAGAAACACACCGAAGCAAACAAATCACGTAACAAAGTACCAAGAACCTTCCCGACAACAACACAAACGCTACAAAGATCAAGCTGGATAAAACTTCGTTCAAAGTATTTTGTTAGGGCTAACGATCCACTGTATACACAAACGTATTCTGAGGACTAGTCTGAGCTAACGTTAACCCGAGTGATTGTACTACGCTACTATTATTACGTTACATAATAATAGGGTTATATTTATAGGTTTGTGAATTTATAATTACAGTATTTATGATAGTGTAACACCGAGGATCGTGAACTGATTTAGCGAGATATTGCCGATTTTTTTTCTTTCCGATTATTCATGATCTTGAATATTCAACGTGAAATCGGAAAATCCTTTTTTTTTTACTTATTTTTTTCTTTGCGAATGCATATTAGAAGTTCCCCTTTTTGACTAAATATAGGCCTAGTCTTCATCGCTAAAGCGTTTTATTGACAATACTTAATGAACAATGATAAAAAGAAGTGCTTTGTCCAATATACTCATTAAAAAAAAAAAAAAAAAAACGTTTCTGCGAGCTCGCTGATATCTGACACAGGGTAACCAACAAACTTCCGTTAGCTAACGTTAGATGCAGGAGAGGGATAGAAATTTCTCAGAGTGTACATCTAATGAGCTTTAGGTGGCTGTACATAATGTGAGAGAGAGAGAGAGAGGGAGCGTGTCTGTAAAGAATTATACAGACTAACGATAGCTAACGTTAGCTAACGTTACGACTCACGCTCCATTGTAGTTACACAAGACACAATTCTTTGCGAATTCATTAAAAAAAAATATTTTTGACTGAATATAGGCCTAGCTTTCATCACTTATGCGTTTACTGACACTAATTATTGGACTGAAAAGAGAGGGTTGGTCTGTCCTGTTCAATACTGTCTCCTCAATTCTGCCGTTAGCTAGTAATTTAATATTCATTGTTATCTGACAAAAGGTAGGGACGGGAGAAAGGAAAGATATTTCTCTGCAATGCACACCAAATGAGATTTGTGGATGGATGTGTGTGTGTATGTGTGTGTTTGAGCGTGGTTAAAATATGTAATGTATATAAAAAAAACACAAATAACGTTTGTAAAGCTGTAGTTGAATAGGACTAAAGCTAACGTCAGCCCAAGTAATTGCATCATAGGAATAAAAAGATCCGTCTATCCGGAGTCTTCTTTTCTTTATTTATCCATTAATTCTTTCTATTTTTTCATTTATTATAATTATTATTTTATTTATCTTTTTACTCTATTGCTCTCACCTCCCTGGGTCAAGGTACACACACCTGCACTACAGGTTGCCACGCGGGCCCAACAGTGCCATGCGCCGCGTGCTACTCAATTGCGCAATGAAATCTCAGCTCACTGACTGATCGACATCAACACGTGTTCGCTACCAGTTATTGTATGCAGAGACATTAATGTGCTGTGGCGTGGTATTGTGTCCATACTCAACTCGCGAGCTCGCTATATTAAACGCACGGTACACAGCTATCCAACGAAGAAGTCTAACGTTAATGTTAGGAAGGCCGAATGTACTAACAGTTACAGCTACACAGTCGAATGCAGTGACATAGTAACAGTAAGAACGTGAATGAGAAGGCATCAATCAGACTGCCTGTAACAGTGTACGCTGTATTGCCTGTAACGTTAGGAATGATACGAGGCACGATCATGCTCGCAGCTCGATCCATGCACCACAGGAGCGTTAATTTACATGATAAACTGTCCACTAGCAAAGTTACGCTCAATCGAGCGAGCACTACGAATTCCCGATGCCTTCAGGACCGAGATATCGAGTGAGCTTATCGAAGATTAATTGTATTTCTTATAGTTATGCATGATGCAACGTAGGTCTGAGATTTTACGAGACCTAGATCTAGTGCAGTATCTGGAAGAAGTTACATGTTAACCTCTGTGACGCGACCTGCAGGTGGTGGAAGCGTGCGGCACCGCCGCCGCGCTTCCGAGTTTTCCGTTCCGAAAGCAAAGAAGAAAAAATCACGATCGCGAATTCGCTTTTCGGAACCGAGAAAACTCTAACGTTAGTACTCGAGTCCGGTGCACGAGTTTCCATCGAGCCAACACACAAACGAGTTAGCTGCCAGCCAGCTAACGTTAGCTGGCATCTAACGTTAGCTGCCAGCTTGGCAGCTAACGTTAGCTACAGTATCGATAGCTAACGTTAGGTATCGATCGCTAACGTTAGCTTTCGTTAGCTAACGTTAGCCAGGACAATTTTCACGACACCAACGTTAGGTGAAACGTTAGGTGAAACTTTATTGTGACAGATACTGTAGACAGTACTAAAAAAATCCTTTACAAGAAATTATATGAAATTATTCAATGAAAAGGTGCTTAAGAAAACTGGACTATTCCAACACACCTCCCTCAGGTCTGCAACACAGACTAACCACCTGTTACCATAGGAAAACCAGTAAAAATGGTGTATTACTGTAAACATGCACATAATATGTCGTATTATGGGTCTGAATTTTAAGACTAGCAACCATGTACATTGCATTGCATTGTACAGAAACCTGGCGAATGCCCTGTGTATAGTCTTTGAATTCAGACATTATTGTTATGTACAAATTAAGGGCATTTTCTCATTTTTTCTGTTAGCGGATTTCTTGGAGCACCCCCTAATTTTGATCCTCATATATATACCAATGTCTGAGGAAAAAATGACACTTTTGTCCGGCGTGTCACGATTATCAGTATATTTGTCACTAAGCCACCCCACTACATCTATTGCATTGCTAGACGGAAAAGTGGCCTTATAACGACTGAGGTCGCTATGCCATTTCTGGCAACTTGGGAAAAATACGTCCCGCAGACATCAAACCTATAATCGGCTGGTTTTGATACCTTGCCTTTAATCACAATTTTCAGTGTAATGACGTCATCAAATTACAAAACAATGACATCGTCTTGAAAGACAATTGTTCAAAGTACAACACCTCAGTCGTCGTCATTACATACTATGATCGGTTTGACAAAGTCAACCTGGAAAATTTTGCTGCAGTCGAAGCAATGTGGTCTCCAACACACAAAAAAGAGGGATATGGCGTGTGTGTGTGTCTGTGTGTGTGTATAGGTGCGTTTATATACGAACGTGATTTCTACATGGACGAATATGTAATACAAAATTGAAGAAAAAAAAGTAAAATAGCTAAGTATTTTGTTTCGTGATCTTGTGGGGTTCGAACCCGCAACCTCAAGTCTCTGAGACGTCGCCTTTATCCACTCGGCCATACGTCTCGACGAGAAAATATGGGGAAAGTAAACTTATGTATGTGAAAGATACATGAGGAATCGTTTTGTCCACATTCCATTTTCATTTTCAGTTTTAAACTGCAAAATTGTCAATCTGATGAGAAGATTTCAAAGAATAAAATGCATGATTACTGCAGCTTATTGTCTCAGCTACAACATACTAAAGTTTCAGAGGAAATGGAGCAAAATCAGCTGAGATAAAGGTGCTTAAACGTTGTCAAGTCAATGCATGGTTTTTAAAAAAATCACCTCCCATAGACATAACACGTAAACTTGTCCGATTTTGTGTCTTTACTTTTAATCACAATTTAAAGTATGATGACGTCATCAAATTTTAAAACCATGACATGGACTTGAAAGGCAAATGTTCAAAGCAAAACATATCTGAATTTGGAGTAATATTAAGCTTAAACAATAGAGATACGAGCAAATGAATGTCAGAAACAGTACCTCAAAAAAATTAATTCCACTTTTTTGATTTCAGATGATGATATGATGACGTCATGAGTTTTCCTGGCAATATCGGTACTTGAAACGTTATTTCCAATTCATATGCTTTTGTAATATGCAAGAGAAATATAGGGTCAATGGACGATTTAAAGAGCTATGGCGAAATAAACAAAGACATGTTTTTTCACTATATTTGCAGAAAGACGCGCGCGCGGAATTTCAACTTTGACGCCAGTGCATTCCTTTGTTATAGGTCAAAATCGATCGGAAATCAATGAATATTGTTACTCAAAGTATCAGAAATCCAAATCGGTCAAAAAAATTGCATTTTCATGTTAGTTACGCCCTCTGCGCGCAAAATTGCGCGGACGGACGCGCACGCGAGAAAATGTTTGAAACGCTTAAAATTGTCTGAAACTTCGAGATTTCCCATTGGGAAGTCGTTTTGAGCCTTTTAAAATTTTGACGCGCGCAAACGCGCGCGTAATGATGACCTGGGTAACTAGCGTTAAAATGTAAGATAGAGCGTGACCTGAACTTTATGTCCACCGAAAATGATACAGAAATGATATCTAGTTATGAAGTTATGATCGATCATGTGACAAGGTCCGAAAATCACAAAATGGCGCCTAGATGACGTCATAGATATGTTACTGTCATGAAAACCTTATTGTGGCTAGATATTGTTATGAGACATGTTGACTGAAAATGTCATGTTATTCCGTAATGTCATTGTTGAGATATTGACGACACAAAATGTGGCAGAAAGAAAGAAGAATAAAAAAAAAGAGAAATTTTGACAATCACAATAGGTGATACGCTGATAGCGTATCACCTAATAAATCACCAATTTATATTGCTAGATCATTGCAGCATCTATTTGGGCAAATATTAGATGTGAACAATATCACAGTCTTACATAGGTACGTCTGTAACTTGTAAATTCATGTAGATTCAGGTGTGTACAATTTGGAAAATCAAAAGGCGAAGACATCATGAGCTTATTTGATTTCCATAAATTTGCTGCAACTACCACTAATAGGAAATCATACATTGTAGTATGAATTCTAAAATCACATAGGATTCGACTGTATTCACAATAACCTCTTTTGGGGCAGGTGATTTTTTACATGCATGTAGAGTATGTTTAAGTTCTCTCAATTTAAATGCTTGCTACAGCTGTATACATTACAGTAGACATTTAGTACAACCACACTGGAATTTCCTCCTTTAAGCAAGATCCTGACATGATCATCTCATCGTGAAAAACCTAGCATTATAGCGTGGAATAAAGCAAAGTTGTAAAGAAATGAAAACAGCATTCAAGCTATCGGGACTGTTTGGAAGCTGAAAAAGCGATTTAGAGTTACAGTAAATTAGACTCAGTACATACAGCTGTTTTCCCCTCTCTTTCAGTCTGGATTACCTCAAACCATCAGGAGCTCAGTACAAGTACTCCACAATATATTCATGCACTTTACAGGTTTTTAACCCAGGGCACAGACTGGCTAGATAAAGACATTCCAAGATGCACAGACAATGAAATTTGAATGTCAATGCATGCAGCTCAGTGAGCCCGTGTCTGAGCTTGGGGGAAGTCGTGTTCAATGCATTGAGACATCGTGTACATGTACGACTACAATGTACCTGCGTGACTGCGGCAAGCTTATGGTACTAACAAGTGCATTTTCTCCTTAATGGCATCTGCTGCTTATTCTCTCTTTATTCTTTTTCTTCATTTCAGCAAAGAAATGTAAAGTCATCATAGCCCCCCCCCCAAAAAAAAAGAAAAGAAAAGAAAAGAAAAGAGGCATTTGTACATTTCATAAAATTTGAATGGTGAACAAGTACGTACATTTTGCAAGTAGTGTTTTTACCAATGCAGGCCATCTCATTACAATTCCACGCTAAACTTTTCATAAAACGCTGTCACTATCAACACAACATCACAACTTGAGTATGAAAGATTACAGTTACCATTACAGCTGCTGGATAACTACCAATCAGCTAGGCCCCTATATTGATTCTAGTTGCTATCATGGCAGCTGTAAATGATTAAAAATTAAATTTCTTTTTTTTTTATGTGAATCATATTGATGATATTTTGCATTATTAGGCAAATCAATGCTACCTGAGTACAATGTACAATTGTACCTCTTCAGAGATCACAACAAACAAACAGTTTATTCGCTGATGTGATTAGACTTTCACATCATAAATTAAAGATTTTTCTTGTTTCTCTGTCTATCTGCACCCCCTCCCCCCCCCCCCCCCCTGCCAGATTTGGTAAAGAGGCTAGTATTATACACACTGTTGCTTGATAAGATTTTTGATGTCTCCCTACAATGAGTCATCACACATTGATACAATGTACATTGATCACAAATTATGCTGCACCAAGAAATATTTTCAAGTCTCAGAAGCTTGGATCATTCATACTGAACATCTTCATTCTGGTTTTTTTTTAACACTCCTGAAAAAAAAATGTAGAGAAAGTCTGTAGTTGAGGACTCTTTTCTTTTTTTTTGCTGGAATTTATCCTTGGAATGTTTTCAGTCTAGACTATTAACCTCTCCCCCATCCCCTCCCCCTTTTTTCCCAAGCAGGCTTGCAGTTGGCATAGCAACCTCTCAGCTGGGGCAAGCCAAGATCTTTGACCTTGTTAAAAGGTGAACAACCTTCATCAAGGGAATAAGGATAAGAAAACTCAGCATGGGCCCTAAGCAATGTTTGGGGTGTTTCCATGACAACAGAATACAGAGGAATTTCTCCTAACCCATGTGTGCTCTGCAATCATCTCACATGGTGAATGGTCATGAAAAGTGAATTCACAGCTCTCTCTTCTCTCCCTCTCTGTCTTTGTTTTTTCTTTGCTTTTCTTTCTTCAACTTATACATTTAAATGATACAAATATCTCTTGGGTTTTTGAGAACTTCTCAAGTTATGGAGAGAAATTAGGCCCATAAATTTTGTCACTGTCCCTCAGATAGGACAAAAAGTGGAGGTCCTGTGTATGTGAGAGAATTACAACTCATGCATGAAAATATTCTACTTCATTCGCTCATAGCAAAGAGCAGGGTGCAATATTATACAAATAGTGAATGGTCACGAGTGCAATGGTACAAAATTTCGCACAAGGTGAAAGATAGAGGTGCTCTATTCAACGAGGCGAAGCGGAGTTGAATAGTGTGCCTCATCTTTCACCGAGTGCGAAATCTGGTTCCATTGCACAAGTAAAGATCATACACTATTTGTTTTATACAACACCTTGAACGTCAACAGATTCTTGAATTTAGCACAGAAATGGCAAACATTTTCCATGAAAGACTAATGAGTAGCCTCATAGTCGCAGTCACCGTGTATACATGTGTACATATGCAAAACGAAGTCGTTTACAAAAATGAGTGACAAAAGTATGCACTTGTAAGCGCGCTTGTAATTGTTGAGTGCGCGCGGCACATGTTTGTTTGTTGTGACATCAGAGCGCGTGCAATGGAACATTTTGGTCAAACAAAATTGCACTGCTGAGACACCCAGAGCATGCAATGGAACCTTTCACTAAATGTCACATGATGGGCAATCGACCAATCGGATAGCTACATTCTAAATAGATGTTGTATAAAATGGGCTATCCAGTCATCTCAGATGGAAAATGAAACAAACACAGGGCAAGAAGGCCTGTGGGAAAGATGCTTCAAGGTACATGTACTGTAAAACCAGAAATGTTCATATGTAATGGTCAAGGGTCAGTCATAGCATTAAAAAAAAAAAATTCAACATTGAAAAAATGTGATTATTAGGGCTGCGTTTATCTATTAACTTGAGAGAGAGAATCATGTTTCCAAACGCGTTTGCAACGGTGTTTGTGAACGTGGTTTGAAACGCGATTCTCGAGGAGCCGCGTTTATCTAACCATCATACAATCGCGATTCCAGTGGTGTCACTGCGCAGCTGCTTTGCGCCGTCTGACCCGGGAAGTAAAGGTCAACTTCATACCACCAAACCTGCCTCATCAGTCACATACAAATAATGGGCAGAGAGCACAACCGGAAACAGCTGGGATTTGACCTTGAGATATAAACGCGTTTCAAAACGGCATTGCGTTTATCTACTCACAGAACAGCGATCGTGGTCTCAAACGCGTTTCAAAACGCCCTTTGAGAGGCGTTTCAAAATGGCGTTCCTAAACGCGTTTGAAACCACGGTTGCGTTTATCTAACCCCTGAAAATGCCTCAAACGCGTTTAGGATCATGATTCTGCCTCAGAACATTTTTAGATAAACGCAGCCTAAAACACATTACAGAACTGTGCAATTTGGTGATGCATTCATATGATGTCACATTAGAAATAAGCACACATACTTACTTTTAGCAGATTTGTCATTCTCTGAGATGCATTGTTCTCCTGTTCCCTCTCACTGTCTACAACCTTGGCAGCACTGTCCATCTGGATTCCATCCACGACCTTTGACCCCTCCTCCTCCTCCTCCTCATCATCATCATCCCATTCTTGCACATCCACTATGCCTTCGTCCACATTGTCCAAGCCACCGTTCCTTCCCTCCACGTTATTGTTGCCATTCCTATTCTCATCCTCCGCATCCTCATCCTCCTCCTCCTCCTCAGCGGTCATGAAGTCAATTAATTCCTCAAGTGGATGCGAGAGCTCCCGCTCCTCCTCCTCCGACAAGCCGTAGTCCAAGGCAAGATATATAATCCTTCCAATGGCATTAACCAGCTGTGTGTGCATAACAGCAAGAAACAGATTCCGTGATAAAAAAAAACACAAGACACAAAGTGAAGCAATGTGGTTCATGGACTAAAATGCAAGCTCGCCTGCTCACACTGCACACACAAGTTATTCCCTTTGGATATTTGTACCTTTAGAATAAGAACAACCTAAGATTTTATTGTTGTTGTCAGTTGCTGTCACTGTTGAAGAATTACTGGTATTACATTTTTATGTTCTTGGCAGTATGTTGATTACATCAAGGAACAAGATGGTTTTAAAAAGTTTTCCATGATATCATGAAATAATGAGAAATTGCAAACACATATTTAATATATAATGCATAAGACATGAGGGGGATGATGCCATCACCATCACCTCTTGTAGTGGCTTGCATGCCATTCAGATCATGTTTTAGGTTGATAATCGAGCAACTAAAATACCCTCCCCCTTTTTTAAAGTACTTGCTGTTTGTCAATTGCACTCTAAAATCATTTGTTGCTGCTTATCCTCTTTAACTTACAATTCTATTTTTGTTAAAAGGCATTTCTATGAACAGGTCAGTGAAAGAGTTGTTTGGTAATTGTATCACCATCATGTCTTACTTCCATATGAGATTTTTACTGATCACGTAATATTTCATGAAAACAGAAAAACAAATCTACAAATTACAATTGTATCATTGCTTCATGATTTTACAGCTGTATGTCTCCTTCTACTAGCACTCTTACTATTCTGTATGAACATTACAATTTGTATCTTTTATTCTATTAAAGTCAACTCAACTTGAAGGATAGTTCCTCTTTTTTAAAAGACATCTGCAAATATATCTTCTACTGGTATCTACACTACGGAAACTCACCACATGTTCCGTTCCCCTTGCATTATCTGTAGATGGAATAAACAGATGAAAATGAAAATTTGTACATTACAGAGGAAGTAGGTGATGACAATATCACATTCATGATTCTAACCTAACAGGATATTTTCTATATTAATTGCAAGTATATCTTGAGCAGCATTACATACACAAGCCTAAATGCTGTTTGGAAGCACATTACATGCCATGTGCACATTGCATCCTGTTAAAACAGCATCAATAGAGCATTTGACCTTATTACCAGCACTTTACACAGTCCATCTTTGCTCTAGGTCTAATCATGTGCAGAAAAAGAGACACCATGTGGTATGGTAATTGCCAATGAATAGAGCTTAACTGAGCACTGCTTAATCCATTCAATGGAAGGTGTTCATCTCATCCGAGTCACATCAAACTGTATGCCAGAAAAAGAAAGTCCTTGTTTGGATTCAAACCACTTCCGTTGGAATAGGATGCATTGAATGCTCAATTATGAGTATTTTACCATCAAACCCTTTTCAGGATGTAGGAGATTCTGGTTTTCTATTAAATTGTATCTAAATTATCCTATTTTTTTAAAATTCATTGATGAGATTCTGGTTTTCTATCAAATTGTATCTAAATTATCCTATTTTTTAAAAATCAGTTCAGAACAATGTATTTACCAGGTCAGTTATTCCCCGGATCTGAAAATGATTTTTGAAGAGGATTACATTCATGATCATCTTCCAATTTATTTTCAAAACACTGTAAATGAATTGCCTGAAATACATAATTTGTTCAAATGTCTTTTTATGTACATCAAATTGAAAGTCTTCAAACAGTACTGACAATTTACAGATTGAGCAAAGCATGGATGACTTTGTTGGCATCAAATACAGTTCAATGCAAATTAACCTGCTAACGTCAGAATGAGACTATTTAATGGATGCAATCAATTTATTCTCCTGGTACTATCAAGCTACCAACTACTTGTGTTAACCTAGCACTGACTTCCCCAACCACCACACGGCCTAAATTGTCATGTGGGTGTGTGCGGGTATCAAGTGTCACATGACAAAGCAGTAACTGTTCATTAGTAACAACTTTTTGCAGGGACTATAATTGAAGTTACAATTACCTCCACACAAACTGCAAGTAGAAACTTTACAAGCTTGGGGATTTTAAGGAGGGGAGGAGGGTCTATTCCAACATTCTAAAAGAGGGTGACACTTTTAATGCCGACTGAATTCAAAATGGGACATGGTATCCTTTGGGCAAACATTATAATAAGAAACACTAAATACTGAATATCAAAGATTCAACATAAGAATGTCCAATTCCTCAACCCTAACACCAAGCCTATTTTAATCTACATCTGTAGGATTCAAGAATCAGTGATACCTGGTTAACATGTTCCTTAACTCCACTTCTTCTATTTTTTCAACCTAAAGCAATAATTATAGAACTCTAAAACATGGCTGGAAACAAATTTTCAGCCTTGTAATATATCCTTTTATTATCTTGATTATTATTATCTTTATTATTATTTTTTTTTTGGGGGGGGGGATGCAATATGAACTTTTAACCAAAGTTACATCAAGAACGAAGAATGTATTCTCACTTTCCTCAGATACTGATAGTACCTAGTGTACAGTGTAGTACCAGTGTTCTACACATTATTTAAAAAAAAAAAAATACACAGCGGATGGTACAACTGTATGTGATCGTCTATGCAGAAAATGACCAAAGTGACTGCCCAAATATATGGCATGTTCATCACGAACAAAGTTCTACAAAATTTTAAAGTTGTGTGAATTTCCTTCAATCTGTTGCTTTCTCATGTCATATCCAGCTTGTCATTTATTGTACTATCATGGGCCATGCAACTATTGCTAGATCTGTTGACAGTGCATAAAAAGAGGTTTCAGTCATTCTAAAAAGACTGCTGAGCTTAAAGTAGCAAAAAACTTGTTTTAATGTGTAGATCCTGATCCTGAAAATGGAGAACATACATGTAGCTGTGAGTGTGAATTGAAAAAGATATTTTGGATATTTGGAAGACAGTGCAAGTTTGGCATTATTGAAATGATGTAATTGGCTATACAAGAAATAACTGCATCTGTGAAAGACCACTAATTTAAGATCACAATCAGCATACAATGTAGGAATATACTAGGAATGTAGGATGCAAGGTTGTTGTTTTTTAAGCCTCTGCTTGAATACAAACAAACTGGAGTAGATTTAACATCGATTAGCAAATTTAATATTTCAAAGCTTAGGACCAGAATAGCTAAGTGATTTGTGCAAAAGTGGTGCATGCATGTACTATGACTATGAGTTATACTTCCATGTTTAATGGAACAAGTTTTGCTGACGAGTGGAGTAATGAACACAACATTACTATTTTTCTCATATTAAACAGTTGGAAGTTCATTCATGTAGGTTTGAAATATCACGGATTAAAGGTGGAGAAGATGCAAGTCATATATTTTCGACAATTTGTTCTCAAAAAATACATTTGAAATGTGCAAACAGGAGTCCAGATTGACAACAGTTTGAAGAATCCTCTCGTATTTTGTATTTTTACAATCCTATCAAAATCTTGGAGCTGACCCTCAAAGTCCATAGTTTAATAATCAATGTATTTACATGATGTATAGCGTTTAAATAAAACATTAGTTTGGATGGGATGAAAAACCTAGGCCCCTAAGTCTATAAATAATTCCAGCATTCCTTGATAATAACTTTCTATTTGTAATCAGTGTTTGTTTTTATGTGTGTGGGTGTGTGTATGAAATACTTAAAGTAGACGTCTTTTAGATACCAATGTGTAGTCAGACATTATTCAACTCTTGCTACGTCATCATTGGGCTTGAGGGAAAAAAGTATAACAGCAGACACATATCAATGAATAAATGCATTTATCATCATCACTGATTAGCCTGATCATAGCTCCTGTCATTGATTCGTCCAACCCGGCACAGCCAGAGAGGGCCGATCGAGAAGAGCTAGGCGTCGGCGAGGGTGACCAGTAATTGGGCCGCCGCTCGCTCCATCCCCACGTCCAAGCTACCACATACCTGTGCTATCCGGAACGGCGCCGGCTAGGCATACGTTGCCATCTCGACTGAGCAAAACGCCTCTGGCTCCTTCTAATAATCGAATGTCATTTCTCCCGCTGTTCTCGATGACATACTTCCCACACTGGTAGCAAAGAGCCCAAGCTTGTTCCTCGTTAAGTGGAGCACCAAAAGCTTCCAAGATTTCTTGCAGAGAAATTATTTCCTGTCCTTCAACCTGGACACCTGAATTTGGAGCTCCTCCACTCATAGCGAGAGTAGTTTTATCACCTATCGGTGGAATATCGACTCGTACGTCGAGCGAGGATAGGAGGAAAGGCGAAGCGGTGCTGGGAGAGCACAGCGTATGTAGCAGCCGTTTTTCGCGACCGACTTCAAACTGTTGTCATTTGCATCTCGTACGAAGTGTAAGTACTAGTACATAGCAGAAGCATAATGTATCCGAAACACGCCACTGTTGATGTCACCAAGAAAAAGCTCCTTTGTGCTACTGTGGTCCGGTAGTATCATCTCATCTCATCCGAGATATGAATCTCCTTCATTCAAATGCCGGTAATCTCAACATGCGCACCATACCACGCATCACTACGTACCCAACAGCTAACCATGCCAAATACACTGGAGAACTGTGTGCTCTGTGGACTGCATGCGCGCGATCGACACTGCGAGTGGGGCCGGAGCGAGCGAATGCTGCTTGTTATCATGTGTGTTCATAACACACATACACACACACACGCACACATGCACAAAACTACCGTATACACACACACACACACACATGCACAAAACTACGTGCATAGTACCACAAGCACACACACACACACACACACACACACACACACACACACACACAATACAAAACTACAGTTTATGAACGATCACCTGTCACCCACTCATGCACCAAAAAATAATGTTTTTGTTCCACTTTTTTTTTCTTGGTTGTAAAGCGGCGCCGTTAATAAATCACATTATTTCTGTCTTATGTGGATGCACGGGTATTTTGTGAGGTTTTCTTTCATCAAGCATTGCTCATATTTTTCATGCTAAAAATACATCTCCTGAACTACTTAGAAACAAAATGCAGTAGCAAGCAAACCGATTTTTCCTTGAGTTCAGTACGGGTAATAGAGAAATGACCAACGAAGATAACCAATCAAAGTTGTTGTAGTTCAGATTTACAAAGAAGCCGCATGTCATTGCCCGCATTATTATTATGACCAGTCTCAACCATTCTTTCTGTTACTTAGCTATTTGTAACCAAATCAAAAGCGTTTTATAGTAAAGATATAAACTATAGCCTATGAATATGTATAAAAACACGAATATCCTAACCAGAAAGGAACTAATATAAGAGAATAAACCAGGAAAATCAACTATGGAAGCAGGTTAGATGAGGAAAGGAATAAATACAAGAAACCTGATACTATTAAAGAACATGAACGGGAATGGAATAAGGAGACGTCATGATCAGCGGACTGAAAACTGGAAAGTGAATGGTGACGACGAGGATATTAGAGAAAAGGGGAGAGATGGGCGGGGGAGATGAAGAGGTCGGGAGTACTCTGACTACAACTAGCATATTTCGACAATTAAAGAGGAAATCCAGGCGATTTTTATGATTTCAGATCATGTAGAAGGCCCTACAAGGCTCTATGTTTGGTTTTGTGAAATTATTAATTAACAATTGATGATAATAATTAGCATTTTTACCGCGCTTAATACATAGTTTCTAAGTGCCTTACACATATCATAATTATATCAAAACATAATCTTACATATTCAACATAACAACAAACTCTATAATAATTTACATTACTTAATATACTCTGGCAATAATCATCAAATACTGAAATTAGCATACTTAATACACACAAAAAAGAAAAAAGTAACAGAAAAAAACATCAGATCATAGTAATTTCAACTTATATTGACTTCATTAAATGTGTCTTCAGGAGGGTCTTAAATTGTGGTCATTGAGGAGAGAAAATAAAATCACTACATTCTGAAAACAGAAAATAGATTGAATAAGGATGTTGACGACATAAAAGGAGCTCCGAGGCTCACATAGGCCTATTACAAAAATGTAGCTATGTAATTCGATTGCAATACCTCTAATTAAACAAGTTCACCTGTGTAGAATTTATGCATGCTTTCTTCTTTTGTTCTGCTTCCTTGAGTCCGCACTCATACTCGTGCATTCTTATGGTGAAGCTGCTATGTCATCATCCTTGTTCATTGTGATTTGTTACAAATATTGAAAACATTCGTTTTCCTCATCCCAATCACTATAAATTCTGAAACTCTGTGCCCATCTTGATTAACCAATTTATAATCGTTTAATTATGTAATGTAAAAGTTTGAAAGGGACTGTCACAGTATTGGTTGAGGTGAGGATTTTGGTTTAAAACATTTTTGTTGAGATATTAAAAAGAAACGTCTTATAAGATATGAAAGAACATAAATTTCAAAAAGGATTCGACGTTCATTTGATGAAAATTGGTCTTGAAATGGCCGAGATATCAAAAAAAGCGATCATAATAAGATTGACAGGCCACAACTTTTATTAGATTCTCTTTGTTTTACCTTGTTTTTGATATTTCAGTCAATTCAAAACCAATTTTCATCAAATAATCTTTTGACTCCCCTTGGAATTGTATGCTATTTGACATTTCATAGAGTGGTTTCTAAATATCTCGCAAAACGTTACCGTACAAGCTGAATCCTCGCCTCATCAACCAGTACTGTAGTTAGATATGCGATACCCTATGTCTTTTAGTCTTCAGGAAGAGCTGTTGAAAAGTGAAGACAATGAAGTACAAAGGGAACGAAAGTGTTTCAAAAAGTAAATCGCCTCTTATTTTCATCTCTTCTAAAGGCATACGCCTCTTGCTATACAATCATGAATCAAGTTATGTGGCCACCATTATGTCGTTGATTTACATCTGCAGAGTCTTTGAGGGGAGCAGCAAAATAAACATATTAGCGAAAGAGGATTGACAAGAAAAAGACAGAATAGTTTAGAACGATAACAGGAATGAGATGGAATCCAGAAGGTGCAAGAGGCTGAATAAAGTTCGGGATGTAGATAATGTTTATTGCAGAGTATACAGGAAATTGGTGTTTCCTTATTGTGTATTCATGAAGGGATGGCGATAATAGGAAGTGAATGGTTGTGCAATGGCATCTGAGAAAGGATCGCCGGTATTGTCGCAAATACAATCTGAAGGGAAACGCGTTCAAGAGATGGCGCCATTGCCAAAACTTGATTGTGGTACCTAGGTAGGTGGATCAGTGCTGAAAATACTCCATAGACATTAACCGGCAAGCTGGCGAAGGGTCTCTGAGTGGAAACGTCAGTTGTGGGTTTTCTAGTGTCTTTTTGATATTCTTATTTTTTCTTTGTTTTAACAATCTATGATAGCCAAAAGTGTGTGTGTGTGTGTTTGTGTGTGTTGATGAGGTGATAATGATAACATACTGTACTGATAATGATGATAGTAATAATAATAATAATAATAATAATAATAATAATAATAATAATAATAATAATAATAATAATAATAATAATAATAATAATAATAATAATAATAATAATAATAATAATAATAATAATTATTATTATTATTATTATTATTATTACTTTTATTATTCATTATTATTATTATTATTATTACTACTACTATTATTATTATTACTATTATTTATTATCATTATTGCAAAATCTTGACCGTATGTCACCACTTGAGTCATCATAATTCATGTTCTGTGGCCATTTTAGTACTGCAGACATTTTCACAAAGCTCAAACTTACATCTTAATAGCAAACACCAAAAGTTATTAAAAAATCATAAAAAGTTGACATGAAGCAAAATTTATTGCTTACGCTGCTGCTTATTGGCTTTCTCTTTTTATGTGGGAGGGGGAGCAAAATGTAGTAAATTTGAATAAAGATATGGACTTGATTACATGGCAAAGAAGAAAGAAGGAAACAGAAAAGTATTATCCTGTCATTTGAGTTGCTTTCACTTCTCTTCTAAATAACTTTTGAAAGGTAATTACAAAAAGTTTTTTTTTTTTTTTTTTTTAAAGATGTCCTAACTCAGGCACACACACACATCCACACATAACAAAACAAACAAAACACAATAAGTCTTTTTTTTTTTTCAAAGATGTCCTAACTCAGGCACACACACACACACACACACACACATCCACACATAACAAAACAAACAAACAAAAAAGAAAGTTATACAAAATGAATCATGCACAGGGAAGGAAGTATTGTGGCAGAAGTTGCTTGAAATTTACTAACGAAAGATGTAAAAGAACTGTTTTTGTATGGTAATCAATCACATGCATTTTCAAAACAAAATATACTCTTCTACACAAATGTTATTGTCACTGCAGTTTATTATCATGTTACATAAACATTAGACTATGAATATACATTTTATACAAAATCCACTTTCTCAAAGTATGAATATACAATCTGCATCAAGGTATCAGTATAACTGGACAGCATATTGCACTGTTGATAGTAATGCTAAAGGCAGGTACATGTACAGTGGACTCCTGTTATAACAAAGTCCTCAGGACTGGCAGTTTTCTTTCGTTATATCGAAATGTGCTATAACTGAACAAATAAACAATAAGAATACAGTGTACATAGACCGGATAATGTTGTGGCCTGAATTTTGACTTCGTTGTAACCAGAATTTCGTTGTAACTGTGTTGGTTATAACGGGAGTGCACTGTATATAGAGGACGGAATACTAGTACTTCCAAGTACATATACGTGCAAGCACAGTTCATTCCCTCTGCTAATGGGTGATAATGTACGATTCAACAGATTCTAGGTCACAACAGAAAAGCTAGTACTGCTCACACTGGCCTCAACCCTTTCTGTGCAAGAGACTTTGAACAGTGTGTACAATGTTATGGGGTTTTCTGTGCAAGTCGGCTCTCAAAGCTATGGGAATTTCTGTACCAATCAGCACTCAAAACACACAAAGGAATTTAAATCCAATGAGGCACAGGATACACAGTGAGTTATGGAGAATTCAAACCGACAGAACCCAGTGAAAAACTGCATAGAAATGAAAAACTGCATCACTGAAATGGTATTACATGGTTGCAAAGTTTGTTTCCTTACACAGCAAGCAAACTCATGACTTAGAAATGATGTAGGCTACACATACAATGTCAGCAAAGGTTATGTTATCTTGAAGATCAATTTTTTAACAATTCATCAAGGAATGTGTGCTCATACACTTCTAGATATGAAGCCAGATGTGCTAAACACTAGGAAAGACAATTCTTTTTTTTTTTTCCATGGAAGGCATGAAGACAAAGAGTGAAGAATTTACCATGTCAGGTGACTTGTCACTTAAGGGATAGTACAGTATTGGTTGAAGTAAAACTTTAGCTTTTAACTTTTTGTGAAACACTTAGAAACCACTTCATAAAATTTTAAAAAACATAAAATTCTAAGAGGAATTCAAAATTTATTTGGCTGAAAATCAGTTCTGAAACGGCTGGGATATCCAAATCCAAAGTAAAGCAAAACAATCTTAATAAAAGGTGTTTCCCCACCTCTTATTAGGACCACTTTATTTGGGACATCTCAGCCATTTCAACCTATTTTCATCAAATAAACTCTGAATTCCTTTTAGAATTATATGCTCTTTCATATTTAAGAAGAGGTTTCTCATTATCTCAAAGTATCACCATCAAAAAAAGTTGGAAACATCAGACTGCATCTCAGCCAAAACTGTGCCATCCATTTAAACAGTGTGGGTGAAAGGGGAAAATACATGGAAATTGTCCTTAAACATAAAAGATAAGGTCACTTGCCACAGCACATTTGCCCATACAGGGTTCTTTTGACAAAGCTTCAAGAAAGGATTGTTTCATGACTAAGAAGCTTGCGTGTAGGTGATTTCTAACACTTGCAGTAACAGAGTGCTTCTGCTATTCAATGACACCCTGAAAATATAATAAAGCACTCCCATCATACTAAAAGGGCAACACAGTTCATGCATCATTTTTAACTATCGGGAAATTTCTCAACAGAAGCATCGCGGCTGAAGTATGGCGGGGAAAATCAATCTGGCATCTCCTCGTCATCCACAAAACTTGGGAGAGGTCGGCTGGACTGGAGGCGGCAGAACACACACATGTGGCTCTCCCTCACGTTCTCGAGCTGGGCGATGGAGAACGGCTTGCCGCACTCGTCACACTACAAAACAGTAAATAGATATTGCGACAAGAAAAGGACAAACAGCATTATACATTGCATCTGAAATACCCTCATTATATCTTCTGAAGAAGACTGTTGATTGATCCTGACATCAGTGTATCATCACATAGTTCTGATGAACTAAAGTCAATTTTAGTAGGAACTTGTGTCCTTAAAAAAAACCCAAATCTTCAACATAACTTGTTTGCATTCCCCTCTTGCAAGTTAATTCATGCTCAATTCAATAAATATTTTGACCATAAAATCCTGATATTTGCAAGATGTCTTATCAAAAAAAAAAAAAAAAATCGTGCATACAAAATTTCTGCTTTGTATTGAGTGTCAATCTTTCAACTTGTTGAATTTATGAAATGAGTCAAATGAAAAGAGCAGGTACAGTGGAACCTGCTTACTAAGAGGTCAGATAAAACATAACCCACCTACAACAAAGTGATTCTGCAGGTTCCCAACTCTTTTGATTTATTTGTTTTTGTACCCTGATCAACTGAGAAACCTGATAAAACAAGGTAATTGTCATGGCATTGAAGTCCTTGATATAACCAGGTTCCCGTGTATCAGGGAACATAGCACTGAACAACAACGGTATCACACCTTACTCGTCTTGTGATTGTGATCGGATACATGTTTACAATCTGACTTATAAATCACGATTTCAACTCGCTGGGGAGCAAGCCTTGCCTGAAACAACAAACACTGACTGTGTGTAAAAGTGAAGCTTGGGTCAAAACAAGGGTCTGGAAAATTCTTGGCCTATATACCTTAATGATTTTAAGCCCCATGTTCATCTTGTTCTCCATGACGACCGGGATACGGTCACTATCACCGATATGCCACAGTCGCACAGTGCGGTCCCGAGAGCTGGAGAGGATCCAGTTGTTATCACTTGAAACGTCAAGTCCAGTCACCCAGTCTTGGTGGCCCTGGAGTAGGAAACAGCACAATGGTAAAGGAAGCATCTCTCTTACTGGTAAAAGTTGAAACATAGTTCTCAGAAGGGACAAAATTCACCTTCCACGATTTTGGAATTTGCTTATACTCTACCAAAACGCTGTCTGGCTGATATGATTTGACGAGATAACGACTTGTTTGGGAGCAAATTGAGATCAAAACTGTGAAATGATAAAAGTCGGTGTACGTGACTTTTATTTCGGAAGCGTCGTCCATGTTCAGCAGTGGGAGGTAGAACATAATAATGATAATAATAATGAGACTCTTATAAAGCGCACATTTCTACCTAAAAAAGATACTCAAGGCGCTACAGAACAGAGTACATATTGTGTCACGTTACAACAGTATCACAGAAAATAATAAGACAATAAACCAACAAACAATAGGCCTATATACGTACACATACTATACATACAGTACATACATACATTACTAGTATATGATGATCAAAACATATCGTAGTAATACTATTGAATTTCAAGCAGCTAACAAGCTGCGCATGAGATTTATTCTTGCACGATGGATATTGCTATGGCTCAATATACTGTAATCGATGTAATGCAACCACGACTGGGAATGCTCTGAGACTGCAATACTTCCAGCGTATACACTTTAAACATACCTTTTTGAGTAATATTTCATATTTTTGATCTTACCCAACTGAAACGGTGTCATCACAACATGATTTCACACATTTCTCATGCATATGTTTTCATTTTGGGGCAAATGTCAACAGTACTGGATTCATAAGAAAACTATATCTTACCTTTTCAAGAATCCAATTGTCTGTATAACTTTTGCAATGATATCTGTATGAAAAGGATGCCCCTGGTTGTAAACTCACTCCCTTATCATGTTGGTTGAACCACAATCAATAAGCATTTTACAGCTGTTCTAACTTTTCACATTTTCCATCCATGTCGCTTGGTTTACACTTACTGCAATGCCAAATGCAATGTAGAAAGTCTTGTGCACAAAGATTTAATCTCTCTCAGCAGATAGATCTTTACAAAATCTAAGCTCAGCTACCATGATCTCTTATGGACCCATCTACTATTACATTTGAATTTCAAATTTTTTAGTCTTCACCTCTCATATTAGAGTGTATAAAAGAAGACATTCAAGATAAAATGGGACTTACCTTGAGTGTAAGTTTGGGGCCACAGTTGTTTGCATCCCAAACGACCACAGTATGGTCATAGGATCCAGAGAAAAGCAGATTACCTGTGGAGTGAGTTCAGGAAAATAATTATAAGCTCTCAAGCAAAACAATTAATAAAAAAGGCCAACAAAAATTAACAGAAACAGAGGCAAAGAAAAAGGAGAATCCATTCGAAGTAAATTATGACCTTCAGGTAGAGAGAATATGTAATTGTTGTTATATTGAATCTAAATGACTAATTGAGATAATATCTATGCACGCATCACTTTAATTGCATGCAAACTCTCTTGTCTAAATAAAGGTAAAATTGTCCTTAAAAATGAAGAGAATTCATTACCCTCTTTCTTATGAATAATTTACAAATTTGATTTGTAATGTACATGCAATAAAAAAAAAATCACTAATAGATTGTGCTATTTTTGAATGACAACCTACTATACTTTCACAGTGGGTGGCAAGCCTGGTGCAATTGTACACAAGTGTCTGTTTTCCATCTCATTGAAGAAACAGTAAAAACAGGATTGAATACCTCGCCAAATTGTCTTTTTCACCAAAACATTAATACAAAAACAAACACACACACAAAAAAAACCCCAATGCAAATAGTACCTTCAGGACTGAAGCAACAGGTACTGACCGACCCCTCGTGACCTTTGTTGAAGGTCCTCGGGCCACCAGAGCGGTACATCCCCGTGGAAACATCCCAAACTTGGAGGGCTTTATCCCAGGAGCCAGTACAGACCTGGCGCTCATCACGGCTGAACGAACAACATGACACTACGTTGATGTGACCCCTTACAGGAAGAAAAACAGACAAACAAATCAAATTAATTCACAATAAAAGATTAAAATTGCTCATCAAATTGAGAAATTTTCAGATATTAACTGTGAAGACATCACAACCAGACTATCCATAACAAATTAATCTGGTTCAGTTAGCTTTGATATCAGTACATGCATTCACAGCAATTGTTGAAAACATTACGGTAGTCAAGATATTGCTTACAGGACATAGGCAATAACAAAATACCCCAATTCAAAAAAGTATATACATATTTTTTAACGGCACATCTTGCAACTGCATCTTTTCTTGGAGCTTAATCATTGCAGTTTTAGCGTTGTGGAATAATTTGGGTTTATAGTTAACCCTTTTGTATGTCCAGAGAGTACAAAAAAGGAAGCAATTTTCAGCTATTTACTGAGAATTGAGTGAGTCTCATGATCAACCTCCTTCATGTTCTTTGAAGCACTATTTACCACAAGTACAAACAATGAAAACTTTGGGATTAGATAAGACCTGCATTTCACCTTGTGTGCATTCAAAAGCAATGTCTCTATTTCTCAGCTGGCTTTATACCAAGATTTTTAAGGAAACCCTGTTATAACTGGCTCGCTTACGAGGTATCACTTTGAAGAAAGTGAAAGTCGGTCCCAATTTTCTGTATTAGCTAGTCCTTATTTTAGTGTGCTTACAATGAGTTACTGCTTTAACAAGATGAACTCAGCGGTCCTGGCGACCTCATTATAATGGGGTTTCCCATAACTATATTTTGATGTGTGTGAAATGTTGCTTCACATTTGTTTACACACACCCGAGTTGCAAAGTCACTGTCTGGCTGCTTCTGTCCCAGAGTTTTGTAGTTTTGTCCATGGATGTTGTGCAGAGACGATGATCATTTGGAGAGAATCGGCAGCATGTGATGGTTGTCTTGTGGAGATCTGGATGTATATTTAGATTACCAAAATACATGCACTCTGACAATTGAAAAGATTTAAATCTGTTAATGACTAGTCAGATACAAACTTGAGAAATCATGCAGTTATCTTTCTCTGGGGAAATATTTTCATGATGAACATGGATGTAAATTGGGAAACATATAATTTGAATGTCATCTTTGTGATTGCAATACATAGACTATAAATTGATGAAGAGAATGGCTTTGATATTAGTTATGAAGTTCAACATTGGGTGCCAATATCTGATATGACATCTAGTACTGCGCTTGATTGAAACTCTGTCATGTATAACCTAAAAAAAAAAAAAAAAAAACACTTTTATGCTTTTCTACTAAGCCTGGACAAAACAAAAACAAAAAGCCCAGTGGATCTAGTGCTCACTTGAGTATCATACACTCATCTTCCAAATATTCTTGCAGACTATGAGCTAAGAAGAATGTAGCAAACTTGGGATAACTCCAGTGGGGCAAGGTGTTCATTTGCACATTCGATCATACTGTCAAGTTCGGCGACAGATTTGGCTATCCGTTTTGAGAAGATGACGAAAATGTGAATGTGCATTGCCACAGGAATGCTGCCGAGCAAGATCGGTAGAAATCTGTTACAAGATTTTAATGAAGAATGTGTGACGGAGGACATATGCCAGACAACAGACCCCAAATGATGAGTGACTTCATCTGAAACTCACTTGAGCCTTTGGCTCAGGTGAGCTAAAAAAAAAAGACTACATTATGGAGTGGACATAGCTCTTTCTTTTCTTTTTTTTTTTTTTGTAGCTTGTTGTCTTACCATTAACACTGCTGACTTCACTGCCATCATGAACTGATCGTACTGCCACCACATTGTCTAAGTCGGACGCAGATGCCACATACTTTCCATCATGTGATATCTGGCTGCATGTGACAATGCCTCCGTGGGTTGCAGTCCACTACGTGAGAAAAATATGTGCTTGTTTATTGTATAGTTTTATTTCTTTATTTCAATCAGAACCAAAATTGATGTAGATATTCCTCTTTGTTGACATCAGAAGATCATATCATACAACAGACCTTGCATCATAAGGATCATCATCTTTAAACTGATCAACCAAACTCCCTCAATGAAATAAAAGTGCACCCCAAACGTATTTGTAATCTGTTAATTATTGTCATTCACAGCAAAAGTCTCATGCAAACAGCTTTTGCAACTAGAAATACTCATTGCCAAGCAACAAAATTACAGTTGTATATCCCCTGTCAAGGGTTAAGAGTATACCATGATTGACCTGCATACCAAGGGAAAAAAACAACAACAAACCAAACAATGATAGTGTCAACAAGTCGACAACATAGGTATGACCTTTGACCCTATAAAAATGATAGAACAGTGAGGGAAGCACAAAAAAAAAAGCAACAGGAGTCTAGACGAGACCATCATATACCCAAGTACAAAAATTCAATAATATCTGTCACCTGTATAGCACACACATGGCACCTGTCAATATGTGACTTTGGACCCTATACAATGGCGGAAAGCCAGGTAGAAGCAGTGTTACAAGAAACAAGAGTCAAAATTTTATGATGTTAGTCCACATGACTTTCGAAAAAACAAACAAACAAAAAACAAACAATTAAAACATTCAGAAATATGGATGGTGGAGCGCACACAAGAAATTATAAACAAATATGATAATGTAAAAGGTGGAACATTGGGGGCAGCATTGCCACAAATTGCAGGGGTTCAGATTTGACAATGATGTTCTACACCTCCACATAACAAAAGGGATTACAATTTGACTGTGATAAACCTCTGTATAAATTTTAAACAAAATTGTTGAGAAATGAAGCTAGTAGGCCCTACAGCATTCTATAAACTTCACTGTTTGTAGAGAATTAGTTAAATACTCACCAGAACTTTGCCTGTCTCTACGTCCCACACACGGACCTTTTTGTCCCAGCACCCAGACACCAGCTTGGTGCTGTCTGGACTCATGTGACAATCACTGACAATTGACCCATGGTCCTTGAACTCCTGTACCCTCTCTCCAGTATCTCTATTCTGGTGTAATAAGAGATGATAATCATTTAAAAAGGTGGAAATAAATACAAACACACACATACTCTCTCTCTCTTTCTCTGTTTCATTCACACACACACACACACACACACACACACACACAGAACATAAAAATGTCTTTACAAATTGTCTGCAAATAGTAGATTTATGCTAAAAATGAAGCGGCATAGTGTCATAGTTGTTGGAAATATGCTGTTCTGGAGTCTAGTGGTGTAATAAAAAAAAAAAAAACAACAACTTTCCTACAAACACGACACCACTTCTTCTAGTATAAGTAACGCTAGCCAAATAATTGAAACTGCCTCTGAAACACTGGTTTGAAATTCATACATAAATGCATACAAAATTATTTACCAACAGAATCTATACTACTTGTTAACAATTTTGACTACAAGATTCCTAAAAAATGGAATACACCAATAATTTGATCAGATGGATATCATACAATGTATACATTTTAACCTTCATCTCTCAAAAAGGGAACTTCACTGAAAAATTGATGTACACAATGCAAAAATGGGAGATCATCTCATCACACTTTACACTTACTATTTTGTGAAAGCTTTTCAAAGTTTTATTTGAAAATGTGTTGACAAGATGCATCTATCTGCTTTTGGCTGAATTCTCTTCATAATTCGATAATTTGTAAAATGATTTTGCATTATTTTGTCTTTTTGCTAGATTTCTTTATGACAAATATACTACGGTAAGATAGCAAGGTTTTAACCGTGGTTACGTAAACCCTACCAAATAAATATAAAACTCAACTTAACATTTATACTGCTCTGTGTGTTTATTTCATCCTACTCATTGAGGTTTATTCATTGCTGCATTCTACTTGGACTAATGCCGAAGTGAACTTGCATCATGTTTGTGTGTAGCCCAACCAGAAGCCAAGCGACTTTTGTACAGTGACAGGGTTGTGTCCTAGAACACCTAGTTAATAAATAGTTTGTGTGATGCTTGGACTCTGGAGTGTGTCCACAAAAAGATCTATCCTCATGTTGCAAGATGTAGAATATATTAATTAAACACCTTACCCAGAGGACACATGTCTTGTCATCAGACCCTGTGATGATGTGACTGTCCTTCATGCAGAAGTGAACGCAGTTGACCCCTTCATGATGACCCCGTAGAACTTTATACTTGACCTAGAAAGAGAAAGGTGAATGGGCACAATTTCAATTGTTTGTCATATTTTCAACCTGGAACGTGGACCACCTTTTCAAAACTAGGCCTAGGGTCCTTTCCTTATTATTTTATTCTTTTAACGTTACAGTGTTCTTAAATTCTGCTTCTCTATTTATAGATCTTTAGAATTCTACCCCCCCCCCCTCCCCACCGTTAGAATTGTTTAAACAAAATAGACCATGAGTTTAGAACGTAAAGACACAGCCCTATGGCCTAGAGCTAGTGTAGAACTCTACACTAGCTCTAGATTCTACATTTCATTTGTCATTATAGCAACAATCGAGGTCTATTAGTATTAATAATTTTACAAATTTATGAATTTATATTTTGAATTTAGATCCGTATCGTTAGCTTAGGTGTTAAGGGACTCTAAATCAGACTTGTTGTAGAATCAGCTGCCGGGCGCGGCCTGTGTCAGAGAATAGAATTGTGACATTGTGTAAATTTATTGTGATAAAGACAAAGTTTACCTGAGCAAGATCTTCGTTTTCCCATATGCCCGAGTTACTCTGTATTTCCTCCGTTACTTCCTCAGCTATTTCCAGAGCTAGAGGATCGATGTCAGCCTCTGATATAGGCATGATTAGGCACACTAAAGTTTAAATTATCTGCCGTAAATTTATACGTATCGTACTGGAACGTTGAGCTGGATGTAGGATGCCAGCCAAGCTAGCTGTACGGAGATGTGTGTGTGGTAATCCGCCGCAGCCGGCCGGAGATCGAGAGCTGAGCTGATGAGCGCAGCTAACGTTTGCTCGCTAGCTAGCTCCACCAGAGGATCGGATCGGCTTGCTTGTATTTTGATTTTATCGTGTCGTTTATTCGAAGAAATAGAATACTATCGAAATATAAATTAATCAAATGAAACAAAACAAATTTTATAAATATTTTTGTGTTTAAGCTTCAATACTTTATCAGAATAATGACATATAAACCGCATGAAAATTTAGATACCAGCAAAAATATTAACAAAACACCTGTATTAACTTAACAACAACTGGCTAGCAACCAAAAAGCGTCAAAATGGCTGATACTCTTGTTTTAAGAGCTCTGAAAGGACAACCGCAAACTCTGAATTTAGCCAGCAAAGATTTGAGAAATGTACCTAAAGCGATTGGAAACCTTCGGCGTCTCCAAAATTTGCAATTGAAGAACAACAAAATAAGCAAATTACCCAAAGAATTTGCTTCTCTAACCACGGTAAGGTTACACGCGTAGTCCCACTAATTCAAATATGTGTGCTGTGTGTACAGAATTTTGTGGAGTGAGTGCCCACTTTCTGCATGGACATGGTGAAATTTCATTTTCAAGATATCCACACTCAGAGTTTCTAACGGTTAGAGTTTAAAGTCTTGCAGAGATTGGATCAGTTGTAATTGTAAGTTCCGTAGATTCTACTCTAAAAGAAAATACATAATCAGGAGTCCAGTTCAAGGAGGTTATAAACAATTTTTATGTTATTTTTCTGTGTGTATTACTAGTGAGGTGACCGCACCTCGTCAGGGGCCTGAATACCGTCACCCCGCTAAAAATTGTTTTAAGCGCACTAAACAAAAATTTATTCCCGGGACTGCGTTCAGTACGCTTGAAACTTGACAAGGCTACCACAACCAAGCAAATTTTGGTGAAAACCGAACAGATTTTCGCGAAAATCTGAAATTTTAATCGGAATAGGACCCTACGTGTTATAAGTATCACCCCTGTCCCCGCACGCATCTTTTACGTGTATGTCTATGGGAGCATCACGGTCACCCGCACACGTCTTTTACGTGCTTGTCTATGGGAGCACGGGTGACGAGTTGCGGGCCCCTTCCTTAGCGCGCAACTTTTTCGCATCGTTCGCGTTTGACGACGATAGCTGCAAATTTTCGATATCGATCAGTGAGCTTGTGATTCCATTGGAATTTTCAGCATTTTTCCTGTATGTGACTTGGATTTCAACGAATTTTAGTGGCGAAATGTGATTCAAATATGCGCAAACATTAACTATGACGAGGTGCGGGTCACCCAAGTATACTGCCTGGGTTTGTGTAACTTTATTCTCTTTTATTTTCTCTTCTTTTTCTTTTTCTTTTAACAGCTGGTAATGCTAAATCTGGGAAATAATTCCATTGATGAATTCCCAGATGAGATCGGTTCCCTTCATGGCCTCGAGGTACTGCACCTGTTCAACAACAACCTTCAGAGCATTGATTCCAAATCATTTGGTGAGTTGTAATTTTACAAATGTTCTGATCAAATACTTTCTAGGGATGACCACTTTCATTTTTTTCCCTTTCCTCATGTGTGTGTATGTGTTTTAATAGGAGGGGCAGCTGTGGAAAGTTGCTGGGGGAGGGGAGAAATTGGGCTAGTTTGGTCAGTACCCGACTGTCGATAATATGATACCATTCTACTTTATTTCATATTAGGCCTATTCTTATTGTATTTTCATTTCAATTATTATCAGATAAACAAATAAGATGCTCAGTGGTTTTTATCATCAACATTTAAGTTTCACTTCTACTATGTGAAAAAAAAGGAAATGATAATGCACAGGAAGTGAAACTTTTTTTTTTGTATTCCAATTATGCAAATATTTTGTAATTTTGTTCAGAATTACCATTTTAGATTACTGTTCTTATATCATCTGAGTGGAGATAAATACCATCAATGAAAAAACAAACACAAAAGTGTGTGTATGTCTAAAGTGCCCACACTATATGGACATGGTCTGTCCCCTTTCAATTTGCACACAACTCATTCAGTTGAATCATGACATGAAAATCCATTTGTATATCTGTGTTGCTTCAAAAATTTGAATGTGTGTAGAATCTGTTTTTCTTGAGTAGCAACGTGAGTAGAATGCATTTTTGTAATTATTGTCTTCTTTGTATGACATCCTTCAAAGAAATTCCAAATAATGATTATAGAAAAGCAATCCTTTATTCTATGTGAGGTATGATTTCATCATTTAGCACCAATAAAGTAAGGAAATAAGTTTTGCAAATATCAGTTTTTGAGAATTCAAATAGATTGAACTTTCACATTTATTAGTAATGTTTGCTTACAGTTTGGATGAAATCAAGGATTCAAGTCAGTGGATAATATTTCCTCATTTGATATATTACACATTTGTGTCAAGTATGGTTTGATGATATACAGAACCATACTTTTTTTTTTTCTAAGTGCAGACTGTGTTTGTGGACATGAAGTTCTGCTGGAAACAGATTCATTTCATTGACCAAGTTTTGTTTTTCTGCATAATTCTATTCTACAGGAAATTTAAGACATCTGAAGCTCTTAAACCTGAACAACAATAAGTTAAAGTCCTTACCTACATTCATGAACAAGTGAGTATCAGTCACAGGAATGTATTGTAACTTACTGTACTTGTATCAGATGAATAATGTCTAGAAATTGCTGCTCAAAAAAAAAAGTGTGTAAAAATTCCAGTGAATACTGTCATGGTGAGAGGGTTTTCTTGTTGTTTGCTTGTTTCAATTTTGACTGAAATTTATTGTTGATATTGAGGCTACCTGCAACTCTTCTCAAAGGCACTTGAAAGAAGGGAAGGATTGAGTATCTGATGCGATGGCTTTGTTTTGCGTGACTACTGTTGACTGTTGTGAAATTTGCCTGATACACAGTATTCAAATGTGAGCTGATTTATGAGAATTAATCTACGATAATGCTGTTACTTTTTTTTTTTAATCAGGCATCATTTTTGGCAGTGACATTCTATTGTCTTCTGAATTTCATGATTTAGTTGTGATATCAAACTATGACTGTAGGAATATTAATAATGCCGTTTCCAAGTCTCATCATATCTACAACCATGTGTAACAAGACAAAATGAAATGAAATGGAATGGAATGAAATTGTTTTTTAAAAATCTGCATTCTTGCACACATAGATTCATCAACCTGGAATTCCTGAGTGTAGACGGTAACCAGCTGACCAGCCTGCCAGGAGAGATCTGTGCTCTCAGTCACATGATAGAGCTCCACGCCGCAAACAATCAGCTGACCTCCCTCCCCATGGAGCTTGGCTTCCTGGTCAAGCTCAGGAAATTCCACGTGCAGAAGAACCGCATCAAGGAGCTGCCGGAGGGGATGGGCAAGCTCATGAATCTGGAGGTCATCGACGTCGCAGCCAACGAGCTCAGGATATTCCCCACAGAGGTAGGAATCAGTCTAGAACTCAATGGCTAATCAAACTACTTGTGTATACTGAGATACAAAGTATCTCTTGAATATATGTCTGAATAGAAAAGTAGAAGTTGGAACATATATGCACAGTAATGAGTGGTCATTCCTCTCCATTGGAGGCAGCAATCATTCAGACTTTATTGTTATGTCTGGAATGTATGAATATATTGAGGCATGAAGCATAGGGCAATGGACGGGACAGAGGTTTGTGCTGTCATGAATTATATGATCACATTGCAAAAGGAATCTAAAATTTATGTAATCATGTGTACATTGGATAAACAGAATCATTGCACTAGACTTACACATGTGGTGTGAATGGTGCTTGGAAATAATTTTTGGTTTTTCTTTTTTTCCTGCTTTCCCTCCAGAATTGCTTGTTTACAGCCATCACTTTCAATGTATATGCATTCGTTTAAGCTACTGGTAGAAATGACATCCTAAATTATTGAATCATGATCATGCCCCATTAACGTCACTTCTTTTTTTCACAAAATCTTACTCACTTTTAAGTGGCAGAAACTTGTATATAAGTCTCCTCGAGGATACACATATTTTGCCAAAGCAATTGGATGTATATTGTATATGATTGCCATATATATATATATATATATACGAGTGTGTGAAAGTCACCACATTTTTCTGTTTTTCCTTTTTGTAGCTACACAAGCTGCCTCTGAAGGAACTCTATTGTGAGGAAAACCCCCTTCTGGACAAAATCCCTGTGCAGTCCATTCAAGAAGATGAAGTACTCACACTCAAGGTGAATATCAATCAGAGCATTATCTTTAATGAGGGACATGCTGCAATTATTGAGATAAATTACACTGTTTTCTTTGCTGTTAAAAGATTATAGTGATTTTACAACAATGATGGTTAATACAATGATGATGATGATGATTATTATTAATGATTTTGATGGTGGAAATCATAATCGACAAATGGTAATTGTTACATTCCGATTAACTGAAAACAGTGATAAGGATTACTAATGTAGGAGTAGTAATAAAAATTGTAGTGAATTTATTTATGGAATTACACGAGTGGAATCACAAAAGCTGTGTGATCTGTAGCATAAGGTATCCCTTTAATGACACCACTTTCTCTTTTTAATGTCACACAGTCTTTCTCTCTTCTTCCTTTGAAGTGCTGATTTCACAGGTGGTTCGATATGTTCAGCATCCCCAGTGAGTGAAGTACTAGTATACTAAAAGTAATTGAGCTTAATGCATGAAAAATTGAAATGATACACTCTGTTTGGTTTCCTTATTTTGTATGCCATTGCATGATTACTTTCACAGATCCAGTTTCAAAGACTTCTAGATTGTGCATAATCACCTGTCTGAACTATTTAGTATGTAGGATGTTTAGCTTAACATTTTTGACATGATTCACTATGTTCTTTTCCTTTCCACAGGAAATCACTGCTAGGTATATCATGAAACAGCTTAAAGACAGGTATGTATCAGATATACATGTACCAGTATGTGGAAGTTATTGAGAACAATGTTATTTCAAGGAAAATTTATGCATGTTTCAGAATGCATAGCAATTACAAAGTTTAATGTCCAATTACATTCATTCTTTCATATAGCACTCATGTTTGCCAGTTGTGAGAAATGTTTATTATGCTGAGCATGGCAGAGTTATCAGTGGTTTATGGTATTGTCAATAACAGTAATGGTTCTCTAGTGAAAAAAACAAATTTAACACTTCTACATTTTGAGACAATGAAAAAAGTAATGCATCTTTTAAGTATTTATAACACTGTCTTCAATTGTTACTGGCTTGCAATATGAGTGAAGAATTAACCCATAATTTACTGTAATGATGGAATGATTTATTATTCTGAAAATGCATTGAACATGATCATACCTGTACTTTAACTTATAGCAGAGTTCTTTTAAAATAATGGATATGTAACACTTTGAGCTAATCAACAACTTCCCATGTTGCTTGACACTTCCTGTTGCTTTTGCATGCTGAAAACTAAAGGCGTAGATTGGTGAAGGTCGGCGGTCAATTATTTTATGAAGAAAATCCTGCGTAAGTGTTTGTGCGTGACAGGTAGCAGTAGAAGTGTGGCCTTGTTGGACTGGACTTTTGCAGTGCATTAGACAGGTTTTTAACATTAATCTGTGGAGCATAAGCTTCATGGTCTGTCAGTAGCAGATACAAAGTTATTTAAATGACTCTTTCTCCAGAAATTAACCACACAAAGTTTTCCCATATCATTGATTTTCCCCCATGCCTGTAATGGTAGAGACACATGTACATGCAAGATTGATAAAGGGTTGTTGAATGAGGTTCTCTTTTATCTATACTACCTCTGTATAAAGTCCTATTCAAAACATACTGAATCTCTATCAAGATGATTTTAGAAAGTGCACACCACTCCCTAGATATACCTGTAATAGAAAAATCATAGGAATTGCATGCCAATGATATTTGCACTAATACTAAAGATTCTGGTTACCAGTCTGCACACATAAATGATCTACTTAACTTCCTCTATTTACTAGAATGCTTAGAACAATATAGCATTTCCATCAAAACCCATTTTTATGATATTTTACAGTATATCTTATATTCTCTCATGGACAGACATACTAATAAAACATCACCTCACCCTATATCACTTTCTTCTTGCCGTTTGCCTTTTTTGCACCTTCAACACAGTGTGCTCGACTAACATACAGTTTTACATATCTTGTTAATTACATGACATGAATAGAAGCAACTATAATATGTATCAAATAATACATTCATGACTTGCAGCATATGACACTTACTGTTTTGGCGGTAGTGCAGGTCATGCACTATGGCCATGAATTGGGCTGATTATGCACATGTTATACAGTGGTCTCCCGTTATAACGAATTATCGCGAAGTCCTTGGGACCGGCAGTTTTCTTTCATAATATCAAAATTTCGTTGTAACGCAACAAGGAAACAAGGAAATGACATACAGCCAATAATGTTGCGGCCTGAATTTTTATTTCGTTGTAACTGGAATTTCGTTATAACTGTGTTCATTATACCAGGTGTACATATTCTTGAGAAGAGTGTGTTGAAAATCAAGAGATCTAGGAAACCTTATTTTTCAAGCTCAGATAAAATGTTCTTGCTATGTTATGAATCATTACTTCATATGCATGCAAATTAAATATGGAATCCTTTCCTTTGTCTGGATGTATTGTGATGTTGAAGGAGCTTTGTACTTGTTACTTTATTTTGCTCAAGGTGTGTCAGTTTCCCTGTAGACCATTAGCCAATGGAGGATATTTTGCAAGTCAAAATAAGGCTACCAAAGATCAACTATCATATTAGACAAGTGTCATTATCAGGCTCACAGCTCTGATCTGTTGTGCAGCCTGCATCCATCCTTATTTGCTTAAACAGACCCTTTGAGAGTTGAAGGGTATGAAACTGACCAGTATCGACTGTTAGACAGTGTTATTATTTCATAGCGCTCCACTTGAACTTACAAATGTATGAGATTTAATGAGGGTAAAGCAGTAGTTTTTGAAATTTCACATCTACTCTACTCATCTGGCTTTTTGAAATGTAAGCATTTTAAAAGCTTTCATTCAACACATAGAATAGAGAATAAGGTACAAAAAACTCACAAATTGTGTAATGACATGCAAGCAAATGCTTTGCAGGTGTCATAATATGAACATTGGAAAATTCATAGAAAGTGTGCCACCTAAAAATATATTAATTTCTAATCCATTTACTTTTAACTAATGGTGACATTTTCAGCCTTCTGGCTTTAAATGCAAACATCACTGCATTATGATTAATGTCAAATTACTTGATAAGATGGACATGTGTTTTTGTCTTTGAGAACTACAAACTAAGTCTCTGTGATCCCAAACCTATCAAAGGTGGTCGTACCTGCGGCGAGCCATCAGACACTACCCCAATGTCCGTGACATGCTTGCCCAGGCCAGCAAGTGTGCTCTCTGTGGAGAATCATTCCTTAACACGTGGCTGGAGTGTGTGTGCTTTGTGGATGGTCACAAGGTGAGAAAAAATTACTTCATCATTATCAACTGGTCATTCTCATACTAAAGTCAATGCATGTGATCATCAGTTTGTTTCATATCTGTGATACTGGCCTGTCTGAAAAAGGGTATACAGCACAAAGGGGATATTCTGAAAATAAAATCTGAATGAAACAGTTTTACCAGTCTGTATAGAATCACGCAAGTACATTGTACAAATAAGATCAGTCCGACTTTAAAATTGAACAGCGCATACCATGTAGTCATTCAAGGTAGTGTGGCCACAATATCATTAAGGTAGAAATATCTGCTTGTTTAACAAGAACAACACTATGCCCCATATTTGTGTGTGTGTGTGTGTGTGTGTGTGTGTGTGTGTGTGTGTGTGTGTGTGTTGAACTTGCAGCAAAGAATATCATCCTTCACCTTTGAGGACATGTAATTTATTATAAGTTTCTGATTTATTTTGATGAGTATCAATGAAAGATATTTTTTCAGAAAATGTTACAACCAAGAAGCATGTTAAATACAGAAACCTACAAGAAGTATGACTTGACAAAGAATGCCACTTGCAATGCCACATTTGGGGTATCTATTTGAACATATTTGATGACATGAAAACTGGTGTATCTTGTTTTCCGTATTTCTTTGTGGCATCAGTTAGCTATGTCAGTTGTCACCCCTGTCAAATCATCCTTTAGGACTTCCACAGGCTTTGCATTATGATTGATAGGTGGGCGAGAGTATACGAAAATAAGACACAGAAACGTTGTATTAACATTGCACAACTTTTTCCTTGTGACATTTTTCACACCACAATGATGCTGTCAACTTTTGTTATCTGTGCTTCACATTTCATTTTCAGGATCTGAAGCTGAGCAACTCACCCGGCAGGATTCCAATCAGAGCCCTCCTCTGTTCCTACAAGTGTTTCAACACGCCGGGACATGGCTTCTACGGCGTTGCATTTCCATGAACAATCTGGCTTGCAAAAGAAATATACAGAACCATCCATTTCAACCTGGTGCGCTTGAAACTACAGTTGACGATAGAACTAGGAGGGGTTCTGTATAAAGTATCTTGTGCAGCAATCACAGCCAGGACTCGTGCAGCCTTCTACCTCCAAAAAGGGCCTCTGGATCCGAACCTCTCCCTCATAGATTGATGGAGATTGAGAACAATTTGGTAGGATTTGGAGAGATAAAAGAGTAGATTCTCTGCATTGTGCATACAACATTGGTTATCACACTGAGTTTTCAGTTGAACCATCCAGCGGAGTGAAAAGAGAATCATGTTGAGGACTCGAGCTGTGTAAGAAGGTTATTGAGTAAGTGCATTGTCTTAATGTGTTCTGTGACCTAAAGGCCACATTGTATCTGTCAAGTTTACTGTGTTGATGGTGTTGGGGTGTAACCAAAGAGAAAGAATGCCATGTACTCTTTGCACTATTTATCAAACTGGAGAAGATGTGTATGTGTGCGTGTGTTTTTTTTCCAAAGCTAAAGACACTGTCCCCATTTTAAATTTGCATCCTATGTTTTTTTTTTTTGGTGTACTAATTGTAAATTTAGACCTTTTTTTATGACCTAATGAGTGACAGGATTTAACCAGTGCCTCTCAGAGAGATGTCAAATTTGGCAAATGTTGCCAGTTTCAGAGACTCCAACCCCAAGCAACTTCTGATCTGGAGATTCTCCCGCCCGAAACCCCTAGCAAACGAAAGACTCCAAGTTGATGTGTGCGAACCACAAAGTTCCTAGGTTCTAGATGTTCTCTGGTGCTATCTAAGGCTAATTTTTTCAACATACGATAGCAATAAGTAAGAAATCCTTTCCACCGGGAGACACAGAGCCAGGGCGGGCGGGAGAAATGAAATCTTCAGCGGGAGAACGGGAGATTCTGCAAAAATGGGATTTTGGCGGGAGATCTCCCGTCGAAAACGGGAGAGTTGGAGTCTCTGCAGTTTGGTTTTTTATATACATGTAGGACATGTGAGCCCTAGCAGGCAAACACTGCTGGATCAAACCATTGGTCATGTACACTTACTGTAAAGCTTGTGCCATCTTGTCATGTTCTGTTGGCACTTTACCATTGTTACAGCTTCCAAATCAACTTCACACAAAATGAACCAAAGAACATTATGTGTTGACAAAGATTACCGTCTTCCCAAATATCTGTTCATTTCCTTCCTTCTAAGACACTCAGTTATCACTTTGCTGCAAACCACTGATGACCTGTCATTCAGTGAACACATGCAAATTCATGTAACCGTTGCCAGTTATTATCATTGGCTCTTTGAAATTATCTTTAACCCTTTGATGTCTTCCTTGCTAAAATCCAAATGTATAATTCTGTGAATAGAGAAATTGAGCACTGGCTGATCAGATTACATATTGCAAGGACATGTTGGTAAATCCTATGCATGTATGCAGGCATCCCAATCTTTCTGACTAAAAAATAGGCATGATTGGCAGAAAAGTAGGAAAGAATAAGCTGTTCCTATTGGAGAGTGTAGTAAAAATTGTCAATAAAAATAGGATGCTCCTGTTGAAACAAGAGCTGGGAATGGTAGAAATTCAGATTCTTTCCTCCAAATTCAGAATGGTTGGGAGGTCTGATGTATGAACAAAACATGAGTGTGTAAGCAGGTGCCACATATTAAATGTATATGTACTATGTCAAAAAAAAAAATAAAATTATCAAAGAGGAACGTTGTAGCACAAAAAATAGAACAATGTAGACTGACAAAGTAGTGAAAAACTTAAGTTTGCAAACAAATTTATTTACAGTTTTAGTACAGTATGTATAGTAGTTGTCTTTGAGACACTCAGTAACTACATTTCCACTTAACATGAGAATTCTAATCGTGTGATACCCATCAGGATGCATGGGGTATGTGAAAGTCACATGAGAATACAAGACAAATTGTTGGGTTCATACATTGGTAAATCCCTTGATAGCACGTTTTGTGTAAAATGTGAATACATCCAGCAAAGAGAAATGCACACATCCATTGTATGATGGTACATAATTATCACAGAGCCTTGCAGTCTAGGAAAGTAGTGTTGGCTCTTTCTAGAATGTCTTTCTTACCTTTTCAGGGGGTTTCATCCCACTCTGTAAAATTCATGCATTGTATCATTTGAAGCAATTTCAATTGTGAACACATTGGTTTGGTCTGGAATACTGTAAAAATAGCTTCAGATCTTTCAGGACAGTTTGCCATCAATAATCACTATAGTTGACAACCCCCACCCCCATATCGAATGTAAGGTATGACCTTGCAACAAGTTTGGAAGCACCTCCTTCACACTCATTTCTCAGGACTCAAACAAAACAGTAGTACATGAACAGATAAGTGTGATTGCTGCTGCCATCACATTACTGGAATCATGCACTTGAATGCCATTTGTACATCAATATGTCATTTGTTACACCTGCCTTTGACAAGAAAGCATCAAAATCTTTTATATCTTTCTAACAACATTGCATCTAACGATGACCAAAAAAAAATGACAAAATTAAGCATCACTTATATGTTACTACAGCACCAAGCTTCGTTGTGCCTTGCAAAATAAATGCTCAAACTAGAAATGTCGCTTTGGCGACTGGTATGCCTCCGCCATAATGCATGATTTTCCCAATAGGTCTAGATAGTACATGTGGACAATGTGTGATTACATTTTCACAAATTGGCAAAATATTGAAATGACAAGTTTGTCACAAATGTGTTGAATGTTCATCTTCCTTGACCTAGGTTTAATTGGATGAATAGGAGAGCATGTATCTAGGGATTTAAGGACTTTAACTCGACTTTGACCCATTCATACATTTAGGCATTGAGTAATTTTCAAGGTACAGGTGTGGAGAAAAAGTGCAATTTCTGAATTGAATAGTAAATTGTTACCATTTTCATCTGTTCCTTGACCCTAAAATTCATAAGATAATCACTTTCAGGTAGAACATGCATAATATGTACTATGTTTCAAGATAACTTGAGCCACTTCCGAGATATGGAGGAAAAAGTAAGTTCAGCACTTTCACTTGATCTTTGACCTTTTGACCTTTGAGGCAAAAAAAGAAGAAAAAAAAAACTTTCCAGAAAATTTCTATAGGCGTGTCTTCATCAGCCCGAAGTTTCAAAATAGCGCGCTATCTTGCGGTTACCAAACTAGTCCGATGTCAAAATAGCGCGCTATCTGTGTAGTGAAGACGCAGATAGCGCGCTATTTGATCGGGAAAATTTCCCCCAAAATCTTGGTCTAGTTCGTCAACTAGAGCGCTAATTCGTGAAATAGCGCGAAGTATCTCAGGTGCGTCTCCATCAGCCCGAAATTTTCTTGATCCCTCCACGCTTCTGGTTAGCCAGCTGGCAATGGAAAGCGCATGTACAAGCAGCTAGTGATTGTGTATAGTACATTACACGCACGGTGTATTCAAGGATCACATGTGTGTAGTATAGGCCTGTTGTTGTCATCTTTAAAACCAGGGAGGCGATTTCTCTCACTTCCCTATTAAAACTCAGTGCCGTGCATGCTAGCTGTTCTTTTGTAAACTTCTTCTTCTGGTCCACTCTACCTTAGCTGAAGATTCTTGCAGATTGTGTGCATTTTGGATTTGTTTAAACATTGCAATTCGTTAATTTCATATAAGATGCCTCACTGGACAGAAGAAAGAGCAGCGTTATTAATATCCCTTTGGAAAGAATTTGCTGTACTGTTCACCTCCCTGCTCCTGGTTGTAGAATCGTACATACGGTGATATAGGAGATTTTGAGCGGGGAAATCCACTTTCGAACCGCGAGCCAGGCAGAGTAATATTGCAAAGTGCGCATGCGTCAATTTTCGGACTAATTTCCCGAAGCAGGCTGTTCGAGCTGATGAAGACGCACATTCGCTGTATCGGGCTATTTTCTAAGACCGCAAAATGTCCCGCTAGTTTGAACTTCGGGCTGATGAAGACACGCCTAATGAGGTTACACATGTATGCATACACCAAGTGTAAAAAAAAAAATAACCCTGCTGGCATTGCATGATAGGAGGGAAATAGTAAAATTTTGAAGTGTTGCACTTGACCTTTGACCCCTGACCTTTGACCCCATGAACCCTACATTCTCTAGATAATCACTTCCAGTCAGTATATGTATATACTATGTTCCATGAAGATACCTTGAACAATTTTCCAAGGTATAGAGAAAAAAAAAGAAGTTTTAATATTTTTACTTGACCTTTTCACCTTTGACCTTTGACCTCATGACCCAAACTTTCACCAGAGAATCTTAATTGGGTAATACATGTATACACTAAGTTTCAAGAAAATATCTTCAGGCATTCAATAGATATGGTGGAAATAGTGAAATTTTATGTATTTGACCCTGACCTTTTGACCTTTGACCTTTGACCTCATGACCCAAACTTTCACCAGAGAATCTTAATTGGGTAATACATGTATACACTAAGTTTCAAGAAAATATCTTCAGGCATTCAATAGATATGGTGGAAATAGTGAAATTTTATGTATTTGACCTTGACCTTTTGACCTTTGACCTTGAGCATGTGCACCCAAAAGTTGATAGGCACAACTTCACCCCCTAATACACATACATGCCAAGTTTCATTAGGATACCTCAACAGGTTTTGATAGTTACCTTGTCCACAAAATTCATTACGGACGGACGGAAGGACGGACGGAAGGACGGACGGAAGGACGGACGGACGGACGGACGGAAGGACGGACGGACGGACGGACAACCCGAAAACATAATGCCTCCGGCACCACTTCGTGGCGGAGGCATAAAAAGTGGATGCCAAGAATGAATATCAATGTCTTCAAAGTTACCTTTTCAGGTGCCCAGATATTGTCATGTACAATGCCTTGATTTCTATGCATAACTATTCTCTTGATTTTTTTTTTCATTTGCTTTTATTTTTTGTGTCTTAGAATGTATTCTTTAAAAATACCAACAAACTATGCAATCTGCAATTTTGCATCAATGACAAATTCTGTATAAGTTCTACACCTAACAGACTATGCATTAACAGTGGAGAGTGTGCCTTTGCTTTTAATAGCTCAAACCAACTCCAGTTCCCAGGAAAAAACAGACGGACAAACAAACATGCTAGAAATATCGTTATGGCAACTGGTATTGACCGATTCGGGTTCGTTGAGGGCAGCAGACATTTTATGGCACATGAGGTGTCTCAGCCGACCCCCCCCCCCCCCCTGCTCTCCCCCCACCCCCCGGGCAACATGTTTATCGCGCACTTGTAACAAAGGTTCGCGCACTCAGTACGAAACGCCCATTGGCTAAAGCAACCATGCATCAGTTTTTCATTCTGCGCGCGTGCTAATGTAGGGAGAGGGGTGGGGAGTGGGAATGGGGGGGGGGGGGGTCGGCTGAGACACAGCGTAATGGCGCTGCCCATGTCAAAAATACACATAGCGCGTCACAGAATCGGTCAATAGAAAAACACCTGGCATTAAAAAAAAACAAAACAAACAATAAAACAGCTTTATATAAATGATTTATGGAGCACTGCTGGCAAATTACTACCAGATTACTTCATTGATGTGAATGGTGTATCTGTGAAATGTTTCACACATATGTGGAAATGGAATTAATCATCTTTGTATAAACTTGTATTATTTGTACATATGACAGATGTCTAAAAACAGAGTCCTACTTGGGACATTAATGATGTATGTACCTGGAAAATGAACAATTCCTTATGTACTGGCATGCCAGTAATGATGGAGCGGAAATTAAATACTGCTACAAGTAAATCTGTTGGCTTGTTTTTGCATTTTACTACTCTTTCATTTTGCAATCTGTACAGAGAGACAACTGCACCATAGAAATGCAATACCAGTAAATTCTCTTTTATAATTTAGCAGTTAAGCTGATATTTGCAATAGTGGTGGCATTCAAAACTGCTCAGAGGAATTTAACATCAACCAGTGTGTGTGCGGTTGCTGCTTCACTTATTCACAGCACTGTGTTTCTTTGATGAGCTAGATAATGACAAGCTGTGTGATTGTCACTGGATGCCCACACAAAGTATGATGTGGATGGATATCCCTGGAGCATACTGTCAACACAATACAAACTATGACAATGGAACACATTCATGCAAATTATTGAGACATTTCACCCAACTCAACATTGAAAAGCATTTTGAATGAAGAGCACTGAATGCAATGCAAATCTTGGAAGACAAGGAGCTTATACCATGATTCATGTAATATTCTCCCTTTATACATATTCAGGTGATGTCAGCTTTATAAACATTTCTGTGTTCGGTGGGCTAAAAAGGCATATGTTTGGTGGAATTGAAAGGAAATAAAACAGTATTTTTACCTTTCCTACAATAGACATGTGTTACAATTGGGGAAAAGAAGTCTCTGCCACGAAACCTGCGTTATTATCATTATTATTATTATTTTTTTTTTTTTTGGGGGGGGGGGGGGGGGCAAAACATAGGACAAAATACTGCAAAGAAGTAACAGTTGGCAATATCTGCATAAATGACGATCTAATATTCATGACATATTACTGTATTTGCAGTGTGCCATGTAGAACGAGGCGGAAATCTTTAATTCTCTTGCCCAAACTGCAAGGAAGTAACAATTGGTAATATCTGCATAATTGACAATCTAATATTTGTGACACAATACTGTATTTGAAGGGTGCCATGTAGAAAGAGGCGGAAATCTATAATTCTCATGCTTAACTGGAACCATTACACATTCATTCTCATACATGTCCATGATCCCCATTTCCCTTTCTTTAGAAAGCATCAACGATTAAGACAATTCATCACAATAGTCGTCAAACTCGGCTTTCTCTGCTAATCCATGTTAACCCCTACCTCAGAGGTACAAGGCTGAGATGCATAACGGATGCACATTAGATCACATGACAATACCAGCTACTAAATTGTGCACTCAACTGGATTCATCAGTCTCTCCAGATTTGACAAGGCTTTATTTTCCCTTCTTGAAGCTCCCACTGCCCTTCTTGGCCTTCTTGTTAGCAGACCCTTTCAGAGGCTCCGGCTGCAGACAAAAGAGACATGAGCGTAAAGACATAAGGAGCAGTTTTAATAAGTTCTCATTATACGATGTACTTCTAACACAAGACATTTTCAAGTCAACTCACTGTTGCAGGCGCTCTCAATTAATGCAAAATCATGGTTGAACAGGATGTTAACTGGGTTTTGACAACAATGTGTGCATGGTGGGGTCAATGCTGCAAATTGCTGCTTTTACTCTAGAAATCTAGAGCAGACAAAAGATATATAACACGGTGGTGGCCTTAGACACAATAAGACGCAAAACAGTGGGGGCAGCATAACCAAAACTGACACTGGTCTAGATTTGACATACAACAGAATCTATCAAGAAATGTAGCCAGCTGAGTGCAGACAAGAGACCCTCATAAATTAGCCAGTCTATATGCAGTGTAAAAAGATGGTAGAAGCAAGGGTGCCACCCCTGAAAGTTACAGGGGACTGATTTCCATATTGAATTTGAATTAAATCTGTCTCGACCAATAAAAATATATCAATTAGACTCACATAAACTATACCCTCGATGTTTTCTGAGGAAAATTGACGGAGAAATGAGTTTAAATTTACCTTCCGCTTGGCAGTTGTGGCTGTGACTTTGAAGAAAGAGTCTAGTCTGCCTTGTGTAGCTCCAGACCGAGCTTTCTGCAACTTCTTCACACCATTCCGCATCCTGTCCTCACTATGGCAACCAAAGTAGAACAAACGATATGACCACAAGAGAACCTCACATAGTATATGATCTCAAGAGCAAGAACCTTACATTGTATGTAAAATATACTCCGATTTCGAAGTCTCTGAACATGAAAGGAACACTACAGACCCTGCTACTGATCCTATACTGAAGCTCAAACATTTAGTGTTGAGGACAAGCTGATTTTGCAATAACGAGCATTTCCCACAGGCACCTGGCAGAGTATAAAACCTTTCTTCTTTTTTTTTTATAGAGTGATCTGAACAATGAACTTGTCATAAAAAGGCATTTTTTTTTATGCACCAGTTAAGCTTGTGAACAAAGTTCCTTCACAACTTTTTGCCAGACTGGCGAATGTCTCAGCATGAAGTACACTCACCAGTCACCGGCTTGCACAGTCAACACTAAGGCACACAGTCCACAGTAGCATTTGTGGTAGAGTGTATTTATTTATATATATATTTTTGGAGATATTAATTAAATTGTATGACAAAAAATATTACTTTTGAACTGATTCTCACATTCTGTCATCTTTATGTGAGTAAGAAACTTTCCAGCAAAATCATTAAAATTCCTGTGACAAAATTACCTATGCTTTATCAAGCTGCTTTATCAAGCTGAGTATTGGCAATCAAAACAGTAATTTCAACAAATGAATGGGTCTTGGACGTAACACCAATACCTACCTGAAGCCTTTTTCGTTGCACATGAACTTGATCAGTTCTTCTTCATCTGGAGCCGTCCACTTCAGCTAATAAGGGGAAAGAAAATACATATTCAGATTTTAACATCAATCCACACTGTACAAATTAACAATATTTAAAAGCAGTTAACACAGGATCTGCTTTAGTTTTGACAGATGCTATTTAAAGATAGTGTTACACTGCAAAAAAAAATTTGTAAGGAAAAACTGATGTGATTCACAGCTGCAAGTTTGGTATGTTTTTTTTTTTCTCTCTCTCTATCTCCATTAAAAAAAACAACTTGGAGTAAATAATATAACACCCCTTACATAAACTCATCTCCCAATAATTTACATAAGAATTATGCAGACATTTCAATAAAGATTGCTTCAAAAACTCTAAAGGTAATCAGCCAAATTTTTTAATGAGCATTCATCTGAATTATATGGATATTCGTCACTATAACTGCACACAGACCCTCTGATGATGTGATGATACCGTGTGTGTGTGTGTGGGGGGGAATGACCTTTTGACCTTGGAAAGAATCTGCATTACTTTGCATAATCCCTGTCTAGAGGCGATGCAGATATGTGGATATTTGCAGCATTGAAACTGTGCAGAGTACTCCAGTCTTGCTCTGATTTTACAACCAAGTAATGCTGATATTATCTGCACAATTTAGTTTACAAAAGGAGTAGGAGTTTGAACATTTCGAGAAACATATACAAATGTTTTACTTCTAAATCCTGTTTAAAGTGCACAGCATGAAGATAGTATGTGAACGCTTACATCAATTTCATCTCCAGCAGTGACATCAGGTTTCATGAACAACTCTCTGGCCTCTTTGAACAACCAGTCTTCTGGTGGTTCATATTTCTATAGGGAAAAAGTGCAAAAACAAGCTTAAAACACTGAAGTATATCTGACAGATTGGCTTAGTGAGTTCAAACGTTTTATAATAGAGGGAAACTGCACTAAACTGAGGTTGTCACTGCTGCCAATGTTACACAATAACTGGTATCTTTTCACAAAGGAACAACAACCACATATCTTACATTCAATGCAAGCATATAACTATACATTACAAACAAGAACTGGCGTCCATGCTCACAGTCCTTTCATGCTCCTTTAATTTGTTCTGCAACAAGACTATGGAAAAAAAAAGCTGATTAGTTTGTTCTTCGCACTCATAAAAAAATGGAAGCATGGACAAATCTTGACGGGCTGCTATGCATCACAGCAGGCAAAAATAATCAGTAAATCATTGAGACAATCTATATTCTGTTATCTTGACTCGGGGAGATAATGAAGTCTTCAGGATGTCTTCAGAGAAATAAGGCAGGTCTGAACAAGACATCTAAATATACTGGAATTAATATGTTTCATTGTTTTTAGCTCACATCCTGTAGTTCTCTACATTGGGGGTTAGGATTTGTTGGGAGTGTCAGGTGAATGTCGGAGTCACTGAGGAGTTACCACATCACACATTAACATCATTATTTTGTGTCATACTATATGTGGCTGACTGGAGGGGGATCTTTATGTAGCAAGCTGACATGGGTTGTAATCCCAGTGAGACCACTGAGTATTAAAGAAAGATTGATTTTTTTTTTCTTCCTTTGATCTCAAGATCATGAAGTTTCAGCACCCTGCCAGCAGAATTAAGTGGCTGAATAGAATACTGGTGTGTGCATGACCTGGTAAATGTTACACGCAAATTAATTACATAGTAACACACATTCATGGGGGAATTGGCAATGCCTTTGATTAAGGTGATTTTTTTTGTTTCCCATGCCACATCCGACTCGTGCAGACCTTACTGTATGAATTCATTTATAATGACAGTAATCCGATGATTCAACCACTTACTGATGTGTCTATCTTAGCCAGTATCTTCTCGATTGAGCCGTGGTTCTTGATGAGTTCATATGCCCGCTTCATTCCAATGCCTTTGATGGTTCCACAGTAGTCACAGCCCATAAGGATGCAAAGGTCGACAAACTATGTAGTCAAAGTTTATGAGAGAAAAAGTTTCAATATGTGCAAAATCAGAAAGTATAAAATGAGCTCTTTTAGACACAGCCTGATATGGATGATAACACATTCAAATAAGACGGAGCTGCATGGTGGCTCAGCTACATGATAGATCAATATGATTTTTGTCAAATTTAATTCTCATGCGTGATTTTAAAGTGGCCAGTAAATATTACATCAATCATGCATGAGTCATGTGGAAGGAAAATGCAAGGGATTGTTGACTACTTAACACAACGGTATTCATAAGGCAGGGCCGTACACTAAGCCCTTTTTTATCCTGGTCTGACCTGTCTGTTGGACCAGTAGGTACCCAGTTTTTTAAATTTTCTACTGGTCCATTCCCGGAAAAGTTACTGGCCAATAACTTTCGGACAATGGTGCGACAGTGATTTTTACAGGTCCTGGACCATCAGACCAGTGCCAGTGTGCAGTGTTGCATAAGGGCATCCTTACCTGGTCCCTGTCCAGACCAAGACCATCAATGACCCTCTGATAGGTGAACTCTTGGATGGGCATCTTCCTGTATGCACGCAGTGAGAAAATATCAGTCTTTTCTCTTTAGACATTCGGAGGGTAACAACCAATTTGAAATGACATAGGGGTGTGTGTGTGGGTGTGTCTGCATGTTTGATCATAAAAGCTTCCCTTTTTACCCTACTTGTCCATCTATCCTGATCATTAAATAAGATGAACACAGACTAACAGAACTCACAGACAAATAGGTACAGCAACAGTATGAACAACCTATACAAGACTATGTGATTGCCAATTACAAGTATGGCATACATACTTGAAAAGGAAATGTACAATCAAAACAAAAGATGCTGCAGTTTTTATATACATGTAATTCAATGCAATCTTACAAGTATACATCCAACCTCTCCTGTATACACAAACACTAAAGACAACACTGCAAATTTGTAGATTATTTCTATACATTTTCATAACAGGTCTGTTATTCTCTAAATACCAAAAGGAAAAAAGAATAATCAAAACAAAGTAAACATACGGTGCTGATGTACGCATAAAAACATGCTCTGAAGACCAAGAAACCAAATATATACATACTTTGTTCATTTTTGTAAAAGAATGGGGAAATTGTACACAAAAAGTATGCAAAATGGAAAAAAAAAAAACATATTCTCATTCAGAGGCATTTTATTTCTTTAGAAGAAGATAAACATGCTAAATATGTGAAAACACATTCATTTGCAGCAGCACCAACAAACATGGATATTTTATTTAGATTGGTGTGCGCCTGGTCTAGGTAGCCCCACTCAAATTGGGCTCTGTAATATTTCCTTTTGCAAAGTGTTTTATGTTGATTGTTTGGTACCTAATATGTAACACTTTATTTTTGTTGTCATCAGGGTTCTCCTAGACAATTTTGGTGCATCCTTGGTGTTAGATTTGCTATATTTTCCTTATACTTTATTTCAATGTCATTCTGCTACCCTGTGCCACCATTTTGTACATGGGTAAAGGTACCCATTCTGTATATTTTGCTTCAGTGGAGACTGATCCCTGTGTAGACATACTCTTGTATTCAGTGTGTACTGACTCTTGTTCTTGAGCAACCATCAATGGAGGAGATTACCAAGCAGCTTGTCATCCATTCTTGTGAGCGGACACAAATTCCTGTGTAGACAGACTCTTGTATTCAGTGTGTACTGACTCTTGTACTTGATCGAGCAACCATCAATGGAGGTGATCACCAAGCAGCTTTTCATCCATTCTTGTGAGCTGACACAAATTCCTGTGTAGACAGACTCTTGTATTCAGTGTGTACTGACTCTTGTACTTGAGCTATCATCAATGGAGGGGTTTTGCAGGTGGCTTTTCATCTTTTGTGCAGTTCTGTCACCATTCAATTCATCCGCAGAGGATCAGTTCATTCAGCCTCTGGACCTCTTCAAGTGCGTGAATACCACCAAACATGACTCGTGGAAGTACCATGGTCATCCAATTGCATACTACAGTAACCACCATGCATGTTTCCAGCTTTCTATCTTGTTGTGTGGGGACATACAGCTGAATCCTGGCCCGACTCAGCTAGACCATCACCAACGTGACAATGTAAGCCTACGTGTGCATCATGACTCTGATCCACCCCATCGTGTAAGATATGATGTTCGCGCACTAAACGATTTTAACATAGGTACCGACCAATTTCTTCACCAAGATGTCTGGCAAAGGGTCTGTGAGCTTGGCATCAGACGACGTCGTCGTACACATCGTGGTCGCAGAGCTCACAAACCACATATTTCATCTCGCGTTTCAACAGATCGTCAGACAAGAACTACAGTAAGTGACAAATCCTCTGTAACTCGTATTGGTGTTTGGAATGCTCGCTCCCTGAGCAACAAGTCTGCGTACATATGTGATTTAGTAGTTGATGCCAAGCTCGATATTCTCGTTATAACTGAGACTTGGTTAACTGGTACACAAAGAGACAATCTGATAATAGCGGATCTGAAGGTCTCTCTTCCAAACTTTGATTTTGTACACTGCCCTCGAACGAATTCCAGAGGTGGCGGCATCTGCTTGCTTGTCCGTTCATCTGCACGTATTTCCATAAATGACACTTTCACGTTCTCATCATTTGAACTCCTTGATGTCACAATCAACCTTTCTCACTCATCTGCTCTGAGAGTATATGGCATCTACAGACCACCTCCTTCTGCTAAGAACAATTTAACCAATAACTTATTTCTGTCAGAATTCCCTACACTTCTGGAATCAGTGGCAATCGATGACTATCGTTCCATTCTGCTTGGGGATTACAACATACATGTTGACGATTGCTCGGATAATTTGGCTGTATCTTTTCTAAGCACCATTAACTCTCTAGGATTTCAACAGCATGTTAAAGAGGCAACTCATAAAGCTGGACACACATTAGACCTAGTTCTAAGCAGAAAAGTTGACAACATTGTATCGAATGTTAATCTTGTCACATTTCTGCCCTCTGACCACTCCGCCATCATCACCACTCTCAACCTCAAAGGCCCAGTGAACCCCAAGAAGCAGACTACCTCCAGAAATCTACGGTCTATGGACCTCTGCTCCTTTAAAAATGACATTGCTGCATCACTTTTCCAGATCAGAGAGCCAGCGTGTCCCTCCGAGGCTGTCCTGCTGCTCAACTCTCATGTAACAAGACTTCTTGATAAGTACGCTCCGCTCAAGACTAGATCTGTAACAGTGCGGCCAAATAATCCCTGGTACACGACAGAAGTGAAGGAGGCTAAGAAGCGTAGACGCCGTGCAGAGCGCCGCATGATCAAGTCTGGTCTTTGCATTGACAGAGAGCTGTATCGGCAAGAGTGTGAGTCCTACTACAGCCACCTTGCCGACGCCAAGTCAAGGCACCTAAGAGAGGAGATTGCTGCTGCAGACACCAAACAACTTTTCAACATCATCAAAAGACTCACAATTGCACATCCAGATTCTTCTCTTCCTGACCATACTTCAAATCCTGCACTTGCCAATCAGTTTGCTGAGTTTTTCGACAACAAGATTAGTACCATTGCATCTTCATTCCCGGTGTCTCCTGAAATCTCTCTCTCTAATTCCTCTCGCATAAATATAAACACTGAGTGTGTATTTTCTGAGTTTGGTTTAATCACTGAGTCACAAATGAAACGTCTCATCAATTCTCTTCCGTCCAAGTCTTGTTCTCTTGATCCTCTCCCCACATGGCTACTAAAAGAGTGTCTGGATGAATTTCTTCCTGCAATAACTCACATTCTGAATCTCTCGTTGTCATCAGGCGTAGTTCCTAAGCACTTCAAAAGGTCGCTCATATTGCCCTTTCTAAAGAAACCCAGCTTAGACCGTAATGATTTGAATAATTTTCGCCCCATTGCTAATCTGTCTTTTCTTGGTAAAGTTCTTGAGAAAGTGGTTGCTCGCCAACTCAGAGATCATCTTGATGAACACCAGTTGTTTCCTAGTAATCAGTCTGCCTACAGGCACTTCCACTCCACCGAAACCGCCTTATTGAAGGTACTCAATGACCTCCTCTTAGCAGTAGACAAAGGCCATGAAGTTGCTCTTCTGCTTTTAGATTATTCTGCTGCGTTTGATACTATCAATCATGAAATTCTCCTTAACAGATTGGAGACTAATTTTGGTCTAACGGGAACAGTCTTGAGATGGATTGCATCTTACTTACACGACCGCCACCAGATGGTTACTGTGAACGGTGCATTTTCTCAGTCGTTCCCTCTTAGACATGGTGTCCCCCAGGGGTCTGTGGTTGGTCCTTTACTATTTCTTCTATACACAGCCCCTCTGTCTTCAGTAATCAACTCTCATAACGATATTTTACATGTTATGTATGCCGACGATACTCAAATCTACATAATCATACAACCAAATACCCAAGTCGAAGCACTCTGCAAGCTTAGTAGATGCGTTGATGATATCAAGCAATGGTCTCACGATAATTATTTGAAATTGAATTGTGTTAAATCGGAATTTTTATATGTTTATTCTCAGTTCAGGCGGGGTAGCTCTCTAACAGAATTTTTCTTTGAAGATAGTACTATCCCCATCTCTCAGTCCGTCAGAGATCTCGGAGTTATTGCAGATAAGCATCTGAACTTTCAACAACATATTAAGAATTCATGTCGTTCTGCTGCTTGGGGTATTTGTAAAATTGGTAAAATACGTAAATTATTGGATCAGTCTTCCACGGAACGTCTCATTCACGCATTTGTTTCCTCTCATCTTGACTACTGCAATTCCCTTCTTGTTGGTCTCCCTGCTTCAAGTACTGCACCACTTCAAAGAATTCAAAATACAGCTGCTAGGCTTGTGACCCTTACAAAAAGATCTGACCACATTACTCCAGTTTTCCAATCCCTCCACTGGCTCCCCATCCATCAACGTATCACTTTTAAAATCCTCCTTATTGTTTACAAGATATGTAATAATCTTGCCCCATCTTATCTTAAAGATTTAATTTCCTTCCGCTCCTCCACTTCAACCCGTTCTCTTCGTTCTTCCTCCGCTCTCCAATTATCACGTGGTCCCCGCACCTGTACACGTTATGGTGATAGGGCCTTTTCAGTTATTTCCCCACTTCTTTGGAATGAACTCCCTTTTTATATTCGTAACGCTGAAAATGTTGATAGGTTTAAGTCATTGTTGAAAACTCATCTGTTTACACAACCTTAATTTTGCTGTTGTTGTTGTTGCTGTCGTTATCATAATATGTACATAATGCTGTATTTTGTTTTTACGTTATATATATTATTTTTCCCCGATTTGATGCGCTTAGAAACATCAGTATTAAGCGCTATATAAATGTTATTCATTATCATTATCATTATGGATATCAACAATGTACCTGGCTTCACTGGCCGTTAAGTGTCTGAGCAGGACAGAGGATCCAAAGGTCAAGGCGTCCATGTCTTCGGTACCCACAGCATAAACCTTGCCTGCCTTGACCAGCTCACAGCACTGTGCTTCTGCCTCACCAGGGGACTGTAGATGTTTGGATTAAACATCGCTCTATTAGAACATATGTTGCCTTTTTAGAGGTGCAATCTATCCCTTGACATTGCTGGCAATGTCTTTTCTTCATCACATTTATAATAACATGGAAACATGCAATTTATGCTCAGTCTAGGAAAAGATGCATGCCAATCTTTTTTTTTCTTTAAAAAAAAATCATATGAGTATTTTAGCAATGATTGACAAATGAAGTCATCAGCAGAATCTTGGTTTGAAAGTGTTTTTTTTGTAGGCATATCCAAGTAAACTGAAAAAAAAAACCACACAGTAGAAAACTTATACAAATACATGCATTGTACCACATACTTATGATATTAATTTGGCCACATGAGTGATGTTGAGGGTATCGTGAATCAACACATGTCAACATGCATTTGTATTGCATAGTTCTTTTTTTCAGGGATGATATTGAAGTTTGTTGAAAATATTGGAAACCAAAATTTTCAGGTGATTTGATACATGAAAAAAGCAAAATGTGTATAGATTTGAGAAAAAAAAAAATCTGAAATCAGATTTGAATCTACAGAATGCCATGCCTGCTTTTTGAAGGTGTGGTCTTCAAAGGACCACTGACCTTGACGTAAGGGATCCCCATGAGTTTAAGGAGCTTCTGGCACTCCTCGTTGTGCTGCTGCGTGACCTTCACCAGGCGCCTCTCAAACTTGTTCATGTTCTCCTGGTCTCCTTGCTCTTTGGCCTTCTCCAGCTCCTTCTCAGCCTCGGCTCTTCGCTCCTGTCTCTTCACCAGCTCTCCCGACTTCAGCTCGGGGGGCTTCCCATCAAATACATAACTGTGGTAACAAAATGAAGGGTCAGATACTGTATAACGAGGAATCTTTGCATGCATTTTAATTTCGCAAATTTTGCAAGAGCCAACATTTGTGAAATTAAAATGCAGGTGAAAGTTCTTGCCTACACTATATGCTATGAATGCCAGTAGCCATCCGATAATTTCATGCTGTGAGAAAGGCTGTCGGCTCCAAGTCACAAAATTTTCAGGCCGGGAATAAATTGTGTTTTACAATATTGAAGGTATAGCGCCTCCTGACAGTATCATGGGAGGGAAGATGCAGGAATCACACTCTAGCTATATTCGGTCCTCACAATATCTGTGATAGAGCTACCTGCAAAATGGGCAAACTTGGGAGTGCAGGCTGTGGACTTTATTTATACCAAATCTGGCTTCCCCTACTAGTATGTGCCTGAGAAGCACATAAGCTCCAAAGGTCGTGGCACCCAAGTATTTACACTTTCTGAGTCTCCTTACTGTCACAAATGTACACACTAATAGTTATGTACATGTGTGATGTACTGCATGCATGGTTGTTTTAATGTGTATGTACACAGGTGGACCAGATTAATGGAGAACATTCTATGTGGTATACATATAGTACATACAGGCTGACCAGATAAGTGGAGAATTTTCTAGGTGGTATACAATGTAGCTATACAGTACATGCATGTAGCAGGAAATACATTATAGCTCACTCAATCTAGAATGATTTCACCCATTCCAGAAAGTTCTGGGAAGTGCTTACATGTTTGGCTGAGTGAGGCACTGTCCCTGTAGCCCAATGTGATTGGTAGTTATTCTTGGTAATGATGTTTTGTACATAGTTAGGCAGTGAGTCATCCAGGTTTCCTGGAACTTGGACTGGCTAGTAGGTTGGAGAGAGTTATAGAATGTGCTAGAAGGGGGTGAATGGATAGTATATAAGCCAGAGAAATTCTGCAGTAGGCAGAGTACCCAACACCTCTGCTCTGAGAGTTACGTCACTTCTGGCTCTGAAGCGACTTGTTATAGTCAGTCCTGTGTTACCTGCTGACCTGTTATGTTTGTGGAGATAAGGCCTGGGAGACATTTTGCCTGCAGATAATTAATTTGCCTACATTGGAGATAGACTCCATATTTTTCTGTCAGTGGACATTGCTACGGCAAAGCTGTGATGGGCTGGATTCTTAGCTGAACATTATTAAGTGAATCATCATTCAACGCATCAACTGGACGTGGTCGTCACAACGTTTGGACTCTGCACGTTTCGCCGTGGACATATTTCGTGGATTTTACCCCGGATCTATAACGCGGACTATTGTAACCTGTACCTCTGGAGTTACGTCGAAGGAATCATTCATCGGTGTATCGCGGATCATTCGTTTGTGCATCGAGCATCGTATTTGGACATTTCCAGGGATATTGCGTGTAATGCGTACGTAAGTGATTCCATTACTGACTATATTTGTTTCTATTGATCATTATTGTACTGATGTGAAACCGATTACCAGTCTGTACCTACAATATCACTGTTAATAAACCGCCTGAACATCAGTTGATTGTTTCTTTTGTGCGATCATTCTCGGAGTGATTTTGGTCGTAACAAAATTGGGGGCTTGTCCGGGAATTGAATTTTAAGCCAAAACTTAGAATTTGGAACGTTCCGGAATCCAGAATATTGGTACAGACAAAATACCGGTTGAGTTGGTTGTATAAGTGTATATTGTGCATAATACATTGTGACAATGTCAATCAGTACAATGGATGTTCAGGCATTTGTTCAGAGGACAGATTTGTCCCTCAAAGATTTGCAAAGGTTACGCAAATGTGATTTGACTGCTGTTGCACAGCATTTGAATGTAGATGTTCCACAAGGTGTAAGAAAGGCAGAGATTCTTGACTTAGTAGCTGGTCACATGGAGCTCAAAGAAGAAATTGACACTCCAGATCAAGCTCAAATTTCCGATCAAACACGGCTTGAACTTGCTAGATTGGAAATGGAGAAAGAGAAGATGAGATTAGAAATGAAGGAAAGAATAGAAATGAAGAGAATTGAAAAGGAAATGGAGCAACAACTGAAATTGCGTGAGATGGAATTGACTCATGCACAGACTGTTGGAAATCATGAAAGGGCTCCCTCTGAATTTGATTTGGCCAAGAACATTCGATTGGTGCCAAAGTTTGAAGAAAACAGAGTCGATGCATATTTTGTGTCATTTGAGAAGGTGGCTGACAGTTTGAACTGGCCACAGGAATTTTGGCCCATGCTCCTTCAAAGTGTGTTTGTCGGCAAAGCAGCCGATGTGTACTCATCTCTCTCAAAAGAGCAATCACGTGACTATGCTACAGTCAAGAAGGCAGTGTTGAATGCTTATGAGTTGGTGCCAGAGGCGTACAGACACAAGTTCAGAAATTCGTACCGCAAACCAGGCCAGACACATGTTGAGTTTGCTCGTGAAAAAGAAATGATGTTTGATAGGTGGTACAGATCCCTGAAAGTGGATCAGGACTTTGATAACCTACGTGAGGTTGTTCTCTTGGAAGAATTCAAAAAGAGTGTTGCTTTCAGTGTGAGGTCACATTTGGATGATCACAAAGTGACAAGTTTCCATAAAGCAGCCTTGATGGCTGATGAGTATGAGCTGACCCACAGAAATGACAACAGACCACCTTTCAGGAATTTCTCTGGAAATAAGAGAGACAAAATTCAGTCGAGCAATCCAAAGAATGCTGGTCCTGAAAAAGGCACGAGTTCTGACACTTCATCGGCACCAAAGCCTCAAACTGACAAAGGGTCCAGTACAAGTGCAAATGTCATCAAATGTTTTCACTGTAACAAGACAGGGCATGTAAAGTCACAGTGTTGGAAGTTGCAAAACAAAACAAAGAAGGACTTGGGATTTGTCATGTCAAAAAGTGTCCTACCCGAAAACAGTGTCCCGTTCAGTAAAACACAGGCCATTGAAAGTCAATCTCCCAAATTCAAAGATAGGCTGAAGCAGGTGGATGAGAGCTATCATAGCTTTTTGTTTGATGGTGAGGTGACCCCATGTACTTCTGGTGAGGCAGGTAAGCCAGTGGTCATCCTGCGGGATACGGGGGCCTCTCAGTCGTTGATGGTGGATGGTGGTATGACTTTTCCACCAGATAGTGCAGTGAATGCAAAAGTCTTGATTCAGACTGTTGATGGCAGTTATATGTCAGTGCCACTGTATAGAGTGGATTTGAAGTGTGACCTAGTTTCTGGTCCTGTTACTGTTGGAGTTGTTCCTGAGTTGCCCATGGCAGGCATTGACTTCTTGTTGGGGAATGACTTGGCTGGGGACAAGGTGGTTGCGTCTCCAGTTGTTTCGGATAAACCGGTGGTGGTTGCTGAAACTGAGCAGTTGCAGGAGGAATTTCCTGGGATTTTCCCAGATTGTGTTGTGACTAGGTCTCAGGCTCGTAGAGCTGTTCAAGATGATGCGGATTCTGTTGATGTGGAGGAGAATTCCGGTGTTTGGTTGGCAGAAACCTTTTTCAAGGATTTGAATGATGGGGTTGCTGTATTAGGCTCCGAGGCTAACAGTGATGGGCTGTTTAGCAAGTCTTCCTTGGTTGAAGCACAGCAGGCAGACTCTGAGTTGAAAGGCTTGTCTCAGACGGCGTGTTCTGAGGCTGAGGCTGAAAAGGTCCCTGAGTGCTATTATGTCAAAGATGGCATTTTGATGAGGAAGTGGAGACCTCCCCATAGGCCAGCTGATGAGGATTGGACGGTGGTCCGTCAAGTTGTTGTCCCTCCTAGTTACCGCGGTGAGATCTTGAGGATTGCTCACGAGTTACCTGTTGGCGGCCATTTAGGCGTCAGAAAGACAAAGGATCGGATCATGAGGCATTTCTATTGGCCAGGGTTGAATGTGGATGTGGCTGAGTTTTGCAAGACTTGTCACACATGTCAGGTGGCTGGTAAACCACAGCATTCAGTGAAGCCGGCGCCATTGATTCCGATACCTGCGTTTGAAGAACCATTCAGTCGGGTTCTAGTTGACTGTGTTGGACCTTTGCCTAGGACTAGGTCGGGTCACAAGTACCTCTTGACAATCATGGATGTGTCTACACGGTTTCCAGAGGCTATCCCATTGCGAAATATCACTGCTAAGACTGTGGTAGATGCTCTAGTGCAGTTTTTCACTAGGTATGGGTTGCCCAAGGAAGTGCAGTCTGACCAAGGGTCAAATTTCATGTCAGGCATATTTCAAGAGGTGATGTATTGTTTGGGTGTGAAGCAGCTGAAGTCGTCAGCTTATCATCCCCAGTCCCAAGGTGCGTTGGAGCGCTACCACCAGACCCTAAAGACAATGATTAGGGCATTTTGTGAGGAGTATCCCGAGGATTGGGATAAGGGCATCCCTTTCCTACTGTTCGCAACGAGGGACTCCCCAAATGAGTCGACGGGTTTCAGCCCATTTGAGTTGGTGTACGGTCATGAAGTTAGGGGCCCACTGAAGCTCATCAAAGAGAAATTCATGACTGAGGATGATGAGGTCCACCTACTTGACTATGTGTCAAAGTTTCGTGAAAGGCTTTCAAAGGCTTGTGAGGTAGCTAGGGAACACTTGAAAGTGTCACAAGATTCTATGAAGAGAAAGGCAGACAAAAATGCCAAAGCCCGAACTTTCAACCCAGGTGACAAAGTTCTTGTACTGCTGCCCATACAAGGTGAACCACTGAAAGCCAAGTTCAGTGGCCCGTACTATGTCAAAAAGAAACTCAATGATGTGAACTATGTGATCAGTACGCCAGACAGACGCAAAGATCAGAGGGTGTGTCATGTAAACATGCTGAAAGAGTACTATGAGAGAAAGGCTGGTCAGCCGGTAGGCGTAGCTCAGGTGGTAGAAGAGGAAGTAGAGGAAGAGGGAGAAGCTCAAGATGAGCATGGAAGTGAGCCCTCTAGTGCCAGGTTGTCTAACTCAGAGATGTTAGGGAAAGTAGATGAGGCACTGAACTACCTACCTGAAAATCAGAGGAAAGATGTGACTAGTCTGTTACATGAGTACAAAGAACTGTGTAAAGACAAACCAGGCTGCACCCCTCTGGCTGTACATGATGTTGATGTAGGAGATGCTGACCCTATCAAGCAAAACCCTTACAGACTAAATCCGAGCAAACTGCAAAAAGTAAGGGAAGAGGTTCAATACATGCTAGACAATGACATAATAGAACCGAGTAAAAGCAGTTGGAGCTCCCCAATCGTCATGGTACCCAAACCAGATGGGTCTCAAAGATTTTGTATAGATTACCGCAAGGTAAATGCCGTGACGAAAACAGACTCTTTCCCTATTCCCAGACTAGAAGACTGCATTGACAGGGTCGGAAATTCTGCATATGTCAGTAAAATAGACCTTCTAAAGGGATACTGGCAGGTGCCCTTGACCGACAAAGCCAGAGAGATTTCCGCCTTTGCTACACCAGATGGCTTGTTCCAATGCAAAGTAATGCCATTCGGCATGAAAAATGCTCCAGCCACCTTCCAACGGCTGACAAACCAAATCATTGCCGGACTTGACAACTGTGTAGTATACATTGATGACATCCTAGTGTATAGTGACACGTGGGAGGAGCACATTACACACTTGCGGCAACTTTTTGATCGACTCAAGGAGGCCGGATTGGTGATTAATCTGGCAAAGAGTGAATTTGCAAAGGCCAAAGTGGTGTATCTTGGGCATGTAGTCGGTCAGGGACAAGTATTGCCAAGAGAAGCAAAGGTAGAGGCTATACTACGCTTTCCCATCCCCCAATCCAAGAAGGAGTTGCTCAGATTTCTGGGCATGGCTGGTTTCTACAGGAAATTTGTACCGAATTTCAGCACTGTAGTCACCCCCCTTACAAACCTGCTGAAGGGCAGGGCAAAGTACACCTGGACTGATGAGTGTCAAAGAGCCTTCGAGAAACTAAAGGCAGTCCTTGCTAATGAGCCTGTTTTGGCAGCTCCTGACTTCGCAAAGCCATTCAAGGTGGCAATAGATGCTAGCGATGTAGGAGTGGGAGCGGTTTTGCTCCAAGAAGATGAAGAAGGCACTGAACGACCAGTTAGCTACTTCTCCAAAAAATTGAACACATACCAGAAGAAGTACTCCACAATTGAGAAGGAGGCTCTCAGTCTCATCCTTGCCCTCCAGCAATACGAAGTGTACTTGACAAATAGCAAAGGGGAGATCACAGTCTATACTGACCACAACCCCTTGGTCTTTTTAGACCGGTTCAAAATGAAGAACAACAGGTTGTTCAGATGGAGCATGATGACTCAGCCATATGCACTCAAAATCAAACATGTGGCAGGCAAAAACAATGTAATTGCCGACGCTCTGTCAAGAGTGTAACATGAAGAGAGTATCAAAGGTGAGAAGTTTTCACCGCATATCATTTCCAGTGTATGTGTTTAGCATATTCATTAATGTGTGCAAAACAGTTTGATATGATTGTATAAGCTCCGAGAATCCAAGCAATATCATTGTAAATGGTATCCATGAAAAGAGAACATGGAATTAATGCAGCTATTCAAAAGGCATGTGATAGCATATGATTATTGTTGCTTGACTTGGATTTTACCTCACATTCGTTGTAAATAACAATGAGAAATTGTGAAGGTAAAAGAAACCCTTGCTACGGCAAGGCTTTCTTTTTCCCATGGGGGATGGTGTCACAAATGTACACACTAATAGTTATGTACATGTGTGATGTACTGCATGCATGGTTGTTTTAATGTGTATGTACACAGGTGGACCAGATTAATGGAGAACATTCTATGTGGTATACATATAGTACATACAGGCTGACCAGATAAGTGGAGAATTTTCTAGGTGGTATACAATGTAGCTATACAGTACATGCATGTAGCAGGAAATACATTATAGCTCACTCAATCTAGAATGATTTCACCCATTCCAGAAAGTTCTGGGAAGTGCTTACATGTTTGGCTGAGTGAGGCACTGTCCCTGTAGCCCAATGTGATTGGTAGTTATTCTTGGTAATGATGTTTTGTACATAGTTAGGCAGTGAGTCATCCAGGTTTCCTGGAACTTGGACTGGCTAGTAGGTTGGAGAGAGTTATAGAATGTGCTAGAAGGGGGTGAATGGATAGTATATAAGCCAGAGAAATTCTGCAGTAGGCAGAGTACCCAACACCTCTGCTCTGAGAGTTACGTCACTTCTGGCTCTGAAGCGACTTGTTATAGTCAGTCCTGTGTTACCTGCTGACCTGTTATGTTTGTGGAGATAAGGCCTGGGAGACATTTTGCCTGCAGATAATTAATTTGCCTACATTGGAGATAGACTCCATATTTTTCTGTCAGTGGACATTGCTACGGCAAAGCTGTGATGGGCTGGATTCTTAGCTGAACATTATTAAGTGAATCATCATTCAACGCATCAACTGGACGTGGTCGTCACAACGTTTGGACTCTGCACGTTTCGCCGTGGACATATTTCGTGGATTTTACCCCGGATCTATAACGCGGACTATTGTAACCTGTACCTCTGGAGTTACGTCGAAGGAATCATTCATCGGTGTATCGCGGATCATTCGTTTGTGCATCGAGCATCGTATTTGGACATTTCCAGGGATATTGCGTGTAATGCGTACGTAAGTGATTCCATTACTGACTATATTTGTTTCTATTGATCATTATTGTACTGATGTGAAACCGATTACCAGTCTGTACCTACAATATCACTGTTAATAAACCGCCTGAACATCAGTTGATTGTTTCTTTTGTGCGATCATTCTCGGAGTGATTTTGGTCGTAACATTACTCTTTGCATTCCTAATAACAGTAATCTAAAATTGTAACTAGGTGTAAAATTTTCATTAAGAGAAGCTTACGGATGCCACATTTCACAAACAATATGGGGCCTCGTAACAAGAGTGATTCCAAACGTAAATCATTCTGATGTTTGTTTGTTTGTTTGTTTTTTGAATGTGAAATCTAAATGTACAATAATTGTAAAGTATCAGCACAAAAAGACATAATAAGCTTGCAACAATCAGTAAGTCTGACCATCCTTTCAAACCGTTCTTACTTTGCATCATTTTCTTGCATAGTTGACCAGAGAAACTGGCAAGTATCTGATACAACACTGGATCAGAGTGCAAAGGAGCCAGAAATTCAAGACTCAAGTATTTTATGTGAAAGAATAGCCCAACATGAGGAGTAGTGCGATCAGGTGCTGCTGTATTGGAACAGGTTTGGCACTGATTTTTGAGAAAACTGAAGTGTCTTTTATTTGTATCAAAGATCTGCAAAGAGGCGAACACCTCCTATAATAGTCGTTGTGCACTAGTAGATGTTCCCCATTTACACTAAAGCTCAGTGTTAGATGACAGAAGTACTTATTTCTGTACAAAATGTATTTGTAAACTCACCAGGGCTTGAGACCATTTTCCACCATTCTGATCGTTCGGTAGAACATTCCCATCAAGTGACTGTAGAAAAGAGAAGAAGATTTTTAAACAAGAGACCCGCGGGTCACGCGCTCACCTGAGTATCGCAATTTCACCTTCCACGCATTCTTGCACACTCTTATCTGAGAACATTGGAAACTTAGGTCTGCATATGGATCCCCCCTTAACTCGGGGGGGGGGGGGGGGGCAGGCAGCCCTGGATTTGCAATGAACAAACTCGGAACTAAAGTCATCAATGTACAAACTCATGGTATTAACTTTGCTTTATCATTTCTGGTTCTAGAGCAGAAGATTTTAAATATTCCTTAATGTGGGGGGGGGGGGGTGGGACCCCTAGGGGCCTCTCAAGAGGGACATGGTGCCCATTTGAAGGAATTGAGAATCTATCCCCATAGGGATGTTACCTGCTAAGTTTGGTCAAAATTCATCATGAGGTTTTTCAAGAAGAAGATGATCATGTACAATTCAGGCTCCATTACAACTGTAGGACTTCTCCCCATCCCTCTCATGGGTCCCAAGGGGGGGCACCCCTGATTCCGCCAACCCCATGAACAAACTTGAAACTACAGTCATCAATGTACTAACTCATAGTATCATCTAAGCCCTATCACTTCTGGTTCTAGAGGAGATTTTTAAAGGTTCCTTAATTTTAGAGGGTTTGGGCCCCCTGGGGACCCCCCAGGTGGGCCATGGTGCCCATTTGAACAAATTGAGATCCTATCCCCCTAGGGATGCTACGTACCAAGTTTGGTTAAAATCAGACATGGCGATCTCAAAGTGAAGATGAAAATGTACAATTTAGGCCCCATTAAGACACCTTCCCACCCCCCTCCCCTGGGTCCCAAGGGGGGCACCCCCGATTCCCCCATGAACAAACTTGAAACGGGGCCCCCCAGGTGGGCCATGGTGCCCATTTGAACAAATTGAGATCCTATCCCCCTAGGGATGCTACCTGCCAAGTTTGGCGAAAATCGGTCATGGGGTTCTCAAGAGAAGATGAAATGTAAAAAGTTTACGCACGACGGACGACGGACGACGCACGACGGACGCCGGACGAAGAGCGATCGCAATAGCTCACTTGAGCCTTTGGCTCAGGTGAGCTAAAAATCCAACATCTTGACAAGTACGAAAATCACTGATACAAAAGCATCATGGCCAGGAGCTGAATATTGTATACCATATCAGGACAATTACCCCCCGAGAAAAATTACCCCCTGGCTAAATACCAGTTAGTGATAGGGTTAGAGTAAAGAATAGGGTTAGAATTAGTAATAGAGTTAGGCTTTCAGTTAGGATTAGGGTTAGATTCAGGGGAAGGGTCTGTGGTAACTGTCCAGGGGCTAATTGTCCTAGAACCATTTGTTCATTCATCCTTAAATCCTTTGTAACACTGAATACCTGGTATTCTTTGCTGGTTGTGGTTAGAAATTGAGTTTAGTGAACTTTGACTTTTGATGTTCAATGCCAGCATTACTGTCTACTAAGTCAATCCTTCCAATCAAATTACAGGTCAAAAGACTTGAATAGCACAAGTTATGGTGGAGTTTCCAACCAAAGTTCTAAAACATGGGACTCTTATATAGCAATCAGAATGCTCTTATGACATAAATGTATCATACTATTACTAGTGCGTTGGGGCAGTATGTCTGGAAATGTCCTCTGTAATATCAAAAGTGGCTATGGCCAGACAACTGCCTTGACAATTTAAACCAATTGGCCCGAATTCACGAAGGTGGTCTAAATTTAAACCATGGTTTATGTATTTCTTCTGCGTAGATATGATTGACAGATTGCATACGCTAACAGGCATCCAGTAAAAAAAACGTGCATTGATGCGCGCATGTATTGGTACGCCTATTAAACGCTTATTTTAGATCATGGTCTAAATTTGTACCATGGTCTAAGTTTAAACCACCTTCGTGAATTTGGGCCATTGAGCATAATGCACTTGTCAATGTAATGACTCACCCCACTACCCCCGGACATGGGTGCGTCATTTCCTCGTTTGGTCCGTCAAATTTGTGACCCAGGTGTTCGTCATTTTACCAGCTTTGTCCGTCAAATTTTTTACCGAGGGGTGCGTCAAAATCCCATCATTGTCGGTCAAAATTTTGACCGAGGGGTGCGCCATGGTACGTCACTTGGCTATGGAAAATAACATGCATTATTTTGAACCGAGGGGTGCGTCATGGTACGTTACTTGGCTATGGAAAACTGCACGCATTTTTGCACGCTACCGGTCCCGAATGCATGTACCGCGAGTGAAATTACAGTGAGCGCTTTCCCGCGGCATGTGAAAATCAAAGTCGGGAAGCGTTTTGGAATAAGAGGAAAAAATGCTTGCCAGAATCTGGCAAGCAAAGAATTTAAAAGCCACCCTTTCTCCTTACATTTTCCCTCCAACAAACCCATGAAATCATGCATACTCAATCTCAAACCAGGGACTGTTCAGCGATGTAACAACTTAGTTCAATCTTTCCTGTCGAAACGGCAGCAGAAGAACTGCCTGCCGCATGCTATTTTCTGCTCGCGGGATAGCCCGACCAGCTGGCCAGACGCGCGCGCGACGCTGTTAGCTGTGCGAATCTCTACGTACCGCGACTAGGCTGTAGTTACGCAGTACTCGAGCGGGAATATGAATGCTGTGGCGTGGTGTGTACCTACCTGCGCTGCAGCAGTATGCATCCACCGCACTAGCAATGGCCGCGCACACACAGCGCATTCTGCACACATGTGATTGTCATGTATGGATTGCATGCACAGAATACATACTACTGTTCGGAATATCGTAAGCAGCAGCATCATGTGCGGTGAATGACAATACGGTGCTTACATGGTAAGGGAAACTTGCCGAAACTTTTACAAATTATGTGTACGAACCAAAAGAAAATGAAATTGCTTGAATAAAACGTATGCAAAAATTGTTTCAGATTTACGGGGGTGCGTCAAATGTACCGAGGATGTCCGTCAAAAAAGTGACCGAGGTGTGCGTCACTTTCAACGTGTTGTCCGTCAAAAAAGTGACTGTGGTGTTCGTCACTTGCAGCGTTTTGTACGTCAAAAAAGTGACTGTGGTGTCCGTCAAAAACCCTGTGTGGTCAGTCAAAAAATGACCATGACGCACCCATGTCCGGGGGTAGTGGGGTGCGTCATTACATTGACAAGTGCATAAGTCTTGGATACTTTTATACCTTGTTGTTTCTCCATCCTCATTTGTGAGCACTGAACCATCTGACCTCACAGCAATTAGGAATTGGTATATACACATGGAGGCATCAATCGCTATCTTGCGCCCTGAAAGCATAATAAGAGAAACAAACATTGGTGGCATGTACAACATTAAATTAGGAGTTACAAGTGCAACATCTTTCAGCAGAACACCTAGACAACTCTACAGTGGTACATGTATGATGCAGAAAAAGAGTTTGCATTACTCAAGACGAACACACACATTTGTTTACAACCATTTAACTCTATAGGCCCTATAATTAGTAAATTCATCTTCTTTGAGGGCAATGTGCCTCTTTTACTTTCACAAACTATGGTAGATATCAGTTGATCTTTTTTTCTTTTTCTTTTTTTTTTTTGTTTACCCCTGCTCTTTGACTTTACGGGAAAAACTGAAAAGGTTTGCTTTTCCTTGCAAAGGGTATGCGTGTATACATTACAACCTGTATGTATACAGATTGTATAGCTCTCCTACTGTTCATGCATGCCCACGATCTTATCCACACACATGGTCTTGAAACCATTCAGCCATGACAGCTCCTGTTGAAAGATCGAGATATAAAAAGTACTAAAATCTGAGTTTGAAAACAAACAAACAAAAAAGCACCTGTAAAGGCTGTAGCCTTAGAGTTTGCCTTAATAAAAATCTGCCCATCTTTCTAGAATGTTACTGCGATGCAGTAAGCCAGTGGCGAATCCAGAGGGGGGCGTGCACCCCCCTTATTTTTTTGTTAAAAGTAAAACAAAAGAATTTAAGAAAAATGGGGGCGCACACGCCCCCCTCTACAGAATTCCTGGAGGGGAAATTACAGAATACTGGTTTTGCGTCATATAAATTAGCATATTGATGCGTATAAGAGCCGCCGGAGGCGGGGCCTTCGGCCCCGCCTCCGGCGACTCTCCCTTAGAGATGAATTTCAGCCCGAAGGGCTGAATTCGTCTTTCCCGTCGTCTGGGGCCCCCAAAAAGCCCGGGAACGGAACGGCCGTCAAAAAGTAGGTTGAGCACACAATTTTTATGAAAATTGAGTGGTTTCAGAGGAAAACTGCTCTAAATCAAGATAACTCGAGTAAATCGTCGATAAAGAAAATCAAGGCGATTTTGACGGAACTATTTTAAAGGTGATGACGTCATCACACTTAGCAGCTCTTCTTCCTTTCACTCTTTTCGACACAAGTCATTCACGATCAATCACACTACACACTAGTTTGGCAAGGCAGCGCGTATACGCGTATTGTCAAGAGACATATGTGCGCACTCAACTGCTATACGTATTGTACACTGTAGTATACATGCGCGCGTTCTGCAGACTCAATACGCGCTACCACTGCACACGTACGCATCATAAGCTGTTGTGTGTAGGTACTGTTGTACGACTGCATAGAGTCAACATGGTGGGCTGTCAAGAGCACCCACACAGTGCGTAAGCTCTACTGTAAGCTAGCACCAGCAATTAGATAAGTGATTGTTTTCTAGTCTCACCTAAATTGCTATCGATTTCTAGGATACGGACTATCCTCAACTCCTAAAAACGTGAGTATTCATCGTAAATTCGGGTAAATTTTAACGGCTAGTCTACACTAGTTCTAGAGGATCTAGAACTACATTATTCGGGGGACACCCCCGAAACCCCCGAGAACAACGTAAGATACCACACTTCTCACCGCACAGATCAAAGAAAACACACGTAAACAAATGCAATCGTCGACAGCCGAATCACGGACCGTATCGCAGATCGGATTAATTTCAGATGGTTGCTATCGGCAAGCGTAATTACGCTCTTTTCAGAGCGATTTGCGCTCTCCGTGATTGGCTGCCGGTATTCTGTAATTTACCCTTCCTGGATCCACCCCGATTCTGGTTTAACAGTGATTTCCCACTGTATACTATGAATGATGTCATTCATATTTTACTCATCGAAATTTACGAGTATTAAGTTGACAATAACCTTGGCTTCAATTTATTCAAATTTTGTAATTTTCATTTTTTTTTCCGTCTCATAGTCTTGGTTCTACAAAACTAAGTGAAACCCCTAACGAGTTAACCAGTTAACGTTGATGTTAAACTTGATTTGTTCAAATGCTTGATCAGTGCTGATGATTTAATCTTAGCTTTAAGTTTTACTTCATGACAGGATTTGATTCAACAAACATCGCGAACATTATCAATTTAAATTCACAGTGACACTGACAGTGCAGACTGTCTATGCTGTCGAAATTTGTCACCACTCACATGTTTTAATTTAGAATCTATCAGTATTAGGTCACTCACCAAATAAACTTTTCATTTCGCTCTCCCTAATGGCTCCCGGGGCACAGTCAGCGATCAATCTGGCGAGATTGTGAATTCCCATGCTTACAGCAGATCAACGCACAACGGGTAAAATCCTCTACAGCAGCTGCTGAAGACGGCTTGGAAGTGGAACACCCACGCAACGCTCGTTAGTGAAACCCTGAGAGATAATTTTACATTGATTTGTCGACTTTGTAATGACTACTAGATCTAGTACATAGTAATGCTGTTCTTGGCTAAATCAAAGGTGGATCTTTGGCTAAATCAACAAGGATCTGACTGTTTAGTCCCGCTAGCTAGTAAATAGCTGTCATGGTCATGTAATGTATTAAGCACGCGATTGACGCGACGATGCGATCTTCTTTATCAATATTATGCGAGTTGTTCGGGATCCCTGTGTGTATTGACATGCCTTGGGCGCGCCAAAACTTCGCGGTTCAAGCGCATGTGTTTGTTTGTAACATACGCTACCACCACCCACCACTCACTACTTGTACTCTCCTCCAGTAAATGTTTCCGGTGTGGCTAAACCGGCGCCGCAGTTGAGGGCGTTTAAATTGTTAGTTTTTGTGGAGCGGGAGTTGACTGGAAAAAGAGGTATTTTGTACTGATTTTTCTTTTGATTTTGAAAGTATTAAAAGTCTCAATGGTCCTAGACCCCACTTTATAGTTCAGAAAAACCCTGGCATACGTTCTATAATTCTAACTGTTAATTTAATTGCTTTGTCAGGCGTAGAATACATAGACCCTATAGAGTAAATCTGCATGGTAATTTCCGGTCAGGCTGCAGTGACCAGTGGCAGTGAGTGCAGTGCAGTGTATGTAGTATGGAGGTGTATCCTATTACCGAACGATTTTTATTTAATATCTCCAGACGGGCAACATCATGCTTCAATTTAGCTAAAGATCTCCCAGAAGATAATTAAAATTCTGATAAATTTAGCTGTATCAGTATTATTTGAAAACTAAGCCACTCACTTAACAAAATCTGTATTTCAAATAACCCTTCGACGTGACTTCGTGCCTTCCACAAAAACTGTGTCTTTTTACCGACGCAAATACTATTGTATTTACCGAACATGCCCCCTCTGTATGGGGAAATTTAGACATTGCATTTTCGGTCAATTGTTATTAACGCAGAATAACAAACATCAACATTTCAGCGATTATTACTAAAATTTTCTGTTTTTTGCTGCAGTTTAGCAATTTTCTGCACCGGCGCGTGCGTAGTAAGTGCACCGGTTTGCGGCCGCTTAAGGGTTTTTCCACTCTGAAATGCAAACGTGCAGATTGCTCTAATCCAGGTTATATCATAGAGATTGACCACTTACCAATACACCATATTGTCACCATTGCAAGACCAATGTCCATCCCGTTGGTCAAAAAAGACCGCGGCCGCGATCCGGTACAGCGCGTTCCGGTTTGCGGCCGGGGTGTTCTGGTTCGCGGCCGCCTCGCGCTTTTGGGTTTTGTCCAGCGCAAAGTGACTTGTTTTTTTCCATCAAGAATGAAACATATCAAACTGTAAATGCTATTTTCCCAATCTATAAATATTAGTTTTGATTAATAAAACTATTTCCTCAAAATTTTCCCCAAATTACTGAATATGAGCCATTGACAAATTGGAAGAGGAAGAGGACTTCAAGGAATATGAGGGACAGCAGAACTGAAGATCAGGGACAGCTATGAGGCACGCCCTTACAAGTCATCAAAGTATATGGATGCGTGATCTTATTTTTCAATTTACTTGTTTTATTAATAAAAAATATATTTTTGTTCTATTTCAAATGCTTTTCTATATTTCTGTACGCTTATTTTGGCTGGCGTTTTACCCCCGGACGCGATATAGAGCAAGCGCCCTCTATGGTGTTCCGGTTCGCGACCTCCCCCCGTTTCCTTCGCGATTCGTCATTTTCAATGTATCGTCCGTGGTGAGTAGTCATCACATTCTAACCCTCCTCTACGATCAATATTTCAACAAGAAAACGACATATAAGGACATGACAGCCGTCTAGCTACGTCCAGAATAGTTGACTTACGTGTTAATAATACCTATAATTCAAGCTCTTGCGGTGAACACCTTGGTTTCCAAGAGATTTTACAGCGACTAGACCTCGCACTGCTGTTAGTCCCAGGTATGTTGATGTTGTGCAGGATATTCTCCGTTGAATGGTGACAAGTTACCGGGCTGCCAGCCCATTGGCCAGATTTTATCAACTGGAGACCGCTGGCCCGGCCGCGAACTGGTGCATGGCCGCGAACTAGTGCACTTACTCTAGAGCTATGGAAAGTATGGATGCGCGCATACAATGTGTATACGAGTTGTTTTAACGGGCTTCCATTGCGATAATCTTCAAACTTGAAGCTGCACTCTACCTGGAAGAAGAAGGAAATGTACGCGTTCGGTAATAGGATACTGTTCGGTAATAGGATACCTGCCTATACAGATGGGGCCAGTACAGATACGGAACCGCACTGCAGTAGTGCAGCAATGCAGTGCACTAGACCACTGGCATCATGGCAGTCAGCGCATGTATGGTTTGACCTACTGCTCTGTAATTTACCCAATAAAATACCTTGTAGAACCATAACTTCTTGTATCTTGGAAAATATTCCTCATTTTCACCAGAATTTCATTTCACTAACGTTATATATGGCAGAAAATATCACCGTTAACTTAAATAGAGGTCTAATGTTACAGATTCATATCCCGCATTCCCGGGGCCCAGGTTGGTTGTCGATTGTTGACTCGTTACATAAACTAAAGTCACATCCTTCAACCTCATGACCTTGAACCTTGAAGTAGTAATCCCTTTCAGCAGTTCCTTGAAACTATCCCGGGATGGTATTGGTAGAAATGTCGTGCGTCAGTGAAAGATGACATATGGTGAACAGGATCAGGATGATTTTAAATGTCACTGCCCCTTATGTACAATATTAAAAGTGACTGTGCATAGTTAGTGCAAGTAAAAAACTAACTATACACAGCCCAGTTGCTGTATTCGCACAGCGTACCTAACAGCGTCTGGTCGGGCTAAATAGTAAAAAACATGCCTCTTTGCTTAGAGCATGTGTGACCCAACACTAACACTAACCGGAGGCTGCATCACTCGTACTCGGATGACTGGATAGTGGAAGAGCAGCCTCTCTGAATGTTATTGGTAATCGCAACCACAGGTCCTGGCAGATGGTTCCAGGTTCTAACAGCTTGTACGCGTACTGTAGTGTAACTGCGAAATACAGCCCGAACGCGAAGCGTCACAGTATATAACTGTGTACAAGGAGTGCCCTCTAGGGTTAATCGTACTGGTATTAGAAGTCCAAATTAAGATGACAGTAATTAAATTTATTCGAGTGTACGGAATTTTCAGCGACAAATGCAATTGACATCTTTTTTTATTGTGTGTCGGTGCAATGCAACCCCATCATTTTAACCAACCGCCTCTTCTCCTTTGATAAAGCATGTATTCTACAGTGAATGGCAAAGACATGTTAACATTTCGTTATCTGTTTTTTTCTATGTAAATTTTCTTTTTCCTCCTGTTTCCTCAGGTTATTTAACCTAGGTAGTAATATTAATAAAACTGTTAACGTTAGTGAGTCTACCCAATTACCTGTTCCCTCCTCCTGTGTCTTGATTTGTAATATGTCTAGGGTTCGAATAGTCCAGCGTATTGTGCCCTGCCCCATGCGTACTTTTGATTTTATACGCAAGAAAGCTGGCATTGCGCAAAGTTGTGGTCGATCTGTAGATTAGGTGGTCAATAGGTATACTAACAAAAGTAAGTCAGTGCTGCTAGAAATTTCTGTGCATGCAGTTAAACTGCAGTATCATCACTGACCAGTAATGCTGACCAGATAGAACCTTTTGGCTTTAGTGCCTTTATATGTAATGCTGACCCTGTTGCTGACTGCATCTAAAGCAAACGCAACCTGTCCAAGGTTTGACCTCATCATATGCCAAATTTCAGCCGTGCGCAAAAGCATAGGTTTCCACATGTACAGTGTAGGCCTAATCGACAGTTGAATCTTGGCCGCGGGTGACAGTTATGGTCAAATTCTTGGCAGCTTGCCTTAAATTTTGCTACCGGTACTGCGTGTGGACAAGAACTTTCACACACGTCTTAATTTTACGAATCTTCAACTAACAAATTTGGCTCTCACAAAATTTATGAAATCAAAATGCAGGCGAACATTCCTCGTTTTGCAGTATGACATCTGACATTCATAGTATGACCATACTTAGTAGTGATAGTGAATAGTACAATAAGGCTTTGTCGGTCACGGTTGATAAGCTGTGTACATAAATACTCTCTAACTGGCTGCATCCCTGTGTTGCATACTGAGAGTGATGACACCTAAAGATTCATCAGGATGATGACTCTCTTTCTTATCACTCCATCCCATTCTATCCCATCCATCCCATTCTATTCCATCCCACCTCCCTCAAACACAAATGCAGCTTGGTGAGACAGCTACTAAGATGGACAACGCTGGTTTTGGGGACCTTCTCCGCGATGCGGAACAGCTTACAGCTGATGTGGACACGGGAAGTGAACTGCCTAAAGTGGAGCAGACGTTGCACCAGATAATGGAGACCAGCCAGAGACTATGGACCAAGACAGCACAGCTAGGGGCCTCGGAAACTGCGGATGTCAAGGCGTGAGGAGCTCTATTCTCTCTCAATTTGCTCAAGTCAGGGTGCTTTCTTCTTTGCTCTAAACCTTCTTCATCTTGACTGCTGCTTCCAGGCCTGATAATTCGAACAAAAAAGTACAGACTCAGAGAGTGCATCAGTATATTAAGTAGACCCTATATGTTATGAATGAATAGATGTTGATGTGCTTATGTGAAGTACACATACTATCGTACAATATATTCCCCATTAGATTCAGAAAAAAAGTGAGAAGCCCATTGTACAATGAATTTTGTTCTCAGAATCTTAGGATTTATTTCCTTCAATGTGCCTGATCCTATGCGGAACAAAAACATTCTTGCTACTGCATATTGCTTTTGTTTAGTCTTTTTTTTTTTTTTTGAGACCTTGAAATGTTGATTCCTGTTCCCGACAGATCAATGCTATTAGGCTCCAAGGGACTTGACATTCCTCGTATATCAATGAGACTGGAGACACTAAGTGCAGTGAAGACATATGAACCTCTTGAACCCATTGCTGACACAGATATACAGGTAAGGGACTTATGTAGCCATAACATTCTCAGCTTCCAGAGACTTTTAATTCTCACCACATAAAGGCTTATATATTGGCTGATGCCATTTACTCTAAAAGTGGAAATTTTTGCGGTGTGTATTTCACGCACCCAGAAACCAGCTCAAAAATAAATGCACACAAATGTTATTGCTTCTATACTATGTTCCAGTAGTTTGTGTCTTGATTCCGTGGAATTAAAAACATGCAGAACTCATCTTACCTGGCCGAGGGGGGAAAAAAAATTACATGAAAATATCCACTTTTGCAGTATGTGGATATATATCATATGAATATATATTTTTATTTTATAAGCATTAACACTTTCATGATGGCAGAGAGTTTCTTTCCAATATTGAATAGATGTTGGCAGTATGAATGTATTTTAATGTTCAGCATTTATGTGTGTGTATTGCTGAATTTGTTACAGGATTTGGTCGATTAGCACTGAGATGAAAGGCCTAATACCCTTCCATGAAATACTGTAAAACCAGAAACATTTGCAAAAACAAATAATAATAATAATAGTATACTATGTGTAATGAATTGCATAGACATAAACTTTTGCGTGCATTTAACTTTTGCGAATTGTGGCTCCTGGCGAAATTGGCAAGAGTTTTGTGCATGCGAAAATTTCTGGCTTTACAGTAAGGGAAAGAATTAAATTCTCTAAATGTTTGATAAGCCATTTTCTGAGTATTTACTTTCAAGAAGTGTTCTTAAAATCTGGTGTATAGAGATCATTCTCTTGGAGATCTTCCCGTGATCTTCTACTCTTGTCTGAGAGAAATTAATTCTTTATGTTTGCAAATGACACCTGAAGGATTTTACATTATTTTTGCCTAAGTTTTGCAGAAGGGTTTAACCAATGTTTTCTTTTACTATTCATTTCTTGCAAATCTCTGCTTGCATTGGACAGGGCTTGTTGAGAAATGAGCGTGAGAATGCCCTGCTTGCTGTCATTGAAGAAACAAAGAGAAATGTAAGTTGGCGCACAGTATTATTTCTTTCACTCATAAGTATTTATGATGTTTACGTTTATATGACAGTAAGTTTTCCACAGTATGCTTTAGTTGTCAATATCTCATGCATTAGCCTAACAGAGATAGTATGCACTGTAAATTTCATGCATCATCTTCTCTCAGTCCAGCCGTACATGTATTATTGTAAGCTGTATTGTGTGTACTTTAATGGGTAACTTCAAAGCTACATGTACACAATGTCTATGTTGTTATATTGGTGTTCTAGTTTTTAATGACACACCCTCAAGGGACATCGCAGGGAAGTCGTAGTGAGGTCAAATTTCCTACATGTCAGTTTGTGTGAAATTTAAGAATGTATCTGTACAGTGAATTTAAATAATACTGAAGTGAATATTGTTTTTAAAGCTCCATGTCTAATATGATCGTGTTTTCCTATGAATTTACACATAGTCCAACATTGTGGGTATTTCAGCTTGGCTTGGATGCAGAAATCTGTACCTGCTGAAAGTGTGCAGAGGCAGTGAGTATTGCTTGCTCTGAACACTTGTAAATGTGCTTGTGTGTTCGTTTTATCTTAGACTCGGCAGCAGGCGGAGCTGCGATTCTGGCAGGCCAAGCAGAATGAGTGGGAGCTAGAAAAACAGAGGATCCTGAACACCCTTGTCGGCTCCAGCTCAGAGCTCATCAACATCTCTGCAGAGACAAGCAACCTCTTCAGCGATGCCAGCACCAGAGTAGAGGGCCGGAGTGCCATGGACAGTGTGGAAATGGCATATGCTCGACAGGCAAGCCTATCTCTTAAAGTTGTAGCCACATCTACGCAATGTAAATATAGGATATTCAGTTGCAGCAATCTGTATGAACAAGCATTTTGAGTAAGTTTTCTGCCACATGAAGAAAAATTCCTCGTAAGGCACATATGAATGAAGTTGACAGTAGATTAATAGTAGATTTCGAATTTTCTTCCAACATAGAAACAAAAGAAGGAGCTAGCTCCATTATATTCTATTGATAAGTCTGTAAAAAGAAAAGATAAGAGTTGCACGCACCCATTTTTGTAATGTTATCTTGAAGGGAATTAATTCAAGAATGATTGATTTCAGGTAAGGTCTCCCCCAACTAATCTTGTAACTGTCTAATCATCAAGGAACTGTACATTCTGTACAATTCTATTCACAAGATTTGATATTGATTTTTTGTTAGGTTTGTAAAATCATTTGAAAATATTAAATTCAAAGATGGTTATTGATATTTAAATTACTAAAAGTATGCTTGTCATGAAGTAACATCAGACATTAAAATAATGCTAACTGTCACTTTTGGGACAAAAACAGAGCAACCCACTGTGCAGATTTTTGTAGAAATTAAAGGGTAGGGGTCAAAGTTGTTCTTTTTTCTTTTCTTTTTTACTGAATTTGCTGTAAGTCAGAATGCGATGTAATGTGATCAGAATTGTGTAGGGCTTGTAGCATGGCAGAGCAATTAAAACAATGATATGAAATGTTGCCAACACCTCTAGTTTGACACACAAAGTCAGGCCAGAGCTCAAGATAATTAGGTTTTTTTATTTTTTTAAGAATACAGACCATTACCGAGCATATGAGGTTGAAATAAGAATGAACTTCTTTCCATTACAAGGACATGTTTTATCTAATATTTGTTTGTTTGTTTGTTTGTTTGTTTTTACAGGTTTACATCTACAATGACAGAGTAGTAAAAGGTGGCATAAAGCCCAATTTGATCAATCTATTTGAGGAAATGGCACAGCAGTTTCAAGACAAGGTGAGGCATGGAGGTTCTCCTTATTCTTTTTATCATATATATTGTGACTAGTAGAGCATTGACATATCCAAGAGAGTCAGAAATGTTGATACATGTGAATTAACTGATGATAAGATGAACATCCGAGATGCTTTCATTTCCATCGTTGTGGGAGGTTCATATAAAGAAATAAGGCTCGTGAGAGGAGTTAAAATGTAAGGATTTCAACTAGAGATGGAAAATTGTGCACCATTGAAAAAAAAAACATTGAAATATGCATTCTTAGAATAAAAAAAAGAAAGATCAAAAACAAAAAACAAAAACAAACAAACTAGAGGAGCACTTAGGGAGAGCAGACCTCCACTAAGCAGCCATGATCAAAATATCGCAATTTTGTAGGCATTATCTTCATTAAAAACATAGAGGTATAGGAACATCTGTATTATACATTTGGTGAAAATCTGATCATCCATTGTTGAGTTTTTGGGAGCTTAACTTTTATTTAGATCCTGTATGACCTTTGACATTTGACCTCATGACCCCAGATATAATTGTTCCTTTCTTCACTATGAACACCTGCAAGTTTGGTAAAATACGATCGTCCATTTTAGAATTAATTTGAGATTAAGCTTATTTTATGACATTTGCAGTGTACATATTATAAGTACTATCGGTCATATTAGTGTGTACAAAATTGTGTTAGTCTAGCTTGTATCTTATTTGTTCGTTAAGCACTCATCACTTGCGGTGCCATACGAAGGCTCTACCAAACAATGACATACACTTCCTTTTCTGATTTCAAATGGTACAGAGGTTAGAAGACTTCTGGGCCATGGTGAGGGAGATGGTATCCGTTCCCATGACAACAGCCCCTGACTCTGTCTCGGTCAGAACCTCACAGGAACTACAGATGGCTTTCATCAGGCGAGCGAGGGCCTTTCTTGAACACAGGTAGGATAATCACATCCCTTTTGAAGTTAGTACTTCAGAGTACTTCAGAGACTCTTACCCCAAGCCTCTTGTATATGGGAGGTTCTCCCACCTGGACCCCCTAGCAAACTGGAGACTCTAATCACACAAATATGTGCGCAATATAATGTGTGCTACTCGTGCATCATGGGCATAACTCGCCATATAGTCTCAAAACAAACTTGAAATTCCATGATTTTCTTTTCCTTTTCTTTTTTTTTAAAATTGTGATTATGCTTCAGTCTCAAATCTTAATTTATCTGACTGATAATAATCTTGAAGTCATTCAGCAAGGAATAAAATATGTTTTACACTTTTATGGCGAAAAAAATGAATTTTCTTTATGTGTGTGTGTGTGCAAGATCAATGAAGAAATGTGAAATGATGGCATCAACTCCCTCATTGCAACATTCATATCAGCTGTTTGAGCACTGTTTTGGCAAAAATTAGCAAAACTTCACAATTTTGAAACTTTCCTCATTATGTGATTTTGATCAACTTTTCACTGGTGTGGTGATAAAATCTTTTCAGACCAACCTTTAATTGGTCCAACATTACCCCTTTTTAGTAACAATTTCATGTGCCTGTTGTATCTCTGCAGTTACACAGAGTACATCAGCAACATCATTGGTGAAAACTTGCGACAGGCTCGTCTTGGAGGTGTTCCTGGGGTTTTCAATCTGGTCAAAGGTTTCCTGAAGGTCAAACTACCAGGGGTTATCCCAGGCTTAGAGGTGAGTCAACTATAGGCTTAATATACAAGCAACTCCCATTACACTGAAGTCCTCACGACCGGCAGTTTTCTTTCATTATATTGACATTTGGTCAAAGCCAAAAAGTAAAGTGTATAAAGATAAATGTATAGTGATGATAAATTTGGGACCTGAATTCTTACTTTGGTGAAACAAAATTTCTCATGTAACAGTGCTTGTTTAGTAAGAGATGTAAAAGCAGAGAAGTGCTAGAAAGTTAAGATATAAAAGGGAATATACACCGATCCGAGAGTCTACAATTTGTATGTGTGGACAATATTACTACATTGTCCTGTGAACCTGCTGCGCCGCGCCACTATATCTATAATGCTGAACACTGCAGTAATGGTGATCATGCTGCCTAGTCCGATCTATGTATACAAAAAATATGAAAAACTTAAGTGTCAGATTAGAGCAACGATACAGAGGCAATGGATCAGCGCAGATTTGAACAAAATACAGTCAAATGGCCTGCAGCTATGTGATGTCAGCAATTGTCTAACATTTCTGGAAGTTGGTATTGGCACTTTGAGGCAAATTACAATACATGGACACAGACAAACGTGTCGTAAATCCCCTGAATATTCATAAAGAAATTGCTTTTTGTGTCGTCAACAAAGTATTACAATGTGGTGTCTTTGATGTCATTGATGAGCAGAATCAGAGAGAAAGTACTTTTCCCAATTATGAAACTTCCCGATGGAATTCCATTTTCTTTGCTCATTTTTCTACTCATAATATTCATTCCTGGTCAGTTTTCCTCTGTTTGCATTTGTTACATACTCAAAAAGCCCCATCACTTCGGTGATCCCTTGCATTTATCCCCAAGTTGGATTATCCTTCGGGTTTATGTCAGGTTAAAGTTTGTGTGTGTGTGTCACACAAACCACACACTGCTATAACTTCTGTCCACACGAAAATTGAGCATTAAGGGTATCTGGGGCGAACACTGTACTGGGGCTTTCTATAGCTCAGTCGGTAGAGCACCAGGCTAGCATCCGGAGGTCTCACCTTCCTATCCCGATGGAATCCTGTTTTCTTTGCTCATTTTTCCACTAATAAAATATATGAAACTTGAGACATTTTGTGTGCAAGTGGTGGTATGCTCATAGTATTCATTAATCTGCTGATTGCTTTCATTTACACTAACTTTTTAACTTTGTACAAAGTGAAACAGTTTGAACTAAAGAAATGGTGTGTGTGTGTGTTTGATATGCGCATGCAATATAGGTGTAATGTGTGGTCTGATTTGTCATTTGATCAGAATATCAACAATCTAGTAATGGAAAAGCAAAGTCTCTGGTTTGTTTTCAATGTTGGATGGGAACAGGGTGAGGAAACCTGTGGTACATGGCGGCATGAATTTTTAGTGAATGTGTGTATGTTTGCATTTTGTAATTGACTGGATGGCTTTGTATGCAGGTGCAATGTGTTTGGATGGACTTGTGTAGAGTATGTGGGGGTATTGTGACTGGGGATGGTTGAAGGCAAGAGAGTTGTGGTCAAAGGAGGAGAATTATGGTCAAGTTTTGGAGATGGTATACAGTATGAGGAGAATACTTATATGTTTTTGTAATTGTTTCATTGTAAGTATAATTTCCACATCAGTGAATGAAATTATAATAATCAACATCGGGAAAAAAGTGTGTGTGAGTATAAGGGTATGTGAGTTGGTTGCACCATTATAGGAATACACAGTAGACCAATGCCAATGGAGAATGATGGAGAGATAAAGATGAACATGAATTGCCCACCTCTGTTCCCTGCCCCTCCCCCACCCCCACCCCCTAAAAAATGGGACAAAAATAGAGAGAGAAAAGAAACTATCAGAAAACAAAACATACACAGACACCCCCTCCCCCCCCCAAAAAAAAAAAAAAAATAAAATAAAATAAAAAAATAAAAAATAAAAAAAATGTGGAGATACAAAGGTAAGACACATACAAAGGTAAGATACATTGGTTGTCTTCTCTGATTAAATTTGTAGCTTCTAGCAGGCAGAAAGATAGAAAGAATCTCAATACAGGTTCCATGTATTCAGGCCTATAGCAACAATTTGGACAGTGTTGTTATAAGGCAATGCAGATATTCATATACATATGATACAATGTACAATATTCATGAGGACACGGCACTGAGTGAATAAACCACTGTTCTTTTCAGTACCGTACAGTGCAGCTCCATGACAAAGTTGGCTTCAATAAATAGAGTAAAATCAATAGAGCAGTAGAAGTATCAAAATTGCACATAAAATCAATAAGTGCCGTAGGTTTTATGTTAACATAAAACAGTAACATACTGTGTACACCATAAATTTTTGCAGGATTTTCATTTTCATGAATTTCACTAGTCGAATGCTTATCGGGCATTAAATAACACGCAAAAATGTTAACTCTGATCCGACATTAATGCATCATGCACACATACATTTCTCTGTGCATTATTGTACTCCACAATTGTGATTTGAACCACTTGTGAAGTTGTTAGGAAGTCCTGATTTGTGAAAAATTAGACTCGCTAAATACATGGCATACACAGTAAATCAACCACATATGCAAATTCAGAAAAGTGCTAATATGACCTCACAAATGTCCCAATGACAAATGTCCACTATATTTCCTCTTTGACATTGACACCAAAGATAAAACTTTTTTTCTTGACACGAAATTATTCTTGGCATAGAATAACCTTGGAAGGATAACTTTCAAGGAAAAATGTGTTGAAGTTGCGAAATTATAGACCGAAAGCGTGATTTCTATATTTTGCATGAAACCAAAGTGGGAGTTGTGAGGTGATGACATCACCAAACTTTATATCTAATTTGCATAATGTATGTATGTGGTTGTGATCAGTGTATGTGGTTGTGATCATTATCACTGTTAAATCAAAACCTGTGAAACTTAGAAATTCAATCACTTTCCTATTTCATGTGTGATTTTGATAATACTTCTTCTATTCTATTCATGTGCTTGTTACCATATTTATCAAAGTCATCTTGAGCATAGAATGGAACTGCACATAGTTTTCTATTTAAATCAAATGCTGGATGACATAGGGTGGGTTTGAAGACTCTAAAGTGAACCAAAGCGTACCGCACTGAACTGTGCCAGATTTGAAGCGTTCAAGAGCTCTGTTGAGAAAGCATACCTCATGAGTTATTTTTAGAGGAGGTCACGCATTTTGTAGCGAAAGGGTCATTCACCTAGTGCGCTTAAACTAAGTACAGATATGTCCTGAACAAAGAGAATTAACTCTTTGCATTACGATGTATGTGCATGTTATGTGCATTCTTCACTATTGGTACACTTTTGGTACCCCTTTGGAGCACATCGGGAAGTGGTCCACTTTTGGCTCTGTTCATTACGATATGGTACACTTTAGGAGTGTTCGAGTGCTCCTCTGGTGTGGGTACGGTACGGCATAGTTCACTTTAGGAGAGCGCTCAAACGCACCCATAGATCCTCCTTTAGGAATTCAAGGAGCCATTGCATACAGAAACAGAAAATAGATTCAGGTTGAACAAGCTTTTATTAAAAAAGACAGTTCATTTTATTGAAGAAGAGGTTTCCTGGTCTTCCTAGGTACTACTAATTTGCAAAGAATGTTGTTCATCTAGATGCGATCACACTACGACAACTTGGAAAATGGTCACTGACCAAGTCTTGTCAGTCCATAATTTTTCCGTACAATCAAGTGACAATTCAGGGTGTGAAGGATTCATTGTGTTTTGCCTTAAACATACTGGATGTAACCTGCATGCCAGATGGTTGAGTTGACCAATAGATAAAGAAGGACAGTGAGTCGTAATTCAAATTGAAATACCAAATTTTGAAATGCTAATATTCCCCCAAAATAAGACCTAATGCCAAAAACTGAAATACTTAGTTTTGAAATGCAAGCATCTTCACTATAAGCCCTAGTGCAAGCTAACAACGTCTCAATAGGAAGGGGGAAAAAAAAGAGGAAAGATGATTATCATAATATCAACAGAGTTTCTTTGAATCTTTTTTCTCTGAAGCTCTCAGAACATCAAATACAAGCCTTTATGTTTTAGACCTTGGTAGGTGTTGGCAGATGATATGAAAAATACTCAAATATGAGTGAAGGCAAACATACAAAATGATAAGTAACATGCTATTTCCAAAAAAAAAAAAATCTTGAAAAACAAAAACTGTACTCATAGGGTCATTGCAAAGTTGACAGCCTTTCATTTTATGGACCAAAGTCAGAGAAGGCAGTGTTTACCTTGTAAGCATCAGGTGCAAGGTGAAGGTGTAACATGAAAAGATTTTTAACATTTGATTAGCAGGTGAAAAGGTTAAAATTATACCAAAAAAAAAAAAATAACATGTCCCTCAAACAGTAGAGATTTCTTGTGGAAGATGCGATATGTATTTGAAAATCATTTGACTTAAAATTTTGTCAGCTTGTAACTTTTTTGGATTATGTGGTAATAATTTCAGTTTTTTGATGGCATACCTGCTTCCTATTACAAAATATGTGATGTACATAAAATGCCAAGTTTTCGGCAGGACTTCATACAAATGATTACAAAATGGTTAAATCACAAGTCTGTGACATCAACCTGGTATACTTTAGAAAGCTCTAACTTTACTTTAATATGATTTTATACTTTTAATATAAAAGTAATACTCATATACGTTTTCTATGGCAAGTATCTTTGGTCTCCTCGTGTCAAGTCACAAGTCGCAAGTGTGTAGTACTGTTCAAGAGTTTACTTAATCGGAGGCCAAATGTTCTGTTGTTTTGTTCATGACCGTGTGATTGGCAGTCATGTCAGGTGGTCTTGCATTTGGCTGCTCTGCTCGAGCCTTTTCTAGCTGGAGCCACTGGCGCTCACGCTGCATGTCTAGGATGTCCCTCTCTATGACCAGCTTCTCCTTTTCGATCTCCAACTTCTCCTTCTCCAAGACGAGCTTCTGCTTGCGCAGAATCAGCAGGTCCTTGCTCAGGGTCTCAATGTCCTTTTCGTCGTCGATGTCGCTGTGCGCGCTGTCTTCCGCCACGACACTGGAATACCTCCTGCGCTTGTACGCAGGCGATGCGCCCGAATGTGGCATGGAATGTTGTTGGATCGGAGGGTTTAGGCAGGATGATGAGATGGAGGCGGCAGACTGGAAGTTGTATGGCCTGAAGTGGGAGCCGTCGCTCTGGGCCATGGTCGTGGCCAGGTGCGAGGGTTCCTGAGGAAGGCAGTCCTCCATGGGGGAGGAGGGACCAGAGCAGGGTGGCTGCATCATACTTTGTTGGAGCTGGAAGTAGTACCGGGATGGGGGAGGCTGTAGGGCGTGGCTGACAGGTGGCTGCTCCTTGGAAGTTGCCTCTGTGGGATACTGTGGGAAGCCATCCTCATCAGCAGGTATATCCTGTGGCCACCTTGAAGTGGAAAAGTAATGTTAGCCACATTTTAAAACAGTGATTTCAACCTGGAAAGGTACCTATTGAAGTCAGACTTCAGCCTTTCTATGTACAGATGGCACCTGTTATATCAAAGTCCTTGGGGCTGACAGTTTTCTTTTATTATATCAAAATTTAATTATAGCTGAACTGGACAAAACTTTGGGACGGACTTTGAACTTTGTTGGAACAAAATTTTGTTATAACCGCATCCATTATTTAACGGGAGTGCCCTGTAGTTTGTATGATGAGTCGTAGGGCAATAAAAATGGAAGCAAACTGGAAGCAATCTCTTTGGTTGACAGAGGAGGAAGGCATTGATGGCAAAATAGATTTGCTGATGTGCTACATATGAGAACATTATGAATTGAATATTTTAATCTTAGAATGTGTTTGTGTGCACTAGTAGCCATGACAACATTATCCAAGAGCAGAAGATGTGACAATGATTTTACTCAATGTGTGGTTCAATTTTTGTTGTTGTTTTTTTCTCCCTTGAAATGTTTTTGAAAGTGAGAAATTCAGGCCATTTAAAAACTCAATGGAAATGGGACAGATTGTGCACCACATTCATACAAGGTTTGGTCCCACCATAAAGAAGTTTCGTGGCAAACTCAAAACATCTGATTTACTCCATTACAAATGGATTCGGCCATCACCAGGTTTCTATAATTCAGGGAGTGTGCATTGAATGAAAGATATTTGAAGTACCGTACGTTAATAATGTGCCCCCCCCCCCCCCCCCCGTCATAAGTACAATGATGTAAATTCTGGCATACCTGTCATCCCCACCCTCCTCTGTCTTGACCACATCATCTCTCTGTGGGTCGATGACCTCATAAACATCTGTCCCGTCATTCCTTTCGTCCAGGCCTGGGGGGTAGTTGGCTGCTCGCTCTTCCTGCACAGCACATGAAGGAAAAGGGACAGGCAAACCTTATTATAATAAGGGCCTTAAGACTATGGCAATTATCTTGTTTTATAGCAGACTTCTCACTACTGTCAAACGAGGAATGTTTGTGTGCATTGTAATTTCGCGAATTTCGCGAGAGCCAAGATTCACGAAATCAAAATGCACGTGAAAGTTCTTGTCTACACTATACGCATTGAATGTTAGAGGCAACTCGCGAAAATTTCATGCCGCGAAGAAGGCCGTCGGCTCCAATACCCGAAAATTTCATGCCGCGAAAATATTTTGTTTTACAGTACATCAGGGTGCAAAACAAAGAAATATCGAGTTTTGACCTGCAAAATCACCTTGTTTAACTAGTTGAGGATGAGTCCAGAGTATACTCGGGCAAGTGTCCGTGGGAAATGCGTGTTGTAGCAAAGTCTGCCCATCCTCAATGGGTTAGAGAGGGTTCTGTTATATTGGACCATTTTTACAATGTAGGTTACACTGTAATATGCTATGAATATGCTAAAATTACCACACAGCGTTCAAAAAAAGAGAGGAAATTCCTTGTGTCTGGTTGATACCACAATCAACTCCTCAACCCTAATAGAAAATATACACAAACAAGCAAGTACAAGTTTTACAAATGATATCATCAACTGGAAAATGAATGATACTCTTGATAGTATACAATCCAATACAAATGAACCTTGTTATAATGGAATGGCCCAGACAGCTATTTTCTTTCTTTTTTAAGAGCAAACTCTTTTTCAAATTAGGCATGTCCATAGCATGTAAATTTGTAAACGTGTGTACAGTGGAACCGCATTACAACAAGGAAGAATACAAAGAGGAATTTGAATGGAAGTCACAGGGTTACAATTGTAAGTGAAAGGCTTATATTATTCAAATTTGTAAGTCATTGGTCTCTAAGAGTACTAGTATATGCTGAAATCTGCATTTCATACTGACTACACAATGAGCAGCAGCAGTAGCAGACATAACAGTTTAGAGCTAATCACATTAAAGGGAACACAAACCCAAAGAGCAATGTGAATTGAGTGAAAGCAGCAACATTAGTAGAACACATCAGTGAAAGTTTGAGGAAAATCAGACAATCGATGCAAAAGTTATGAATTTTTAAAGTTTTGGTGTTGGAACCGCTGGATGAGGAGACTACTAGAGGTTATGACGTATGAGTGGACAACAAGATAAAAATATAAAGGAAATTCTACAAAAATTCATTTTTCATGAAAATTACAAATTCCATTAACTTGATACTGACATGTGTTAAAGGTAGCAATTATTCCCCCTGCTTTCTGAAAGTAGTTAGTTAAGTGCTCTTTCATAATGCTAGAAAAGTGAATTTTTGTTGAATTTCCTTTGTATTGTTGTCCACTCATACGTCATAACCTGTGGTAGTCTCCTCATCCAGCGGTTCCAACACAAAAACTTTAAAAATTCATGACTTTTGCATCGATTGTCCAATTTTCCTCAAACTTTCACTGATGTATTCTCCTAATGTTGCTGCTTTCACTCAATCCACATTGCTCTTTGGGTTTGCGTTCCCTTTAAGGATAGATCATTGTGTCTCTCAGTACGTCTGAGGAGATTCTGTCATTCTATGTGATTTGTGGTTTTGTTTTAGAGATGCATTCGGTGCTTTTAGGTCATGGTTTGTGTCATTCTCATACAGACGAAGCCACAAGTAAAAAATGCACATATAGAGAACAACTGGTGTAACAAACTCTTTTTATGACAAAGTATGCATTTATACCCTGAAGATGAAAATGTCAATCTGTCTTAATTGTCTTTCAAAAATGACTATAATAATGTTTAAAAGAACAAAGTGATTTTACTGGCCCTAGGGAGTTTGTTATATTGAGAATCCACTACCTTGCTTTCATGGCTTTTTGGTAGCTGCTATTTTGTTGGTCTGCATAGCCTTTTTTTTTTTCATATTTTGTGGAGATGTCAGAAACTTACCAGTCACCTGAAATAAGGACACAGGAGTCGTATCATTGTGCTCTGCAAAATCTTAAAAGGGACTAGAGATCTTAAAGGGATGGACATCTCGCTCCTTACCTCAGCTTGAGATGGGTTGTCATTGTTGAGGACAAAGAAGACATCTCCACCGTCTACCACATGTGCATTGGGGAAGATGTCAGACCACTCATCCTGGTAGATGCTCAGAATCTTCAGGGCCAGTGCAGGAGGGGCATTCTCACCGTTTAGTCTCTTTGAGCTGTCTGCCATTACAAAGATAGAAAATAATATGCTGAGTAGGTTATGGGGGGGGGGGGGGGGGAGGAGGGGGACAAACAATGAGCCTGTTCCATGGTTATCGTGAAATGACATGTATTGTTTGATTTGGTCGCCTGAATGATGAGCTCAGGCTAAATGCGTGAATTGATTTGTGGAAACCAATGATTCTAGCCTCTATTTTTTTTCTCTTTTTTTTTCCCGTCCATTTCCATAGTACCAAGGGCAATGAAAAATCTTTAAAAGAATGGCTGAAAGATTCAAGACTATCATAAATTAATTTCCCTCCTGAACCCAATACTGTACAAGCCATAGTTTTAGTAAGTACAAGTACATGTATGATGTTCTGCGCATTGGGACTTGCAAGACAATTCTGAGAGTGGATGAATTCACATTCAAGAATCACGGTGAAAGAATAAGACAGAATTATTATCCCTCTTTAGAAGAGAAGTTAGCAATTTCCCACCTCAGAGATCTAATTAACAGTGTTACAGGAGGTTATAGTTTTGGCAAGTTGTTGATTTTGCGAATATTACTCATGAAATGTGCTCAATGTACTCAATGAATAAAGTTCCACAGCAAATATACCGTATAAAAGTACAAGGTACAACTATGCGATAATTGAAACCATTTTACTACGTCTCACACAACAAAGCATGGAAAATGGTTGACAAGCCACTGAGATGTGGTAACACATGAAGATTTCCCCGTACAAGGAGTCTGTAGCATACCAGCTGCACTACCTTTGTCCTTCCACTCAGCAATGCACTTCTTGGCCCAAAAGCAAAGGTTGTCCCACTTCTTTCGCACGTCCACAACATCCCGCTTGATGTACGGCCCACTGACCACCTTGAGGGCTGAGCTGATCTCATCCCATGCGGTCTCTCGGTCCACCACGGTGGTCAGACCGGGTCCCTTGGGGCGCAGGATGTGACGCCGCTTGCGATATTCGTCTACGAGCACTTTTTTCTCCTTCTCACTCCAGTTAGGCCCACGCTTGCGCTTACAGGTTGACACTAGGACCTGTTGATTCAAGTGTGAAAAAAAAAGCAGTGGCCTTTAATAGTCATACTGTAGCAAACATAGAAGTTTTCACCTACTTGATGTGGGAAATCTTATATTATAGAGAAGGGAGGTTCAGGATCTTTGACCATATGAGTGTCGATAAAATCCACTCGAGGCAAAATTTCAGATCAAGTGCAATGAGAGACTGTTATGTGATATAATTTGCACATTTTTATTTTTGACTTCTGCCGGTATAATATGCTGGTACACATTTCTGTAATGAGGTAATCGTGACCATCATATTTGTCATGTTCAAATGTGGTTGCATTAAAATGGGTGCCCATGGGTTGCTAAACATGTGGGCCTGCAGACCGTTGCTTCATGTAAAGACCCACTCGCAGGTGTGAAAATTGTTTTGTTTGCATGTTTTTGACAAGTGAAGAGTGTATCACAGGCAACTCCAGTTATAATGAAGTCCTCTGGACAGACAGTTTTCTTTATTATATCAAAATGTTGTTACAACCAAATGGAATTTAACATTGTAGTTATTTTGGAACCTGAATTTTTGCTACGTTGAAATGAAATTTCATTATGACTGTGTTTGTTGTAACAGGGATGCCGCAAAAGTTCTTGTCTACACTGCCAACATTGAACGCAAGTGGCAATTCGCAAAATTTCATGCAGCGAAAAAGCCCGCCGTCAGCTCCATTTCACAAAAATTTCATGCCACAAATATTTCTTGTTTTACAGTACCACTCCACATCTAATGTTTATTCTCTCTTTGTTTTTTGTTTTCCTTTGTGTGTGTGTGTGTGTGTGTGTGTGTGTGTGTAAACTGCTGCATATTTAGGGAACATTTATGGGTGGTTAAATGACTGAGGACCATATTGATGGATTGAGGAACAAACATCCCTTTCTAGGAAGCAAAAGCTTGTTATTATACTGTAATTGAAGGCCATGAATGTACGTTTACAGCTCGTTGTTCCGAAGGTTCGTTATTCCGAAGGATCTTTATTTCTAAGATTCGTTATTCCGAAGGTTCATTTTTCCGAATTTCATTTTCAGATTAACCAATCTTCGGAATAACGAACCTTCGGAATAACGACACAAATTTTCGGATTAAAGAACCCTATTTCATTTTCGGATCAACGAACCTGTAGGTATAGGGAATTTGCGTGTTTCGAATTAACGACCCTTCGGAATAACGAACCTTCGGAATAGCGAACCTTCGGTATAACGAACAGCACCCGAATGTACATACTCAACCAGAAAGTGCTGTGATACGCTCCTACCCTGATTTATTCTTTGATTTCTTCATGTGTAGAGTTTTGATTACTGCCTCACAAGCATAGAACTTACTCCATTATGCTGAGAAAGAGTGCATGAGGTCATATGTGATGACTCTCATGTGTCATGACCTGGAAATGTTTATACAAGACTCAAATTAATTGATGGCCACTGATGGCCATGGCCGCTGATGCCTCATTGGATGGCCGTGATGCCCCCCCCCCCCCCCCCCAAAAAAAAAAAGAAAAGATTATATTCTCAAGGTCATAAATTTACCTGCCCTTTTTCTTTTGGCCGTTGTGCTCCTGTGGTCATAGGTGTGCCCTTTTTCTTCTGGCCGTCAATCCCCGTTTGTGAAAGAATCCCTTGTGAATATTCCACAAAGTTTCTGTTTTATGTACATTCTTCTTGCTTAATAAGTTTATGGCTAGTTTTAGAAAAATTTTAAGGTCAAGCGATTAGTACAAATAAAATTATGATCAAAAGGACTCACTAAATCTCGAAGAAGAGCGTGAAGAGTATATGATTCAAATATGACAGGTTGTAATATTTCATAATTTGTGAATATTGCTCAATTAAAAGTCTTTTAAAACACATTAATACACAAATACATGAGGAAAATGGGAGGGATTGTTTTTGTTATTTTTCAAGATTTTAACTAATTTAAGGTCACTGTCATGCAGGAAAATCTAGAAGTTTTATATGTCATTGAAATATGTATACCAAACTATACTGCAAATATCAAGCAGCTAGGGGTTGTCATTCAAAGATCTTGAATGTCCTCTGAACCTCGTTTGTGAAATTGGGGAAGTTTCATTATTTATGACCTTTTCAGTAGTGGTGTTATTTATCCATTGAACATTTTGGAAGGAAAATTCTGTGGAAACCCAAGATGATATGTATCAATAAATGTCTGTCAGAACACAAATATTGTTGGCATTCCTAGTTGGGATGAAGGATGGTCAGTGACCTTACACTTTGCACATTTTCATTGTTGCCAACTTTTAGGATGCTCTCCGCAAAATGACTTGCACAAATTTCATTGTGCTTACTTTTCACAGACTTTTTGAGCAAGTCAAAGTTCGGTAAAGAGAAGTTTGGGCGTCAGTAAATTTTTCATGCATACAACGTTCTTGCTAAATATCCAGCTAATGAATGCTGTTGCATAAAAACCAGGCTATTTAGTATTAAAGTCAATCCAAAATGTCTATTTTTTAAACTCACTTGTGGCAAAGCGCATTGGTTGCTATTTATGTGAGGCTGTATCTTACACATGTAGCTACCAAGTGATCTTGGGGCAAGATATTATGGAGTTTCCATCAGACACTGGTGGGAACATTTGATGCGATTTCGAGGGGGTTGGTAACAGGCATCATACACAAAATAAATGTAATTTCTGATCTGAAACTTCTAAAATGTTCACCATATTTTTATTATTTTTGACATGTCACTAGAAAACATTGAAGTACAGGTCAAGTTTGAATTTCGGGTCTGCTGGTCAAATGTCATGTAGCTCATTTACTAAATAAAAATGGCTTGATGCAGTCAAAGTTTCTGATACTTTGTCATTGTTTTCATGATACAAAATATATGTTACAGCTCATTTGATATGACAGAAATTAATCAATACAGTCAGGATTTCTGATTAATAACTTTTCATTGGTTTCATGATAGTTGTCTGTTCATCTTAATGCATTTTTTTGTTGTTGAAAATTCAGGATAAAGAATGAAATCAACATCTCATGATAAAGTATCTCTTTCCAGATCAAAGAACTAAGTAATGCTCATACTTGATTTCATTATGCACTATGTATGGTTTTCACAATCTTAGCATGTTCTGTTTGAGATGTTAACATTTCTTGTTATTGTAAACACTTTATACTGGAAGTGTTTTATAATCATAAACACATTTAGATGTCTATATAGTGTTACAGAAAAGCATTCAGCAATAAACTCGTCAAAGCATTTATAAAATAAATACATTGACGTGTTTAAAAACTTAACATGATGTTTTTTAAGTGCTTATGAAGATGTTTATTAAGTGCTTATGAAGATGTTTATGAAATGTTTAAGTGTTTATGAAGTGTTTAAGTGTTTGTGAAGGTGTTCTGATTAGGTGTTTATAAAAAGCGTAAGTGCTTATGAAAGTGTTCTGATGAAGTATTTATGAAAGTGTTCCATTGCAGTGTTTATAAATAGATATAAATGCATTGAAATGTGTTTATAAAGTGTTACATATAACTGTTTATTGAAGTGTGTATCCTAAACACTACATTTTACAGTGTCACTTCATTTATTTTGTGTGGCATTGGCATCTGCATAGCAAATTCCAATGAGGAATTACTATAATAGTATTCAGTGTGTTGAAGTCCATTCTAAACCTATTGTTGACATTTTCAATAAGCAGATTACTGTGACCACAGTGTCGTTTGTACATTGTATGAGGGACAGATTATGAAATAGAGGAAAAGAGGCATATGAGAGGTTTACCTAACATATAATACAAAAACATTTATGCCAAATATTGTATCTCCTGTTGAGAATTGCGAATATTGATGGTCATAGCCCTTTGTTACTAGCCCTTACTTGCATTTTTGTTCTCTTTCCACAAAAAGCTGTCCACTAGGTAGAAAAATGCACTGTGATATGTTGCAAATTTCTGATGAAAATCATGTGATCATTGTACAATGTGCAGCAAAACGCATAAGTTGTTGTTTTGGGATTTTTTTTTTTTTTTTTTTTTTTTTTTGCAGTAATATAATGCCAGCACTTGAATTTCTGGTTATGAAACGAAAATTAGTCTGCGTTATCATAAGATTGTGCATATTCAACATGGTGAATCCATTCCATTTGAAGCATACCCCCGCCCAATGTTTGCAAATGTGGGCAAATGTGGACAAATGTGGTAAACATCACAAACTTCTTGATGCCGGCACCCCCTTTTTTTACTGCTCTGATGATATAACGTGTAATTTGCTAATTATGAAAGATCAACAAAATACAGGTACTTGATGGAAACGAACCAGAAAGTAGACGCAGATCTCCTGTACAGTACAGTCTGCTAAATACAAGAAAAGGATGATGTTACATGTATGTCTGGCATTTTCCAAACCAATGGTTAGGAAAACAGAAACATGTACACGACTTTATATATATTCGTGAAGGTTATTCTTCTGAGGTGACAGGGTTTAACTGTATACACATTTGTCTATCAGGGCTCCACATGAAATAATGCTTTTGTGGCAGATATGGATGAATGGAGAGTGTAATTTTTAGGATGATGAAGTGAACTATGGAAACTTGCCAGCCTAGGAAGACAAATTATAAAAAATAGGCAAAGTTGAGAAGAAGTACAGCAAAAGACAAAATTGAGTTTTTATGTTCCACCAAATACTCACATTGGCATACAGTAAATGAGTAGATTATCATAAACACAATGAGACAAAGTACAAAAAGTTGTGGAATTTTCAAATACTGTAAACGTGGAAATTTTCGCGGTACATTAATTTTCGCGGATTTCGCGCTACGCTCGGCTAGCGCGAATTCAAAAACGCTCGAATATATCTTCACAATTTTCTACGCACATTTTGAACGGGATGAATTGTGTGCGCTTCATCGATGATACTGCTACGTAGTACAATGTACAGGCATGTTTACGCTACTAGTACTGTGCGAAGAGACGATACCCTAGATTGCTGTGTACTGTAGCATGCACGTGTGCACCGCACGCATCGATGCTACAGTCCCCCGTGACTACGGTACTAGAGTCACAGCTGTACTACGTATTTGAGTGCTTGTACTCGCAGTCGAGCCGCTCGCTACGTCGCTTGTCGTACGCTGGCATAGCAAGCTACTCAGTATGTAGCAGAGGCTTTGGATGAAAGCAGTGAATGTGTACTACAGTAAAGTAACCTGCTGCGGAGCGCGAATTTAAGAACCCGCGAATACGTTTTCGAGCCGCTCAGCGCGAAAAATTAATCGCGCGAAAATATTGACGTTTACAGTATGACGATATTGGTCACAGTCATGTACCATTATGCAAATTAGGCAAGGTGACAATGTTGTGACCTTACAGCTCTCGTGCTGATCAGCATACTATTCTTCACTCAATTTCCCTCTTGTTGAGATTGATTCAAGGAAAAGAGTCACTGTCAGTAATATCAGTTTTTTCCTTCTGCATGGCAGTAATTTTCACATGAATTGAGGTCCCATGGATCAAACTTGCCTTAAAGGAAAAGTCCACCTTCATATACATAAGGATTGACAGGATGCAGCAATATTAGTAGAACACATCAGTGAAAGTTTGAGGAAAATTGGACAATCCATTCAAAAGTTACGAATATTTTAAGTATCTGCGCAGTCACTGCTGGAAGAGAAGACTACTACAGTGTATGATGTCACATGCATACAACTATATAAGGAAAATAAAAAGAGAATTTCACAAAACTTTACTTTTTGAATAAAAGGCACAGTTCTTCGACTTGCTACTGAGGTATGTTAAGGGTAATATTATTCCCCCTGCCTTCTGAAAGAGAGAAGTGAGTGTTCTTTTGTTATGGGAGAAAAGTGGAAATATGTTAAATTTTCTTTATTCTTTCTTTATATCGTTGTACTCATGTGACATCACAAGCTATAGTAGTCTCTTCATCCAGCCATGACCGCACAGAAACTTTAAAAATTCATAACTTTTTAACGGATTTTCCGATTTTGCTCAAACTCTCACGGATGTGTTCTACTAATATTGCTGCATTCACTCAACCCACATGTCTATGAAGGTGAACTTGTCCTTTAAATATAAAGCAAAACAGCAATAACAAAAGCAAAAACCATACAACCCCCCCCCCAAAAAAAAAAAAAAAATGAAGAAATAAAGAACAAAAAGGAGTTGTGATTATTTCCATACATTCAATGAGTCAGGTGTGAGATATCCTCTGGCTGAGCAGAATGCACATCAGATTAAGTTGAAGGAAGAAAAATCCAGTCCCTTTCTGAGAATGTCTTTGCATCTGAGTCAAATTTCAAATATGTTACACCAGATATTTGGCAGACTGTCTGGCAGCTCATTAACACCTGAGTGCCCAACACTTCCTCTAAATCTTACAATGCAAACTTGAGTCATGCAATATCAACCTCCACACTTGTAACCAAATCTCTCCTTAAGGCACATCAAGTACATAAAATGCATCATAGATACCCAACTTTTCAAATTATACATGTGGTACAGCACAGAAGACACTTATAGTGTTTGTAATTTTATCTCAGAATCTCTGTGTGAATGCCTGGATCTTGCGCATGCGCAGCAATTGGGAGTCTACGCGCCAAATTGAGTCGCATGTATCGGAGCTAGATGTAGGGAGAATTTCACCCCAAATTTGCTTTGTTCCTTCGGAATATTGGACTTCAGATTCGCATAGCAGCTTCGCTGGGGAAGTGATGTTGTTTATCGCGTGCATCGACACAACTTACCTGGTAACTTATCAGTCTGACAATTAACTTTAACGTGGGGAGCTATACATTAGAAAAGTAGCATCATTTCAGTACAGAGTGGCACATCTTGTAGAGAAATCACTTGCTTCACAAGTGATTTAGCTCATACATCATAGTCAAATATTTACAATAATGATACTTAATTAAACGAAGTCATCAATGTATTGAAAATTCTGGTGACTGCATGCTTTATGATACTTATAGCCAAAGACATGCACTAATGCGCTTCACACCACACATCAAAAGTTCATCACAATCGGATTCATATACGAAAACATCAGACAATGATTGATATGACAAGTAACAATCATTCGCACTTGAGTACTGTAGGCCTGCATCAAAAAGTGCAGGTTGATGAAGAGAAATTAATTTGACAAGCAAAAAACTATACCTGTGATGGTACCATGCTGCAGAGACCTTATCACTCCCCAAACCTGAACCACATGTAACAGACAGGAGGACCAGACCACAAAGTGAAGAGATCTGCATCCTAAGCTGCAACTGTGCATGTCTCCCCATTCAGTGTGAGTGAGAGAGGGAAAAGAGGGATTTGTGCATACCTATAAGCCTGGAGAAGGTAAGTGTGCATTGCCAATTTGGGCGGCACCCACTATGTTTTAGTGATTCCACCAACTCTGGCAGCTTGGGATGCCAGGAACTCTACCACTAAAGCCCCAGTGATAACATTCCAAATTGCCTGACCTTCATCTGAGTCTGATAAGGACTATCAGCCTGACTTTCTACCCTACTGACAAGAGAGGAGAGGAGAGAAAAAAAGAGTGGATCTCTGAAGTACCATAGTTGGCAACACTGCTTAAGTGGTTGACCTTTTAACCTATCCTTGGCTTCAGCCAGTACTTAACTTCACATGACATACAATGCATGGATGCAGCTGCCTAGCTCACTGTAAGCATGGTGTGTGTGTGAGAGAGTGTGTGTATGTGTGTATGTGTGTATAGCATGCTGCAGCTGTGTGTTAAGTTCCAATGGATGGAAAGGTTAGATTATGCTGTGTGCCTTGTGTCTCTGCATGTGTGTGCGAAACTCCACTAACATCTTTCACTTTGGCGTGTATGGTTCACATTCCATAACTGTACTGTGTCTAATGTGAGTGCTGAAATAAAGAACCGCAATTAAAGATGAAGCCGCCAGTTACAAAATTTAAGTATGAATTAACAGTTGATGTTGTTATGTAGGAGGGTACTCTAACTGTTTAGACTGTAGTGAAGAATGAATTTCAATGACAAGTGAACATAATTATGGTACCTCGCTACAATGAAATAACATCCGATCCGCAGCATGTTTCCTGAAATCAAGCAGTTGGAACGAGTCCAATGAAAAACAGGTTTTTTTTCTGTAATTTATCTCTTCGCTGCTCACCACTATGTCTTTACTTTGATTGTTTTATATGATAGGCCCTACATGATAAAGATGGCCAGATTCAGGCAACATGGGTCCTGTTTCAAAAAGATCTGGATCAGTAAATTCATCTTAGTCAATCTTTATGAACTAAGATTGAATTTAATTACTGACTGTGTTTCACAAAGTTTTATCTCGATCAGCCTATAAGACTTGCGTGATTTCAAAAGCTATATACGAGCCTAAAGATATATAGAAATTAGCCAATGGTTGTCTGCTGATAATCTTGTAATGATTTCTTAAGGTTCTCTGGGCATAGATTTAAAACTAGAAGCAAAGAATTTGGATTGACGGTATGCTTTTAATTTTGGATCAATTTTTGAAGAGGAAATTCACCCCCAAAATAAATGAACTTCAAAAGAAAGAGTGAAATATTCCCGGCAGAATGATACAAAATGACAAAAATCGGATAAGTAGTAAGGAAGGTATGACATTTTGAAATTTCCCAAGTTTTAAAAACATTTTTTGACCAGTCTTTATGAATATTCAAATGAGCGAGTTGATGCCATACCCTCACAATTTTTCATACATGTTATGCTGGATATGAAATTCAGTAAAATCATTTTTTTTTTTTTTTTTTTTTTTAGCTTATGCAAGTAAAAGCTTATTACCGTCCTACCAAGATATGTCAGAGTTAACATTTGTTCTTTTTTATCTTGGGTTGTTTTGATGGCAAGTTTCATATTTATACAGCTGAAATACTAGTATAGGATTTTTGTCATTTCTATATGCGTAATGAATAAGAAATTGAGAGAGCATGACATTGTCAACTTGCTGATTTTGATATTCATAACGACTGGTCAAGAAGTGTTTTCCGGAAAATTGTGAAATTTCACAGAATGTCACAACTTCATCATTCTTTATCCGATTTTGATCATTATACCCCCGCATACACACGAGGGGGTATATAGGAATCAGCTTGTGGTCGGTTGGGCGGTCCGTTGAAGCAATTTTGGTGAAACTTGGGTTACATGATGACATTGAGGTGTAGATATGCAAGACATGTTTTTCATGTGTGTCAGAGAAAGCGTTGCCATGGTAACCAAAATTCTCCCGAAACCTTCTGAAGTGAACTTCTTCCACAGTATTTAAGCAATTTATTTCAAATTTGATATGTGTAATGATCTATAGGTGTAGTTATGCAAGACACACTTAATGTTTGCACCTGACAAGGTGTTGCCTGTTTGGTATATTTTCTTGAAAATCTTGTGGAATTAACTGTTTGCACAATTTTGAAGCAATTGAACTCAAATTTGGTGTACATAATGGCATTGAGGTGTAGATGTGCTAAACATGTTTGTAGTGTTTGTCGCAGAAAGCGTTGCCACGGTAACCACAATTTCCCCCAAACCTTGTGGAATGAACTATTTCCTCAGTATTTAAGCAATTTATTTCAAATTTGGTATCCAGGGCCTAAAATGATCTATAGGTATAGTTATGCAAGACACTCTTTGTATTTTGTACCTGACAAGGTGTTACCATGGTAATGGCATATTTTTTTGAAAATCTTGTCAAGTGAACTACTTCCTCAGTTGTGAAGCAGTCAAACTCACAAGGTACTCACAAGGTACTACACACATGAGCACTGACACATGCGCACAGTTGTCAAACCCTGGTTCAATTCTTTTTCATAGAAATCTGGGCTGCGGGAGCAGAGATATTAATCACCTTTAGTGATACTTCTAGTTTAGACTGTTCTGCAGGGAATTTTTATATCTTTCTTATGAAATTGATGAAATTTTTGGTGGATTTCTTCTTTAAGGAATTTGTAGGAGTAGCTATTCCAGTTTGGTCCTTCTACCTCACTCCAGCTGAGATGATACAGATTATTTATTTGTTTATTTATTTATTTGGTTGGTTTTATTTATGCTATACTGCAAGGTAGGCCTGTTCAAAACTGCTTTAGGTGTAAAGTAGGAGTCCATATGCTGGTGAATTTGTTGCCATATTGGATTGTGTGTTACTATGGCCTAGCCAAGTTAAGGCTAACTTTAAAAACTTGATGCATATATGGTTTTAGACCATGCATGAAGTCAGGCAGTGACTTAGAGCTTTGTGAAAATGAATTCAAAGTTGTGCGTAATGTTGGGCATGATTTTTGGACTTACGCTTGTACGCATGACTTGAGTCTTACTTACTTCTCTGTAAAATACCTCTGTGGTATGCTTTTCATATTTCTGGAGAAGAAAAACCCAACCAGCTCCCTGAATTGGGCTGCTCAGGACTTGAAGTTTTGTTTGTACAAAGAGAGGCATTCCAACTCGCTGTAATCTGTCAAGACTATGAGACTATCCCAAGGGGTTATTTGAGAAGATAAATCTTAATTCATAAAATGTATTTATGGAAATCTACATTACTTGTTATATTTGGATAGAACAAATATGTTCCTCTGGTTACCAGTGTGCAAAGCAGCTGAATTTTGCCAACTGAGGACAAATATCGTAACTGCGGACATTTTTTTTTTTTTTTTTGAAGTTTGGATCTGCTCATCCCTTGCAAAAATGATTGTATTGTACATGATAGTTTCTCAATTTAGAGATTTTGAACTATTTACAGAGAAATTTTCCATTCATCTATCTTCCACAGGATGGTGAGGTAGATGGATTACCGGTCTGGCCTGTCATCTATTACTGCATCCGATGCGGGGACCTCGAGGCTGCTAAGATCACTACTTCCAAGGCAGCGTGAGTCTCCTTTCCTCTTCCCCTCTCCTGTATGACCACCCTGCCGCCATTTTCTTGCAGAACAGCTAAAGAATTAAAAACTTCTGCTCTCTGTGGCTTTTGTCACAGTTACACTCATGATTGAAATGCAGTGTACCATGGATTTGTGTTCAGTTTCATCTCAGAATACAAGAATACTAACAGAGCAGAAAATGATAGTGTTGGTTTAAAGGGATGATATAGTTTTGGTTGAGATGGAGGTTCGGCTTTTAACTCTCTGCGAGATAACTAGAAATCATCTATGGAATATTAAAGAGCATACAGTTCTAAGAGGAATTCAAAGTTTGTTTGATGAAAATCTGTTTTGAAGTGGAAGAGATATATCCAAAAACAAAGTAAAACAAAGCAATCCTAATAAAAGGTGGGTCTCACCTTTTATTTGGATTGCTTTGTGTTGGATATCTCGGTGATTTCGAAACCAATCTTTATCAAATAAACTTTGAATTCCTTTTAGAATTGTATGCTCTTTCATATTTCATAAGAGGTTTCTCATTATCTCACAAAAAAGGTGGAAACCTAAAGCCCCATCTCAACCAAACTCCTGTCATCCCTTTAAACCAGCATAGACTTTTAATATTTGACCCTCCTTAGAAAAAGTGAGAATGCAATTTCAGTTGTATTGGTTTACACCACATCCTTGATCAATTCTTTCTCAAGAATGCAAAGCAGGTTTTCAGCTGAGTGAGTTATAATGTGTGTGAGCATTTTGGTGACTCAGCCTTTGTATGTCTGTAATTCTATGCCATTAAAGATTAATTTTGATTTTCACCTGATTATCATAGTTTGTTTCTTTTTGTTTCAGTTATAATTCAATTAATTAATTCATTCATTTAATCAGTAATAAATGTTGCCTTTATTTCTTGCACAATTATTTTTATTTTGTAAATAGTTACTGAACAGAGATTACCATCCAAATAGTTGTATATTTATGAGTTTACCTATTTCTTTTTTCCTTTCATGCAAATCAGACTATCTGATTGTTATGCCACATGTCTTATCATGTACTTTATAAGTTGTATTTGTATGATATTCAGTGGGGTCTCTTGGGAGACAACCATCTTCATCCTGGTAAATTGGTTTCACTGTGCTTTCATATAGCTATTTGTAGAATATACATGTGCACACATATTGTAGATCTATAGATAGATAGGTTGATAAATTGATCTGCAGATAGGTAGATGGATTGATAGATAGATGGATAGATAGATAGATAGATAGATAGATAGATAGATAGACAGACAGATAGATAGATAGATAGATAGATAGATAGGTAGATAGATAGATAAATGAACAGTGTTCTGGTGTGGAGCAACTGCCGTCATACCCATTTCTATTTGTTTACAGGCAAGATCTCGGTGAATTCAGTGAATACCTTGAAGAATACATGCAGAATGATGACAGGAGGTAAGAATTACAAATGTGGTATGTTTATCTTCTTCTGTCTTAGATATAAAAAAAGAGGATGTATGTACTGTATACACCATATATTCAGCAAGTCCAATCTTTCAGGAATCAATACTTCACAGCTATATCAGGAGTGACCCACTTCCCGATTATGGAGTACGGTAATGTACAGTTCACATACATTTCGCATTCATGTCTGAATCAGATTTGATATTTTTTTTTGGTGTGTGTTTTTAAATTCACAATTAGCACTGGACTTGTGAAATTTGCCAAATGAAAACCCCACGAAACATACGGTGTAAAGATTATGAAACAGATACAGCACAAGCCGCTATGGAGGTGAATTCAAAGTCAAGCGAGGGGGTTCTATACCTCCTCAATCATGTTTTAGAGGTCAAACTGTTCACCCACATACCAGTTGAATCAATCAACACACAATTGGAAAATTGCCTCCAATATATAATTATAGGTGCATTTTTTATACACTGCCATTGAAAACCCGTAGCTTTTTTGCACATCCCTTATTTTCGGCAGAAGTTGCTTGGCAGGTACCAGTATGTGAGCCAAAAAAAAAAAAAAAAACACCCACGAACAAAAACAAAGTAAAAAATATCGAATAACCCTCCTCAGAAATGAAGTGTTTTGAAACTCGGCAATTTTATTCAGGTTTTATTTTTTTGTTGTTGTCGTTTTATTTTTTCTAAGGGGGGGGGGCGGTGTTACATGACATCCTCCCTTGTCGTATGGGATCTCTTGCCTGCCTGCCTACACCATTGATCTCTAAACCAGTTGCCGCCACTCAAAGACACTGGCAAGTTGCACATTCACACTACTTACCCCAAAAAGTCAATATTCTGGTTTTTCACCAAATTTTCTTGCTCCCTTCCCCCCCCCCCCCCACCAAAAAAGGAAAAAAAAAAAGTTTTTGGTTTTTCTGGCAGTGTTCATGATATATTAAAAAAAACCTCTGGTATTTCCCATTTTGTTTGCTTGTTTGTTTGTTTGTTTGTTTTGCAATGTAAATGCCTCGTATGATTATTACCTACCATAATGTGATGTATGAAACAATGTGTCTTGAAGAATGAGATTCCAGCTGGCCTTCAGACTTTCACACCATACAATAAAACTTGATTAGCAGGAAACGTGATTCCTATTTGTACTAACAAAGTACGGGTAGTTCACCAGACCTGTGAAATCACTTAGTCACATGTTATGTGATAAAACACATGTTAGACCAATCATGTGCTATGCGGCTGCTCACATTACTTTAAGTATGTGTTCGTGCTTCTCCAAGACAGATTATCAAATCAAGCCCTTGGTCTGTGGATGCATAACATGTGGAAGTCTACTGTATCTGCCATATATTTTAGCGAGTCTTAATTTTTTCACGAATCAGGACTTCTCGACAATTTCGAGAGTGGTTAAATTCTCAATAGTGGAGGACAGTACTGAATGGAGAAATGGGTACATGCATGTCACATTCACGTTGGGATCAGAGTAGATATTTTTGCATGTTTTTAAATTCATGAATAGCACCCGACTCGCGAAAATCGCAAAAATATAAACCTTGCAAAGTATTTGGTGTATACAGTATATGAGAATCTAATGTCACTCATCCAGACCGTGAAATCACAGTAGGGGATTTTGTTGTTGGCTTGCCCGCAATCAAACTGTTGTAGCTTTTTTTTTGCTTGTCCAACACAAATCAAACTTTAAAGGACAAGTTCATCTTCATAGACATGTGGGTTGAGTGAATGCAGCAATATTAGTAGAGCACATCAGTGAGAGTTTGAGGAAAATCGGACAATCCGTTCAAAAGTTATGAATTTTTTTTAATTTCTGCTCAGTCACGGCTGAATGAAAAGACTACTATGGTTTGTGATGTCACATGTGTACAACGATAGAAAGAAAGAATAAAGAAAATTCAACATATTTCCATTTTTCTCGCATAACCAAAGAACACTCGACTTCTCTCTTTCAGAATGCAGGGGGAATAATATTACCCTTAATATGCATCAGTAATAAGTCGAAGAAATGTGCACTTTATTCAAAATGTAAAGTTTTATAACATTCTCTTTTTATTTTCCTTATATCGTATGCATGCTGTGACATCATACACTGTACTAGTGTAGTAGTCTTCTCATCCTGCAGTGACTGCGCAGATACTTAAAAAGCTCATAACTTTTGAACGGATTGTCCGATTTTTCTCAAACTTTCACTGATGTGTTCTACTAATATTGCTGCATTCTCTCAATCCTTATGTATATGAAGGTGAACTTGTCCTTTAACAGACCTTCTGCCTTAACCCGTTGAAGACTAGTCCCGAGTATTCTTGGGCTAGGGTACTAAAATGGGAAATCCATGTTATAGGAAAAGTCAGTCCATCTTCAACGGGTGAAAGTCACTATTCTATTTTGAAGAAAATTCCCTATTATTTTTTGATAGATAGATGTTAGATTACATCATTTTTTAACAGTATAATCAAAGCAGCAGGGCTTGACTGGAACTGGAGAAAATGGATAGATTCATAACTCTAAACAACTCTGTAAGCAAACATTAGTATCAGAGCTGTTGAAGGGTCAATTTAATTGTCAGTCCAAAAGGATCAATATAATTGTTATTCACACTGCATGTTCATATCTGTTCAAAGTCAAGTACTTGTTGGTGAGGGAAGATGGAAAACTGATGTCCCATTTATACACAAAGTTGGGCCCAGAAGCGCTCCTGAAGCACTTTGGTTTATGTCCCTCTGACCCTGAGTTCGTTCAAACAGAGAATCGCTGCACGCCAAGACCACATATGAAGTGGCTGAGAGGGGAGCATGAATTTAATGGTGACCTTCAAGTGTGCAGGAACTTCTAAGATATAAACTGTATGCACAGTGCGCACCGCATACAACTTCTAAAACACTGAACTTTGGTGACCATTTATACAGAGTTTAGAGTGCTTCTGGAGCGTTCCTGAACTCAGCCGTGAGAAGGGTAGGAATTCCTGTTCATACAGAGTTGGGGGATTATAAATACTCTTTCCCACACACAGTGATACAATAATAGGTCTATCATGTGAATTTGTGCGATTTACTGTATACGCCATATATTTAGCAAGTCTAATTTTTCACGAATCGGGACTTCCCAACAATTTCTTGAGTGGCTAAATTCACGATCATGGGGTGCAGAACTAAATGGAGAATTGTATGCATGTATGTTGTATTCATGTGAGGATCAGAGTCAAAATTTTTGTGTGTCTTTAATTTCGCAAATAGCACCTGACGTGCAAAATTCATGAAAATCAAAACCCCTCAAAATATTTGTTGTATACAGTACCATGCAGAGAGACTTTCAAAGTGTCTTTTCTGGGTCAGTAGCCTTCGCATGTTCTCTTCGATCTTTTGTCCAAGGTTATCGCCAAGCACAGAGACCAAGCTCAGGTTACACTACAGGAGGGCTGTCAGAAGTAGCACCGATCCATTCAAAAGGTAACACCAACTTGAGAAATTTCCTTTAATACCACATTTTTCTTCTTTTTTTTTTTCTTTCTCTTCTTACAGCTCACTTGAGGTAAGGGCTGCAGTTAGCTATTGTAATCACTGTACACGTATGTCCATCATTTGTCAAACCAGGCAAGAATCATACTCAGACGTAGAAAAAACAGAGCATCACCTGGTATAGGTGGTGTGTGTGTGTTTGTGTGTGTATTAATTTTTCCATGGGAATGGGGCATAGTAGTAGTAGTAGTAGTAGTAGGAGTAGGAGTATGCTCATTGCACAACAACTCTATTGATATGTTGTCATTGAAATATGTCATCTTCTTTTGAGTTGACTTCCATCTGATTCTTTTGAGGATGATTAAAGGAAATATAATATCACAATATGTAACGTAGATGCGTGAAATATGCAATTAAAATGTAAGAACCCCAAATGAGAAGAAAGGGAAATGAACACATTCCTTCCCCCCCCCCCCTTCCAAAAAAAGGGGCATCCTACCATTTTCCGTCATAACTGTTTTATTTTTTCTTTCAAGTTTTTATTGAGGCAGCCTTTCGTTACTTCAGGTCAGAGAGTCCAATGATGAGTCTTTATCCTTGCGCTCGTAGTGCATTGACCTCTCTTGTATTCCGCCCATCTCCCCGGAAATGGGCGGGGCTGTGAGAGGGGCGTGTCACAGTGCTTGACAACCATAGGCCCCCTCAGCGGGGAGGGCCATGTAGAATGGCAGCCCAGCTGGGGGCTGAGGACTCTCTCTAGATCCTGTCAGTCTCATGTTGAGTTTGAAATATTAGCTAACCTTTAGCGTTCTGTCTGTTAGTGTTCTTCGAAGTTTAGCTGCTATAGCTGTATTTGTATAGTGTATAAATGCCTTGTTCGGCAAGACTGAGAGCTATCAAAAGGGTGACCTCACAGTAACCACAGGTTGCCCAAGGTACTGGTGCCAATTGACTCCACCCCCCCAAACACACACACACACACACACACACACACACACACAAACAAACACACTCTACAGCAAATAAACAAACACACAAGAACAAACCAGATTTAATTGAGATAGTAAGAAAACAAAAACACCCATATGATTTTCCAAATGTGTTTCTCAAGATGTAAAAAATACTATGTTCAGATGTGGCAAGTTGTCGGGGCAATGTTTTTTGACTTCTCCCGACTGATTCAGTTTTATGTGCCAACCAAGATTATCAGTCATGATCCAATGCACACCAGACGAGCATCTCGCCAAGTCCCGAGACAAGGTCAGATCTGCTGAACTCTGTTTAATCCTTTATTGCATCCACCGTTATGCAGAGCGGTATACTGTCTGCTTGGTCGGTGTGATACTGTGGACAACCACTCAGAAGTGGCCGAGAAGACCGAGGATTATCTCTGGCTGAAGGTAGGAAAAAACGCATTCTCTGAATCCTTAGTTGTTTGTGGTTGCCATAGCACTGTGTCAGGATGACTTCCAGTGTTACTGTTATATTCCTGCAGGCTCGTGTTAGTTACATATTCTTAACTGCCAACTGTTCCTAAAGAGCGTGTGTATTTTGTCATGAAAGGAGTTCCATTTAGAGTGGAGTTCTTTTCTTTCTTTCTTTTTTTGTAAAGTCTGTCAGTAAAAAATTCAGTGTGAAAGATTGATGAAGAATCCTTTCTTCCACATTTTTTTTAAATTGCACGTTTCATTTGGATCCTATCTGTTGTGCTTGTGTGTTGGGAGACGCACAAATAAAAATAATCTGCTGGTTATGGAATTAATGGAATACATACCACCATGTCAATGAGAGTGGAGACTGAAGATGAGATGGAAAAAAATAATCATTTGCAGTGATACGTGCCCGGAAGGTGGCAAGTCTCATAAATTGGCATTTAATATGGCTCATAGAAGGAGAACATAATCCTTCCAAATTCTTAAGTATTCTGTGAGGGGGAGACTGATTTCCCAGGGCATTATCCCCCTGTTTCACTACCTTGTTCAAATATTGCAGGTGTTCCCCAATCTAGAAGCAATGACCCCTTAAACCCTGATGATGAAAATATCTTTTCCAGATTAATTTGTCTTTGCTTTTTGTTAGTTTGCTAATATGATAACTTTGTAATGGGCCAATTTCATGTTGTTGTTCCAATTTTTCCCTCTTCTTGCAGCTAAGCCAAGTTCAATTTGGTGATAGCTCAACGACCTCAGGTCAAAGTTCATCGGATAAGCTGACCTTGCAACAGCTTCAGACCACGCTGTTGGAAGAGTACGGAGAGAGCCACTTCAATGCACACCAGAATCCTTATCTCTACTTCAAGGTCGGTGTAGCAGGCTGACTTTTATCTGAACTCTGTTGGAAAGATTAAGAATGTCATGCTGTGCCAAACATTCATGCTTCTATCTCATGCGAAGTATTGTTTTAAATTCTGTTAAACTTTCTATAGACTCCCCATTTTGTCTCCGGGATTGTTATCTGAAGTAGGGTTGATACCATAGGTTCCCCAAGCCTTGGAAGTTATTTGATAATGAAGGATTGTATTGATTTACAAGTGACAATAATGAATATCTGTCTGCTTAACATTAATTTCATCCAAAATTTGATAAATTCAGTGGAAACCATGATTGACACCTGAAACATAGGGGTGAGTTCATATTTTGTGCTTTGACACACATAAAAGGTTTGATCAAAACCTGCAAGCCTCCTCCCATGTGACAAATAACTTTGCAGCTCTCACTCTAAATTTAACCAAACTTTGGTCAGAGATGTACTAGTGAATCTTCATGGTATGGTTCTCTCAAAGTCTCATGCAAAAGTTAGAGGTCATAAAAGGCCTCATGTTCAAAGTTTGAACTTTTCCACACCTTCACTCGGTTTAGTAAGTGATGGAGTTTGTTAGTTAAAAATGTACAGGTATGCTTCTTGTCCATATTTACTAGTGCACACTTTACCACTGATTACCTTTTTGTGCTCAGCTTTTAAATTCTGTCACATTTATCTATTTCACAAGTCAAGTGTGCGTTCAGAATTGTGATATCTAGGCAACACTCAGTAAAATAGTTGCCATGGTACTACCAGGCATTATAACTTTAACTTCATTACATCTGTGTTGCTGTTGAAGTAGGTTTGTCTTTTTTTTTTCACTGAATTATGGCCAACAGTTGTATATTCAATTTTGTTTGTACACCTCTGGATTGAGAGAGCAGATCTCTGGTTCCATCTTTGCGTGAAAATTGACAAAGAAACCACCTGCTATTGATATATCTTTCATTATAATTTCTATGTGTGCGTGTATGGGTGTTTCTTTATTTCCAGATCCTATTTCTCTCAGCCCAGTTTGAGAGTGGCATAGAGTTCCTGTCACGAAGTGACGGCGGCCTGCGAAGCCATGCTGTGCATGCAGCGATTGTCCTCCATGAGCTTGGGCTACTGGCCCTACCGGAGAACATCCAAGCACAACTCCGTAAGCGCCTTGGACTTACTGCTGACTTCCTTTGCCGTGCGATCTCTTTTCTTACTCGTCTCTTATGACACATTGAGATTGCCAGGATCGGTTTTCCTGTTGGCGAATAAGGGAAGCCTTCTCTGAATGTTGCTACTCTCTAGATTGTGTAAAAGTCTCTTCACCTTGGCGGAGATGGGTCTCAAAAATACCTCTATATTCAAATTTTCAGTCATTGGGTCTTAAAATGGTGTACATTGGAGATGGTGGATATTCAGTACTGTAAAGTTTCATTTATAGGACATGCTCATGGATAAGTTGCACCCCGACAGTGGAAGTTGTCACAAAAAAAAAACCACACACACACAAAAAAGATGAAAATTCCAACCTAAATCTTATATATGTTTGTATACAAGACCAAAGTATGTTAACTGTGTACATGCCACTATAAAACCTTTTCTTTATTGAATGGGAATATAAATGCCACCAATCATTTCTGCCATGTTTTTGAAAAGCCACCAGCAAACTCTTCATCACATCTGGCAAATTATGATAATATGGCAATGATGATAGAGTAAATATGATACATTGATTTTGCTGAATGGTGCTTGATGGAATTGATTAAATGGTAGTTGATGAGAAAATGTTCTTTCATTTCTTTTTGACAGTCAGTAGGAACCCACAAGATCCTGAGCCGATGCGACGCCTCAACTTTGTGCGCCTCATCAGCATGTACACCTCAAAATTTGAATCAACAGACCCAAGGGAGGTGCTCCAGTACTTCTACTTGCTCAGGTCGGTTAGCTTGCAGGTTTAGTTTTCCTTTCAGGCACAGGAACTGATTGAAAAGTTATTTGGACAACCCTTTCTGTTTATTTGTTTGCCAATAAACATTCTACTCAATGATGTCTACAGCAATGTAAGGAAAATCAAAATAGCTCAGACCAAATATTTCTCCCTTCTCATATAATTCTGTCTGCCACGTAAAGCTATTTCATCTTCAGTGCACAAGGACTGCAATGAGGAGTCTGTGCTGTTTTTAGGCAGATATATGGCACCGTACAAATGCTGTGAATCAGCATCATCCATATTACTACCGTTTACAGCTCACTGCAATTATTTTGGCCTCCAGGAATCTGAAAGATGCTGGGGGCAAAAGCTACTTCGTCCGTTGCCTGAGCGAGCTTGTGATTGAGACCAGGGAGTTTGAGGCGCTCCTTGGGCGCAGGGAGAGGGACGGCACCAGGAGACCAGGGGCAGTGGACAAGTTTCAGGTGGAAACCCAGGACATCATAGAGACGGTTGCCGTGGATACAGAGGCCAAGGGACTGTTTGAAGATGCCCTCAAGCTGTATGATCTTGCTGGGGTGGGTTGATGAATTGGTGAATCTTGGTTACTCAAATAAATTTTTGTCTCATTTCATTAGGAATTTTATGACCTATGAAATGTACTTCTTTCTGATCAACCCAGGAGCAGTATCATGTAGTATGAAGTATAGAATATAAATTTCTAGCTACACTCTCTCTATGAATGGGCTTATGAAATAGCATGACCAATTCTTACAACTTCATCTTTGTCAGAGGAGCAGAATTTAAACCAGATCCTTCCACGGAGTGTAGACTGGCATTAAATAGAGTCATAGAGATGTGATACTTCTTGACTCAATCTTTATATGACTTGATTTGTTCAAAAATGTTTCCTACTTATGGGGGAACAAATGCACATGTTTATGGTACGCATACATGAACACATAAAGAACATCCAAAGTAATGGCTGACTAAACCTTGAGATTGAGTTGTGAATTCAAAGCTAGTAATCAAAAGTTAAGCATTGAACGTTTACAGAGGTTACCAATACAGACTTTTTGGTCATTGAGTGTGTGTAGGAAAGGAAGGGTGTCTTATTCAGACAATACTTTGTGTGCTTTCACTACACTGGCTTTCAATATAGCTATTAAACCGATATTGCCGTTTTGGAGGTGTAATATAACACTTGACATCCCTGCCAGAGTTTTATTTCCCCCAAAGAGGCTGTATTTATTTGAGGGGAAAGTACAACTCCAAAGGGAATACCAAGTGTTACATTATGATGATAGACAACACAGTATTTCTTATATTTATTATAGTCTGGTAGTAGTAGTAGTAGTAATACTATACATGTTTATCATATTTTATTCTACCCTTAACCCACTTCGGCAGCCAGTCAAAATTCTGAAATCATAACTTGTAATGTCATTGCTCACAATGTTAATGATTTTGACTGTTGGTGCTGTGGTCACGTGATTACATTATGACCAATCACCGACCAGTATTTATGAAGACTGTGTGATGTAGAGTGATATACATTTCCTCTCTATATTTCCCTCCACTTGTGTGTCAGAACTCAGACAAGGTGCTGGAGCTGATGAACCAACTGCTGAGTCCCGTGGTGGCCTCAGCCAACAGCCCCCAGTCCAACAGGGAGCGCCTCCAGGGACTGGCAGTCAGCATAGCGGAAAGGTTGGTAATCTCCATCGGGGAATGGATTAGGTGTGTACTGCTACAGGAATGAATGCATCAGCATGTATACAATCCATATAGTATGATCCTAGCCCTGTGTGATCATGCCACAGAGTGTAACATGTCATATGGGAGGTTTCTTGTCATTTTGTAAATGCCAAAGTGAGCCATAAGCCAGGGCTCCACACAAACTTTTATTTTTGGTGGCCCAAAGGCAAACGTCCGACCTTTTTTGGTTGCCCCGGGACACCGTTCCAACGTTAGTGTCGAGCCCTGCGTAAGCATTACATTTGCCTTTTCCTCACTTACTGTTGCTTAACAAACTTATTCCCTGTCTTTTGAGATGATGGGATGAAGAAGAAATGATAGCGATATATTTTAATTTTGAGGGTGTTTTTTATTTCCCAGGAAGGGGGTTCTTTTGCTTCTTTCATATGATTTAGCAAGATTGCCACAAATCTTGGTAAATGATTTGATTGGAAGCTTGTAGCTGTACCTGAAAGGTGTACTGTATATGGCAAATATTTCGCGAGGTTTTTTACCTTTTGCAAATTTCGCGAGTTGGTTGCTGTTCACGAATTTAAAAACAAACAAAAGTATTAACTCTCATCCCAACCTAGATATGACATGCATGCATATGACATGCATGCATTCATTTCTACATTCAGTACTGTACTCCACAATCGTGAATTCAACCTTTCGCCAAATTGTCGGGAAGTACCGACTTGTTAAAAATTAGACTCACTACATACATGGCATATACAGTATTGGGCTGATCATCATCAGCCCTGTATTCTGTTGAGATTTTATCGGGGAGAAGCAATAACAAGGTTGTGAAATAATACCGATAGGCCTACATGCTTGCTATTAACTCTGATTGCTTCACTTTAATTGTGATGTGCAATAATTAGATCAGAAAATCAGTATAGAATCAACTTGAATGTAAAATTTTAACTTCCAACCTGTGCCATGATTTGTAAATGCCTCTTGCACTATGCTGTGCTATGAAATAAAATGAAATAAAATGAAATTAAATTAAATAACATTGCATTCATGCAAGAGCCTCACATTGATATTCTTTTGACGTGGTACATGTAGGTTGAGAATGGGTTTACTTGTTCAGTTAGAATTTACTGTAAGCAGCTGATTGAATGTTCTGGAAATGAAGCACATTTTGAATGATATAAGATATAAACAGAACTTTTTCAGAGTATAGTAAAATATATTGTTAGTGATTAGAAAACCGTGTTCAGGAGGTGGTGCTATGACGAACAGGTAATCCAACTTTTACCAATACGTATCTCATCTCACTTGTCCAGATACCAAGCCCAAGGTCTGATTGGTAGTCCAGCCAACACCAAGTCTTTCTACCTTCTCCTTGACCTCATGACGTTCTTTGACCACTACCACAACCGAGATCTGGACCGGGCATTGGCGGTTGGTTCTTGTCTTTGGAATTTGTTCTCACCTTGTTTCTGTCACTCGCTTTATTGATTTTTTTGTTATGGCTTTTGTTGAGGTGATGTTGAGTTGATGTTCAGTTTAACTGTATGTATATTAGATATAGTTATAGGTATGGGTGTATTTTAAGAATGATAATGTTGTTTGGAGGTGTTTTTATTTTTTTTTTTGGGGGGGGGGGCAGGGGTTGGTAGTGGTGATTGCATTAGTTCATTTTGATGGCAGACCTTGTTTCTGCTCCTAATTCCTGTGTTATGATATTGAGCTGTCTGTGATGTGGGCCTATTGACATACCTCCATCTCGTATTGCAATAATATGCTGTGCGTATTATAGTGCTGTTGGTGGAGATGTTTTTACAGAAATCACATATCAGACTAATACTTCTGAAATAGTTGTTAGTGTTTTAAGCAGATTAGTTTTACTACTAAATTGTAGATTTATGATATATTCAGAGCTGCTTGCATCAATGCATGAGGTAAATACTGGCAGAAGTATGCATGTATGCATTTCACCCTTCTTTCTTTGTTTCTTAATTGCAATGCCAAGCAAGGCATATAATGTGGAGTAATCATTGAAGTGTGCCACAGAAGAAGGATTGGGCTCCAACCCAATTTGATGTGACTAACAAACAAAAAAAAAAAAAAAACTGACATGCTTTAGATTTAATTTCAGTAAAAGTTTCTGGCCTTCAATGTTAGTGTAACCATAGGAACACAATGTTGACAGCTGATTGGTTGTCATGTAGTTAGTTGACGTGGGAGTTTCAATCACCGTGCGACAGTATTTTAGAAAGTCTACTTTCTAGGAAGCTGCGAATGTTGAGATCCTGATAAAGAAGAGGAAATATATAAGTATGTTTATGTTTACAACGACAATACTTGTTAAAGGGATGGTACAGAATTGGTGGGGATGAGAATTGGGCTTTTAACCGAGATACCGAGAAAACACATATGATATAGTACAGAGCATACCATTTTAAGAGGAATTCAAAGTTCATTTGATGAAAATGGGGTTTGGAATAACTGAAACACCCAAAAACAAAGTAAAACAAAGCGATTGTAATAAAGTGTGGGTCCCACACTTTATCAGAATCGCTCTTTTTGGATATCTCAGCCATTTCAAAACCAATTTTCATCAAATAATCATTGATTTCCTCATAGAATTACAAACTCTTTCTTATTTCATTAGAGGTTTCTCATTATTTCACCAAAAATTGTTAGAAACCCGAAATTAGGTCTCAACCAATACTGTACGATCCCTTTAATCTTCTAAAGGGAGAGTCCGATGATGAGTCTTTATCCTTGCGCTCGTAGTGCATTGACCTTTCTTGTACTCCACCTGTCTCCCCGGAGGTGGGCGGGGCTATGAGAGGGGCGTGTCACAGTGCTTGACAACCATAGGCCCCCTCAGTGGGAAGGGCCATGTAGAATGGCAGCCCAGCTGGGGGCTGAGGACTCTTTAACCCTACAGAGGGAGAGATTTAGATTCAAGATAGGGAGAGTAACTTGAAATATGTTTGGGTCTGGCTACAAGGATTAAAAATTGGTTATGATTTTTTGTTGTAGAAATCTTCCTCTCGAAATGCCGGATTACTGCCGCTATTGTTAATGTTCATTTACTTTTATGTGTTCCAGACAATTCGTCAGCTGCAACTGATAGCCTTGAGTCCAGACTCCGTTGATGACCGTGTAAATGGCTTCAAGCAGTACACAGATGAGGTAATATTCATTGGCCTTTTATCTGCACAACTTTTAAATGTTGTCTGTATTTTAGGACAGATGAGATAACAAGTGAAAATCATGGCCCATTTTCTAGAATGAAACACATTGCAAGCACTGTGGTGTAGCTGGGCTTTTGACTGTCAAACATGAGGTAGCGGTTCCCAATCCTACCCTGAGCTTACACCCGTGGACAAATGTTTTGCCGTGGATGTATCTCTACACAATCGTTTGTATGTAGTTTCCTATTATTATGAGATGATGATGATGATGATGATGATGATGATGATTATGATGATGATGATGAGTAGTATGTAGTTGTTGTATTATCATTGTCAATATTATTACCATATTCATTCATTCATTTCGTTTATTTAATTTCCAACAATGCAAAACATTTTCATACACAAAATAACACAATACCAATACAATGTAGTAGCAAAGAAAAATATGTGAAGTTAACAATACTACGCATCACAAAAGCAAATGAAAATTGAAGTAAAATTAAAGTTGCAGGAAATGGAGGAGACATGCTGAAAACAATGATGACAACATATTGATGTTATCATCATTGTCAGTTTTATTATCATCATTCATCATCATGCAAAGTTGTGCTAGTTTGACTGCTAGCAGCTTACACAATAAATCAGGAAAATTCTCTACTCATACCTATGCTTCTTGTTTGCCCCAGATCCGCAGGAACCTGCCCGACGTGCTGCTATCAACCATGAACATCCTGTACACCAAGTACCGCTCCTGTCGCAGCAGCGGCACGCAGAGTCCACATGCCAGGGCCGGCCAGCGCAAAGAAGATGGCGGCAAGGAATCGGTGAGTATTTTCCACCTCGACACCTTCCACACGTCGGTTTTTTTTTTTTTTTTTTTTGCTATTTTGACGAAGTAACTTCAGTAAGGTCTTTAATTCACTTTTCCTTGATCTTTTTTCCACACATGCGACCCCCATATGTGATATTTTCAAAGTTGCAAGGTTATACCACCGGCTAAGTTCGTAACCTCTCTGTTCAGTGTGTATTTAGATATGTCAGTAGACCACTCAGTGCTGGTCATTTTAAATTATCTGAACACAACCTCTCATGTCTGCCATTCTCTCTCACTTTCCTTTAACTACATACTGCAAATATGAAACATTGTGATACTGTGACAAAAAAATAAGCAAAACAAAGAATACTACAGAAGTGCATGTTACAACTGTGTCTATCCTTGTGTTAAGAAAGTTTGGAACTAGTGTCTTCCTTAAAGCTGATGAAGAACCAGTATTTATTACCCTTTCTTAAAAATTTCATTTAAAAGAACAAAAAGAAAATGCAGCAATGTATGATTTTATTTATGTGCCTAGTTGAATTTGCTGTAGATTATTGACAACAAAAACATCAAGTTTAGCAAAACAGAGAACTGTGAACAAATATGATGTAATGCCGTTTACTCTTTTCTTTCGTCACCCCCCCCCCCCCCAAAAAAGAAAAAAAAAATATTGCAGTATCTTGCCCACCTGAGGAAGCAAGCCAAGGCTCTCATCACGTTTGCTGGTATGCTACCCTACAGAATGCCTGGAGACACCAACGCTAGACTTGTACAGATGGAGGTCCTCATGAATTAAACATCCACGAACATTACTCCCACGTGAATGAGATCCGTAGTCAGCTCATTGAACTAATGACCCCACAGTGTATACCACATTCAAAATCAAAAAAAGTATTATGCATGATGTAACAAGACTCTCAGATGGAAAGACTGGTCGTTCACTCCCATGCTGAGGAAAGGTGAAACAATTTTGTGTGACCTCTCCGTATCGTCCATGCCGCTCCACGCATGGAAGCATGTTACTTGAGGAGATGGCAGAATAAAACGGAGGGACACCCCAAACATTTGACGCAAATTTAGCAGGAATTTTTGAAGCGTGAAGCAGGTCTCTGAAGGATTGCAGGAAAAAGAAAAGAGTGCCTTACTTTGTGTCTATTTCCACTCGAATCTGAATTCAGTTTTAAAGAAGCATACATCTATTACAAGAGCCACGGTAATGCTGTTTTGCTGCATCCATGAAATGAAATTTGACACTCAGGACAACGTGTAGACCGCTCGCACTAATGACTGTAATCTGTTCTTCTGAACCACTCACTACCATTCCACTCCTTGTGATCTGCCAGATGGTTAGTGAGATATATTGGTGGGGGAAAGAAAAAAAAAAAAAAAACTTGTGCTACAGAATTTTCAGGAGAGAATGAAGGAAAATCAAGGTATTTCCCCACAGATGTACATGTCCTCACATTGATTTTGTTCCTACTCAACAATGACGATATTTTTGGCCAAAATCAACAGTGACCTTCATAGAATTATGCTGATGGCTCTTATGAAAAATATGGTCAAAGAGGTGGGGGTTCTGAATAAGGATTTTAAGGTATCAGGTTTAAAAAAACAAACCATGCCATAATCAACATCATCAATTTCATTGTGAGTTTCAGATTGCCAAGACATGCTGCGCAAGAAACCCGACAGGAATTTGGTTTGCAGAAATTCTCATCTTCAATTTGTTGATGTGCTCTTATATAGATGGTAGATAGCAACTGGCGACTCCTTCCTTTCTTGCATGAAATTGATTTTGTATAATACCATGAAGGGCTTATTCCCCCCACCTCCCCCACCTCCCTATATCCTAGCTAGGCACTTGGGAGATTTTTCCTAATATGTGTATGTTTGTTACTGTAAAAGTGGACATTTTCGTAATGTTCAAATTTTCACGCATTTCGCGCAACCAGAAGCTAGCGTGAAATGAAAAGCACGCGAATATTTTTGCGTGCCATATGTTCCAGTGGTTGATGTCTTGAATCTGCGAAATTATAAACCTGCCAAATTCTTCGTACCCGGCCAAGCGCGAAAAATTAGTTGCCCGAAAATATCCACTTTTACAGTATGTCATGTGGACCTTGGGAGCTTCCACGTTGATTCGGGGCATTTTCTGGAGTTTTGGTTTCACTCATTAACGAGTGTCTTATTTTCGGAACTGCTTGATGGGTCAGAAGAAGATTGGTTATTTCACACTTTTATCCTTAGCATCTGGTATGAAGTGAAAAATGGATGATTTAGTTTTTATTTGGGTTATTAAGTGTGCATTTCATTCATTCACTTTTGCACACATGGATATTCACATAAAAAGGAAATCACAGGAAAACCCCTTATTATAACGAGTACCATGTTGTAAACATACTAAAAAAATCAATGGAAAAATCGAAACCGCCAAATTCATGTTGTTAAAAGCGGTACCTCGTCGTAAGCGAGCATGATAGAACGACCTTTCCCTGTACGGCCATGATATTTTAAAATAGAGGGTTTTGTCGTCAAAAGTTTGACAACCCTGTCATGTGGGAGGAGGAGAAAGGGATGACTCCACCCCTGGTGTCCTTGGGGTCCCTGTTTATGCCTGATCCAGGAGCAGAAAGCAAACTACCGATCTCAAGTCATTGACTATTTATTTGTTGGCAGCTGTACACTAATGGTATGGTGTTCCGATGTCGATCGAGGAAAAAAAAAAATGCAGAATTGGTTAAATAAATTCATTCCTGTTGAGGATCATGTTAATTTTGCTTTACGCATCCATGTCAATGTCCTGTATTTGTTTTTTGTCACCAAGTGATATTTTGGTAATAAAATTAATGAATTGAATGGAAAAACTTTGGTGTCTTTCGATTTGTTCAGCAATGCTTGAGGGAAGGTGAAAAGATGACACTTTTGACAAAGTTGACAATGATGACAATTTTGAATGTTGTGTCTGGATTTATTTTCATGGTTGTGGTTTTAACATTTTGAACACAGCTCTTAGTGAAGTAGGGTCTACATCCTTCAGAATTCAAAGGAGAATGAAACCAAAATATAAGTGAATTGAGCAAATGCAGCAATATTAGTAGAACACATCATTTAAGTTTGAGGAAAATTGGACAATCTTTATCTCTTACTTTGTCTTCCAGGGGTTACAGAATATTACAGTCAACCCTGCTTAAGTTGACCTCGCATAAGTCGAAAAATCGCCTAAGTTGAAGGTCTTTTCATGTCCTCTTCTCTTTATATTCTATTGATTTTAATCCCTCACAAGTAAAATTTTCTCTAAGTTGAAGCTATTTCTTCTTCGACTTGGGCAACGAATACTGTAATTTGAATATAGTTAAGAATTGATTTCATTCTCAACTTCCATAGTCGAAGAAGGATTAATTCTAGACTTTTTTTCATATCTGGTGAATCAGATTATATTTCAAAGTTTGGACTTCATCAAGTCCCCACACTAGACTACAGTGGATCCACTGGTGCACCACAACTCTCAAAAATCACACATGAAAGCCGTCTTGTAAGTTGTGCAATGGGCACAATTCCATAACAATAACTTTTTATTTGCAGTGAAGTATAAATACAAGCTATGTACAACTGAAACTTTTTTTGTTGATATAATCATCCAAGAGAGGGCTCACTTCAGATTGGAGCACTTTACAGATACTGTCTAAGAGAAAAAAAGAAAAAAAAATCACAATTGACTGAAACACACAAAGTCTGAATACATTTTATCATCTCATTGGTCAAACTGCTTGTGTAATATAATATTACACGTAGGTAACACTGCAAAAAGTGAAAAAAAGTACTATCACTGATTATTACAAAGATATTCACATAAGAAGACATGCTACCCTTTCTTTAACCATAAATGCCATCATTTCTCTGGCTCTGAGACTTGTGGTACTGCAGTTATTTTTGTCCTGTTCTACACCGTTACGCACTCTTTCAGTCCTTATCAAGAGTGTAGAGTGCACACTGAAGTCATGTTCACATAGCTGTCACCAATGACAAATATGATCTTGTCCATCAAGATCCATACATTATAGCAAACTTATTGAAGCTCGGTACAGCTCGCTCTAAACATCAGGAATAGGCAAAACATTTTGTCCCCCAAAGTTTTATCGGAGCAATTTGGTATCAAGTAAACATCAATTCACCTCAGTGTAGATACACTTTTTTTTTTTCTTCCTTTTTCCAAACCATGCAGACAAGGCATCAACAACAGAATTTTCTTTTTCCAACAAGGTAATTTTTCAGGTCCCATTCTTTTTATATTGTTTCGGTTTTATCCCAGATAATACGAGATAATATCAGGGACATTTCAGTGGTCCAACCCAGCTTGCTATAACACAGTTCCCCTCTACAAAGCTGCTTGAAGGCATGTACTCCTCGTGGGTGTGATATTTCATAAATTTAGGTGGAATTAAGTTCACATAGAGTATGCAGCACAGCATGGAGAAGGTGTTATTGCTTGGCACACTTCACCTCTGTAATTTCCCATCATCAGCCCATCAGCCCATCCCCCCATCCCCCCCCCCTAGAAAGAGAGGGACTTTTCTGTACTGCATTTTGTGTCCTTTCATTTGACTGGTAGAACAGGGGGCATGCTTCTGTACTAACATAATCACAGATAACATCAAAAACCTGAATGAGATTCTTAGGAGGTGCCTGTGCAATCACTTGACGAGCGGGTGACGATATTGGATGCTTCAATGAAGGTAAACTGATCGGTGCACATCAAGTTTATGCATTTTGGCAGACATAGGAACATACTGGCTGAGAGCAGCCCGACAGAACCAGGCAGGCTAAATTAGCCGTCACTAATGTGTGACAAGCACTGCTTCTTAACTTCTGCTTCGAGCATGTACGATGATTAGCAATGCCTTAGAGCATGGGGGAAAAACCTGATTAGAGGTATTGAAAATGCAAATTACATTAACGACAAGAATGATAAGATAAACAAAACAAAAAGCAAAAAACTGGAAATTAGAATAAGCTCAAGTAAAAAAAACACATGTCCATTTAACACATCCAACACAGATTGTCATTGCTTTGACAAGTCGATATTATTTATGGAATTTTTTTTCCCTCTTGCTAATGTCACAAGAAAGAGGCTTCTTTAAGAAGTGAATGAAGAATACATTGCTAACATTATGCCAGGGCTGAATGCCAAAATTACCAAACATTTCAAAAAACACGGAACATTTAGTTCTTTTTTAAGTACTACCAGTAGTTTTAGCAGTGATTTACATGTTTCTCTTTGTAAAAGAGGCAGCAATATTACAGGGCTCTCATGAATACCATAAAGCCATGCTTTTATCAGAAGCGCATTGTGTTAATGTCATCATCTTGAGTCATCATCGATGCATAAATCAAACTTGTATCCCACACACGGATTTATACAAAGGATGAATTTCAGACAGCCGAGTAGATAGCGACACTCACAGATAAATATGTGAGTGGTCTCAAATGTTTGCTAGCAGCTACCTGGTGTACCAGAAAGTACCCACATGGGGACTTTACATTATTTGGGAGGGTTTAAGGCTAATGCAATTTCAAGGTAAAAACAAAAATGTAGCCAGAATGACAACATTAACAATGCTTCCACACAAAAGGCTGTTGCTACAGACCATCTACTGCTACAATAAATGTAAGTTGCACGTACATAAGTATTCTACATTCTCTCACTCTATTTCTATCTGACATAGGAAGGGCGTAATGTACTATAAATCACCAAGGGACGGAATAATGATTGTTTTCTTCTCTAATCTAAATCAAGGTGCTGGTCTTTTGTGTCCATGCTGTCCAAAAGGTTTGTCTGGTATTTGAAATAAAGAGTACTGCAGTGTTAAATACACAAAAATTATTTGGATTGATAAATTGTTCAGTCTAATGATTATTCTTGATTATTGATAAGTGGCTGTATGCTATTGCTTGATGTAAAGCTGGCATCTTTCTCAGCACATTGATAAAATTCCTTGCATCCTAGAGTACCACACTTAGTAAGTACTGAATCATTTCTCATAGACACTACATAAATGCCAAATTTGCACATTCCTTTTTATGATACACATGTAAGCACATAATCAAGGGGTACATGCACATATGATACATTCTTCCTATCCCTGGCATAGCCCTATAGAGCGACAGAAGTACTTTATATTTTGTAATGCCACATATCACAGCTGAATTATATCAGTGCTGAATTACAACAACGCAATTCTTCAAATGTTTAACTTCTAGGAAGGGATGTGTTGAAAGTATTCAAAATTAAGTACTTTATATACATTCCAGGGTTTGTGCCATCTGAGATAATCTAACTGCTTGAGTTCTGGTACTGTGCTTGCAACATATACTCGGCATCGATGAGAATCCCTACTCGAAAGTTTTGTGTCTAAAAAAGTTTACAATGATCTGAGGATCAAATACAGTCTAATTGGAATTTGATGTGTAATCCAGTTTAATGGGACATACAGTAGTTCTCCCCATTACCATTATCAAAGTATTGATTTTGACTGAAATGACATCATGAAATATATGATAACACTTTTGATCTCCTATCAAGTCCACTGTAAAACCAGAAATTTTTGCATGCATGAAATTTTCACAAATTTTACGAGCTAAGGTTCACCGAATTAAAATGCACGCGAAAGTTCTTGTCTATACATTTACACATTGAATGTCAGTGGCAATTTGTGAAAATTTAATGCCGCCAATATTTGTGGTTTTACAGTACTCTAGTTTCAGCTAACTCCTAAATTCCACTTCTTGCAGTACAGGTACACAACTCAATTAAATTTAGCAGATTCATTTGGCCTACATTTGAAGTTCATCATGAGAGCTTTTCCGACTTTTATTTCACGGCTCACTCACATTTGTCTTTTAAAAATCCCGAAACGCCAGCACTTAAGGAAAGCTGGTGATGTATTCCTGCTACGACCATTAATACCCCGAGTCACAGGAGAGATGCCAATCTTGGTTTACTGGTCAGCACACTCTCATGGCATACACATATTTGTTCCCTGGCAACTGAGTCACCTTTATCAATTGTGCCTTTACCATTTGGTTAAGTTGCCTCTGAAGAAAAGAAGACAGCTAGTAGCCTTGACTCCAAATTTTCAATACCAATGTGACAAAAACAAATAGTCAAGCGTACCTGAGTCACTACAATCTTGCTATCCACATGCACTAGTGACAGTGATTGAGAGTGTACGGGCACAGATTAGATTGTAAGATTATTTCATTTCAAGTATTCGGGGGCAAACTTTATTAATTTAAGATATTTCAAGTGATCTGCCCGGAGAGCTTTTCAAGGATACCATATCTCAGCAATCACTGTTCTTGCTTCATCTGCCACATCCCCCTAACAATAATATAATCCTTGCACTCTTAGCATACAGACTTGAAATATGGCATCACACTCTCCTTTTTCTCCTCCTCCCATGCTCCCACCCCACCCCCACCCCGTTTATAAACTCTATACACTCTATCTGCACACTGTGAGGCAGAAAATTAATATGCAAATGAAAAATGCCACCAATTTGCAAGACTAGCGATCCACATTATTGATTTGGCTTAACATTTGCACTATGCTGCCTCATGCATTGTACCAACAACATTGGAAATGGAACGTTTAGCAACACTGCACTTTTCTTAATAGCTTTTTTCTATCTAGAGAGAGAAAATGTGTAATATATGAAAACGAAATATCAAACAGATATTGAATTGCCAGTTGATATTAAACTATGTAGGCCGCCACACTCCCTCACTCTCCCTTGGGTGGTTATTTGGCCGGACCTTGCTCGCTCCGACTGGATGTCGATGATGAAGACGGCGATGAGGAGGAGGAGGAGGAAGTGGGTGGACCTGAGGCGGGTGTCGACGTCGTGGTCGATGCTGTATGTTTTGAGGCACTATCTACACTGAATGGCGTCACGATGATACCGGCTCCTAGATCAATAGAAGTGCCCTCCTTGTCCTGTGGTGTAACAGAATGAGAAATAGTTTGTTCTCGAGATCTTACCAACATGTGCAAACAATTACTAAAAATGGCTGTCTCACTCTGCATTTTCCAAAACTTGAGAGCATTTAGCAAACAACAAACAAAATTTCTTACAACTGAATACCTTTTTGGAGGGATGAAATCAGTACACAAGTCCCAATGTTTCAAAATGACTTGATATATACTATATCCCAGGGACAGATCCAGGAATTCCGTAAAGGGAAGGCGTCTTTACAAAATTAAAGAAGGGTTTCGCGCCCGGTGCGTCCCCCTCTGGATCCGTCAACGTATCCTAAAGCTATTAATAAATTAACAATATATTTTTTTTGTAATCATATAAACACACAATTCGTCGGGTGCCCGTGCATTGGCCGCTAACGCAATACAATTTGTATTGCGTTAGCGGCCAATGCACGGGCACCCGACGAATTGTACCTCATTTTTCTATATAAAAGTCACAGCTCATTGAGTTGAATTACCTGTGGGTATAAATATATAGGGTATAAATGTAAAGTTACCTCATGACAATCATGGCTCAGTGATATGTTATGCATTCTGTATGTATGAATATATAAAATGTTATTACTAGCAACTGTGAACTCTGTTGGCTTGACAGGCCTTTACTTTATCAACAATCAATTAGTACCATTGCACAGAATTACAACATGATCAAGAATAGGAAAGCTAACAAGTATCATACAACTGTAGCTAAATTCAATAACTGAATTCTAAGTGTGCTGAACTTTGGAGCATGCTCAGATAGTCATCTGTGCTGGAAAATTATGTTGAAGGCCATTATAATGAACAAAACCTATAAGAAAGTGTGCCTGAAGCACCTCCAAAGTTCTGAGTAATTGTGACCCTGCTTCACAATTCCTGAAAAAAAAAACCCACCTTGCATGGGTTTATAATCCCTTAATAGGCCTGAAAGTTGATGATATCCAATGTTAGGTATTTTGTCAAGGAGCAACCAATCTCAAGTTTGGAAGAATATATTACTCTATTTGATAGTTTTGTAGACCTGAAATCCCTTGGTCTGACATTGTTTTCCTTCACTGTCTATGCCCACCGGACACATCAAAGTTTACATGAAAACCTTACAGTACCTCTTCAAAACAGTCAGTAGTAATTAGTATACACTTTAATTTTAATCATGAAGAGAGTGCTTCATAATCAAGTTTCATAATCATTCCATAATCCCTTCGTAGCAGTTACTACAGAGTTTCATTTTTTTTCTTCTTCTTAATGCACCTTACAAGCTGAGTCAGCACAGCTCAACAGAGTGATAACTTTTAAAGCCCTTTTCCGAAAATAAGCAGCACATCGCAAGGTTGGATTAAATGCTATCCCTTCTTTCACTTGGTTAGGTCAATCAATTCGCATGAGCTACTGTGTACACAATTTCACAGATGAAAATCACTTCTTTCAAAAATCTGCCCTTGCGCTAAAAGTTCATATCTGGTGACTTTTTGTTGGCTTTGTGATGCAAGGTCATGATCAGAATGCAGGGACTGGCATTCCTTCATGTTTGAAGAAGAAAAGAAGAGAAAAAAGATAATCATTCAAGTTGTAAGCCACTGCCATTAATATCTAGCACTTTATAAACCACATACAAACAATATGTTTCTGAAATAATAAGTTTAATCTGTGCCGATGACATTCTTTCAAAAGGTCAAACGAAAGGTCAATCAAAGATGGAAAACTGTCGGGACTGAAAAAAAGACAAAATCACATCTCAACATATGATGGTGGTTTCTTGCAGCATGAGATTTTATTCTAAGCTCACACATGATTTGTTGTGAAAAAAAAAATATCAGAATGCATGATATTGAGGCTAAACATGATGCATACAAGTGTGTACAACCAGCCAGTTTCATTTTGTCTGTTTCTTTATGTGTTTGTTCTTGCTGAATAAAGTCAAAGATATGAGATGAAATACAGGATTTAGCAGGAAAGAAAGTTTGCTTCACATCTTCTAGATATCGTAAGGCAGTCCTAAATAAATCTTGCAGGTCATACATTTGCATTTTGGATGGCAGGCATAGGACATTTATATACATGTGTGCAACATGCATGCAACAGAAGATGACACAGCAGCTTTAAAGGATGAGTGTATTTCCTTTAAAAAAAAAATTGTTAACATAAAGGAATGCCTTCTATAAAGGCAAGCATCACAGCTATTGTAAAGGGCATCCACGGCCACGGTCACATGTATGGCAGTGGGAAGAACTAGAGGCCTTCTTCACCGAGTCTGTTTAGCATTGATAACAATCTGTCCTTCGTCATGCCCTACATGTATTTATTCGCCCGAGTTCATGTTCGGGTTGATTCTCGCTCGTATCAGCACGTGCTTCCCTGGCGAGTCCACACTACTCTAGGTCTCTGAGAGACTCAGCATCTACATCAACAAGTGCCTTAGTAACGAGGCTTACGCACAGTCTCTGCAAGATTCCTACAAATTCAACCTGGGTGAAACCAGCGGCAGATCAAGGAATTCCGTACAGAGGGGTGGGGAGCGCAAAGCAAGGGAGCGTAGGGACAGAGCCCAGGCCAGGGGCGGTGCTGCATTTTTGAAAGTGCTTACCACTTCTGAGGTTAATCAGCTGACAAGCAAAAAAAAATCAATAAGATAAAAAATAATAAAAGGTTTAAGTGCACATTTTCTCCTGCCACTTCCAGGTTTCATCAGCTGTGTGTCTCCCTTCCCCTTCCATTCTTTTTCATCTTTGTTAAGATGATCATCTTTCTTCAGATCTACCACTGGTTACTCATGAGAATATTCTGGAAATGAGATACTCTGTGGACGAGCGGCAAAATTTGACTCTCTCGGGGAGACATTTGCATCATTTCCCAATACTCTCATATTAAACATAAATTACATGTACGAAAACATTCTCATCCTTACATAAATTCTAAGGAAGTACCATCCACTGAACTTGGCCTCATGCAAACAATTAATCACATGAAGTTCCCATTTTTCATGGAATCCATTTAGCAAAACAAGCAGGAAATACTAATGATGCACAGCTAGTGCACATTGCTCAATTTCAAAATGCAAAGATAATAAGCCCTCAATCAAGTTCTAATCAACACAGTCAGCTGGCTCTGATTTTTCCCAATCTCTGGCTCTGAGAGCCACCACAAACTTTGAGGAAACAAACAGAGCAATACACATTTAGCTCTTCCGACTGACTTTTTGGCTTTCCGCAAATCTGGGTCACGTAACAGGGCAGAAGGATCTTTGAAGTCACGATTACAGTTGTCTTCAGTTTGACCCCAAAGTGTGCAGTGCACCCAGTCAAGGCTGGGTCTCTTGGTTTTCACACAGATTACATTTTAGACACAAGCAGGGCAAGGGCGGATATGTAAATGATTAAAATACTCACTGCTTTGAAATCCAGCATCAGCTCTTTGAATGCTAGGAAGTCACTGAAAGTGAAGAGGATCTCGAAGATTTCTCCCTCCAGTTTGTCTTTCCTCTTCCTGTGGAGATCAGTGGGAGAAAAAGGACAGTGGAACTAAGTCTGTTGCATTGTCTTGATGGTACAACTGTGGCTTAAAATGCTTCAAATCACAGCCTTATACTATCAATATTCTTGCTCGAGAAGCGACGGGAAAGCTAAAGTACTTGAAGCCGTTTTACATTAAAGTTATGTGTACCATACAGTTGTAGGTGCTTTGCCATCTTTGGTCCTTTTGCTACCTAAATCCCTACGGAACTTCGCTGCAATAACGGCCATCTTATGATCATTAAATTGGTACCCCTGAATTTCACAGCTTATCTTCTATAGGAGAAAGATCAGATGTAACTAAACAACAACAACAACAAATAAATAAAATGTTGATTTGGGAGGGAAACAGAATGCTTATTCTTCTACAGCATGTTGTCAATGTCAGAACAAGTCATGAATTTAGAAATAAAGAGGCTTTTGAAAATTCTGGTACTGAAAACATTTCATGTGAATAACAAAGAGCTTCAAATGGAAGAGTTTTTACAGTACTTTTCCTTACTGAAAAAGTAAAAATGAATACTGTAAAATGAGGAATGTTTGTGTGCATTTTAATTTTGCAAGAGCCAAGATTCGCAAAATTAAAATGCATGCAAAAGTTCTTGTCTACACTATCAATGCACTGAATGTTAGAGGCAACTCGCAAAAAAATTCATGCCATGAAAAAGGCTGTAGGCTCCAATTTGCAAAAATTTTATGCCGCGAAAATATTGTGTTTTACAGCAGAAAAAAATGAGAATAAGTAAGATACATTTCGTACAGCAGTAAACAACTGGTACAAGATTACAAGATTGTGGTTTCTGAGACTGAAAGGTTTAAGGGGTGGCTCTCATTTCCCAAACTCTACAAAGTGAAGTCATCTGACATCAGTACAAAGCTTGTCAAAGGTGTTTGTGAAGTCTTTCAGTCACAAGGAAACATAAAAGATTACAATCCATATTTCAGAGACAAGAATATGATCACAATCAGGTAGATCCTTTCATTTAAACACATCCCAATCAATATGCAGCATAGCATTATACAGGCACGTTATCAAAATATCTATGGCACATCAATGTATAGCTATGCTAAAACTGAATGAGAACGCGGGGGGGGGGGGGGGGGGGGGGGGGGTGGGTTGCCTAAAATGGTAAATGGAAATTATGCTATTTCATTCCATATAAAGTTTATAAAAGATTTAACTGTTGATTTATTAACAAGCAATAATTCATCATCTGGTGCATGCATCATCTACAGGTCAGAGAGAGAGAGAGAAAAAAAAGTTGTGACATATTCAACCCTAAGACTGTATTTGAGATTTATGTCAAAGACATTCAAAGTATCTAAAATTCCTTTAGCACCTATAGATGCTAAAACTTAATGAAAGGTGGGGGAGTTTTGGTTAAAATGGTGACTGTAAATTATGCTTTAACTGTTTCATTCCATCCTAAAGTTTATAAAAAGGTTTCAGTGCCACTCTAAAATGGGTAAAAATGCTCCTCTGGTGTAGGTGTGATCTATAGGTCATAAAGGAAAAACAATGGGACATACAATATTCAACCAAAGACTGTCTTTGAAATTTCTCTTAGAGACACTCCATGTATCTAGAATTCCTTTGTACCTGCACTACAAGTGAATGAGAAGGCTGGGGGTGGTTAAAATGACAAATGTGAATAATGCTTTTGCTGTTTCATTCCATCATAAAGGTTATATCAAAAGATTTCATTGCCCATCTAAAGTAAGTAGAAAATACACATCTAGTGTAGGTGTCACCTACAGGTCAGACAAAAAAAAAAAGTGACATTTTCAACCCTAAGAGCATCTTTGAGAATTCTGTCAGAGACACACGGTGTGTCCCAAAACAACATGTGATTCCCGCATCCGAGTGGAGCCGACTTTTAAGGCGTGTCTAAGTCGTGGATTAACAATAGGAGAGCACAGCTTTAGGTTACATTACCCTTTTGTGTATGTTGCCCCTGTTTTTCCCCCGCCTACAATTAGAGCACCCACCAACCCCGGCATGTTGATGACAATCAGCCGCAAGATAGGTGTGAGTAATGTTCGCAAGGCAACGCAGCATGACAGTCACAGACATTGCACATAAAACCACAGAAATCATCATGCGAATGTGAGCAGGTGACATGACTGATTCTATCTTCTACGTCTAGCCTCGGCGAGCATCTGTGTTAATCAAATAAATGTTCAGCGGTTGAATAACTCAACATTTCAACGAGCAAGAGTCACACGACGAAAACTGGCCAAACAGGAACTGTGTAATGTTCAGATGACCTAATGTCATTTAATACACTTTGTTGATAATACTGTTACTAGCGTGCACAGCACCATCTTTAATACATTAAGCACTGCAATTTATCAACCATTACCAAATCTTGTAAATTACAGTTCACAATTACTTTTTTTTTTGTTCATGAGAAAAATATTATTTGTTTGTTTGCCTGCTTGTTTTTTGTTTTTGTGGGTTTGGTTTTTTTTTTGCATGTGATTTTGTTGTATTCTTGCAAAAACACTTTTTTTTTGTTGCTGATGAAAATTACATTACAAATTTAATTGAATTTACTTTAATTCAAATCAAATGTATCAAGGAGACAGATCACAGCTCTCCTTTTATTTTGTACATAGAAAGATCACAAAAATCACGCCTTTGGTTGATGATTTTAGAAACTATGATTCCTTCTGAAATCATCATTGTTTGCTCATTGCAACACACAGACACACATACACAAACACACACACACACACACACACACACACACACACACACAATGATGATAAATATTGCTAGGGCTAAGAAAAAGCCATGCCATAAAGAAACTGGTGGGGCCAGGGCAGTTATTGTAAACAAATAAACAAACAAACAAACAAAGTGACAGACAGACAGACAAACAAACAAACAAACAAACGAGAAGATGGGGAGACAACAAAGATGAAAGGAAGTCAAAATCGGAAAGAAAAAGAGGCGATGGACATAACAAAAAAAAGCAGCAGAAAACGGATACAAAAATACGAAGGAAGAGGAGGAGGAGGGTAGGCAAATAAAACATAGAATTCAGACAGGACATGGAAGGTCTATGTGGAGAATAGCAATAAAATGGGAAAAAGAAAAAGAAGCAAATACTTAAAAAGGACAAATTGGACAGACTGAGACATAGAGAAAAAGGAGGAAGAGTGAGGGGGGGGGGGAAGAAAGGACAGGGGACAACTCAGTACTGGATGAGCATTTATATGCAATGACAACTTACGCTAATTGCTTGAGAAATTCATCCATACAAAAGGATGGTATCCTCGCCACAAGCTGTTCCTCGATGTACTTCTCTATAAGGCTAGTCTGTGGAGTGACACACGATGCAAAGACACACGATTAATATCTTCCAGGTATATGAGACATCTTCATGGAAAAATATTAGTTACCCCCTGCTTGTTCACATACTAGTAATACATGAAACAGAATATAGCACCAGACAGTAGATATTTCCTGTATCACATGAGAACAAGCAGGGGGCAAGGATTTTCTTTTAGTGTAATGTTATTGGTAATCTTTTTTAATGAAAATATAGACCCCTAATCCATGCATTTATTTCAGAAACTTAAGCTTACCCATCACTTGTGCTTTCTTGTGTTTCTTTCATAACTGCCACTGTACGGTGCTGCCAGCTAGTAGGTTATTATAACAATTCGAGTTCTTGCAGCTGTCGTGCGTGCAAATTATGAATAACACAAACAATGCAAAAGAGGGAACACTATGACAGCAATGACCTCATTCATTTAATATGGGATATTGATATATTGCATGATTGATTGACCAATCAGATTACAGAATTTCCCATCACTAAAAGATTATATTTTGCCTACCAATTCCCTGCTTTAACTAGATTGGTTAATATGCTCTTGACATACCATATTTGTACCCATTCATATTACCCCTTCTTCCAGTATTTTGCTGTCCCTCTCATATCGCAATGAACAAAACAGACGGCAATGCGGCTTGATTCCATATCCTTCATCAACTCAAACACACATACAAATTGTACATATCAGAAGAATAAACACATGAAGACAGCAGCAACTGACATTTTAAATTGTATCATAACTGCATTAGAAATCTCATGAAGCCCACACAATACATGTGCTCTCATAACATACTGTAAAATTCCTACCAGGAACACTCCTACCATACATGCACAGTTCATCTTTTTTTTTTCCAAGTCTGAAAGCAAATCCAAACAATAATTCCTCAAACACACATCCCTCATCAAATTCTGGTTTAGAGGTGTTTGTTCTCCAATCAAGTTTCCCTACATTTTGAGTGCTCATTTGTTATTTGAAAAGTTTGACCATCAAACATGAAAGAAGAGAAGAAGGAGCCTAGCTTCTAACATGGTGTGTGCATCCTGTAGGTATACTTGCATATCAGGGAACACAGATTTGCTTGTTTCATTAACAGTCCATGGAGTTTGTGACATAGCTGTTGCGCTTGAAAGGAATGCTGTCAGCAGTAAGTGGTTGGCAAAGGACACACATTCCTCTGTCTTCACAGAGGGTATTAAACTCTGAATGAAACCCATTTCAGACAATTATTATTACAAACAGTTTCTTCCGCAAAGTGTGTGAAACCCCTCCCCCTAAACAGGTCTGTGAAAGGAAGTCACACACGCACTCACTGGGGAATTCTGGTCAAAAGGAAACAGAAACAAAGCAGTGTATGATTTTATAATTCAGCAAATGCCTCAAAAGATTGGGAGTCTCTCAAGGTGTCCCCATGCAGTTCAACACTTCCCCCCCCCCCCCCCATTACTTAAGAGGTAAGGGAAAGGCCAGGAAGATTCATTCACAAGATTATGACTTATAGCCCCCTGGGATTCGGAATCGGCCGGCAAAATCTGATGATGAAAGATCAGGAGATGGGGTTCTTCTCCGAGCAAAGCTGAAAATGTCTCTGGAACAGACGAGGTTAATGCTTTATCTCCGGTATCATATGTCATATAACGGTACCTGCTATATAACATATATATTTTGTCACTCTCTGCCCTTTATTTGACACCCTCTGTAATCATCACACTGTATTATGTCTTGTCTGCTTTTAAGAAACACCATTTTTGGTTCTCCTTTTATTTTTGTTTCTAGTTCAGCTGACCTGATGCATTCAGTCTGATGTCTGTGTAGCACACATTTCCCACAAAGCAAGTGGATGAAGTACACTGTTGTCAATGGGTTAATGGGAGGGTTTCCCTTTACATGCCATCCAAATTCCACCATATTCTAAAGTTAAGAAGCATTTCTTAAATTGATTTTTTTCATGTTCTTGTATACAGAATACACCATTGATAAACCCTTTTTGTGGCAACACTCATACTGACAGTACACCCATGGGGGCAGGGGGGAACAAAAAACACCTTTGCTGCAAAATAGTTTTAACTTCTTTTCATAAGATTTGTTGACTTTTTGATTATTATTATGATTTCAAATGTGGCCTGATGAAAACACTGCATACAAAATCTGAAATACAGAAAAACCTTGTGTTGACGATCATCATGTTTTTGTAGGAAATTGAACAGTATTGATTCCATGCACTCTAAAACCATTTCACAGTGCTCTAACATACATTTTAAGTACATGTAAAACCAAGAATATTTGCATTCATCTTCATTTCGCAAATTTTTTTTGTGAGAGCCAAGATTCGAAGTTCTTGTCTACAATATATGCACTGAATGCCTGTGACAATTCACAAATTTTTCATGCTATGAAAAAGGCCGTCTGTTCCAATTCATGAAAATTTCATGCTGTGATAATATCTTGCTTTACAGTACTGGTACACAAAGTTTGCCATTAAAATATGTACACTGATCTACAGCACGCCATTGGCAATCATTACATTATTAATTACACATTATGATACTGCTTTAATATCACACTGGTTTACAAGTGCCATATGCAATCTGCATTTAAGACTTACATATTGGTTGAAAATGTCTGTGTATTCCATCTTGTTCTCCTCTACATCCTCAAAAATGTGATAGTGCTTGTTCATGAAACCATTCTGCAGGTCTTGGAAGCCATCCTCTGAAAAGAAAAAAGAAAAACAAACAAACATTACAGATGTCAGGATGAATACTACATGTATATGTCTGTAGTACTGAGATTTGTTTAATAAAAGCATCTGTTATTCTTTGAAAGTCACAGACCCATTTGCAAAACACTGTCTGAGGTCATACAACGTGTAAAATAAACTAAAGAGTAGCCACTGCACTTAAAATGGTAGTATGTATACAAGAAATGGCCACCAAAAGATAAATTTGTTGGCCTGACACCAATTTTTAGTGGCCCAAGGCCACTAGGCCAACATTAATGTGAGTCCTGATAGTGTTGCTAGGGTAAGGGGATTCAGCCTTCAGGTACAATGTGTATATTTGAAGCCATACTTATAAATTACTCGCCAATCTCAAGTATTCAGAATCCTCCAAATCTGCAAGATCAGGAAAAGGAGACTACACAGCGCAACAGGTGTTTCTGCAAAACCACTGATTTGCACCTTTCTTAGCACATCTGCTGTGTGACAATTTTTTTTTTCATTTCATTTCATTTCATTTCAGTCTTTATTGTCCATTTCATGGATATTTGTTTTGTTCACATGCTTTTTACAAAACAGACAAATATATAATACACAATAACATTGACAACATTCACAAGACATATCAAACATCATAAAGGCATCTTTTTGCCAACACTATAATACAGAAAAACATTATATATAATCACCAATTCTCAAACATTCAACCTATTTGGGGGGGGGGGGGGGGGGGGGGCAGCATATTTGACAAGAGCAAGGTTGATACTCCAAATGTGTAAACTGGTGTATGACTTATATGGACTTCAACTGTTCCCTTTCCTTCACACACAACAAGTGTACATATTACTAAATGACCATGAGGTACGGTACTTGAAAATGCACATCAAGCCAAAAAAAAAAATGGATACAATCTCTAGCTCCTATGGGACAGCTCCTGTCTCTTTGGGGCAAATTACTCGTAAATACAAAAGTATCAAAACTTTTACTTTTTTCATGCTTAGCCTTTGTACTTAGTAACAAAAAAACAAAAACAAAAAAACAACTCTATAAAAAGCATCAACAGGTATTTTCCATGAGAAAATTTAGTTGAGAAAATTTAGTTGTTATGGTATATCAAAGAACAAAGGTTACCAATGAAAGTTACTCATTCATCAAGTATACATATATATAGTACTGTGGCTTGTCATCGTACACTGAACGTGGCCATGGTGTCAACCGCATGGTGCTGCACGTGAAAAACATCACCCACGGAAAATCAACCCCCTATTTCCTTTCAAGTGACAGCAGTCGTTTCGTCTGGGTACCATGGTTACGGAGCGTGTATAATACACACTTGACTTCAAGTCAGGATCATGTGAAAAGCTACCATTAGCACGTGGCTGCAGAAAGCCCCCCCCCCCCCCCCCAAAAAAAAAAATAATAATAATAATAATAATAAAATAAATAAAATTAAATTAAAAAAAAGACTCTTGGCACAAGACCTGCTTTTCAAATTTCACTCACTGAAACTGGAAAAAAAAAAAAAAGACTGATATCTAGAAACTGACCTACACATACAATGGTATGGCAAGCAAGTGTTTTGCTACTTGGGTATACAATTTAAGGGATTGAAAAGGCATCATTCCTGGACCACAGACACACTGATATAGATATAGGAAACACAAGCAATTAGTGAAACTGTGATGCAAATGTCTACATCTTTTGTTACGATACTTTGTTATGTACATGACATGTACATGACATGTACACATCAAAGCCAAAGTAACTCACTTTTTTTTTCCTTTCTTTTTTAGATTTAGGTTTCAAGTTGAATTCTCAAGAATCTTAACTTTCAAATGATACCTTCAAATGATTCAAAAGAATACATTTATTACTTTAAGTAAAGACATTGGCAGTGAGTTCTATGATAATAGGGATACAGATGGTAAATTAACCATTTAACTTTAATTCCCAAAAGTGACTGAACAAATTTAAAAAAGAAATAAAATAAGCCAATCCACAAGATATAAACACAACTAAAAATAAATGAGCATTGGAGTTTCCATGCAATGAAGCATGTGCAAGAATCCAGAAACAAAGACAAGTATGCAAACACAACAGGTATGTAATTCAATACATCCCTAAAGTACCTATGTACCATATTTTCTTGAAAGTGTACTATTAGATAAATCTTTCAGGTATCAGTATACCACTTTTCATTTCTGATCCCCAGAAATAGGCTAGCTACTTCTCATCACCTTATTCAAAGTACCCATAATTTGCATTTTTCTCGGTATTATTAGTATTAATGTATCAAATGCAACTTTATCATGTACAGGCCTATTGCAGTGAACTGTAACATACAGTATCATAATATAATAATAATAATAATTGTTTTGGATATAAACTCCAAATTTTATTGTCCAAGAATGGAAATTCATTTTGCCAAATTGATCGTGGGCCCGGCAGCCACTGAGCAGCGCCAGATCGACGTTGCTCTAACCTTTTCAACTGTTGAACGGCAAACAAGGTAGCAGCAACTCCCATCTTTTAACGTCTTTTGGTATGACGCGGCCGGGGTTTGAACCCATGACCTCCCAATTGTGAGGGCAGCCGCTCTACTCACTGAGCCAACACATCGGTATCATACACAGATATGAACTGCTTTTCAGAGCATTGTTCATCTGGGTCATGTAACATGGAGATGAGATTGTGAGGGGCAATAATATGAACAGCGCCCCTAATAAAAGTGGCCAGTATCTGTTTTATGGGTACTTGGTACCACATAATATTTTAGAATGAAATTTCACTTGGTTAATTGCGATTGCAGTATGATAAATAAGCCAATTCACACATAATTATAATGTTATATATTGTGAACAAATTGACATCTGCACTGCCATAGACATTCGCATTAATTGCAATCACTTTAGACAAGGGGCACTTTTCGCACTATGGAAGCCAAGCATTTCTAGTACATAGTTGTTGTATATGTACTGCTACAAACAAAAAGAGAGTAGTTTGTAAACTACGTCAGGGCAGTGTTGATACTATGGGTCTGAAGGACACTGCTGAATTTATGCCCATCATTTTCCACCAACTGTGAGAAATGAGGATTCATCAACTGAAGTATATAATGCACGATATTATGACTACAAGGTAGATGTGTGTACATTTCATGCCAGCAGACAAAAGACATGGGTAATACTATATAGTCTATGTACAGGGTACAGGATGCTATTTTTGTGCAAATAATGGCACAATTTGAGATAGGCCATCACCACCACATAAACCACGTATTCAGATAATCGCTACATAACCACACATGCTGATTCATCACTCATCATAATGTCAAAAGCTGATCAGATGAGATTTAAACTGTGTATGATTTATCCATGTAAGACATCCGATGACTTCAGTACCGATCAACATTATACACATATCTACAACGTCCTCGCCAGGCGTTTTACGCGTGGCGGGTGCGCCACGCGTGAATTGTGGCAGCCAATTTTGCGCCACGCGTGAATTGTGGCGACCAATTTTGCGCCACGCGTAAATTTGGACTACCACGCGTAATCTTCAGAGTTTTTGTTATCTTCCTTTCCCATTTTTTCATGTTTCCCATTTAAAAAAAAATAAATCTTTTGCAGTTTCCTTCGAACACATGCTCGACAGTTACTTGCTCGGCGCTCGCTTTAGCGGCAAGATCGTCGATCGTGTGCGATGTAACCGCATCGCACGCGGTCGACCTATTACCGATTCCACTTTGCTTGCCAGCATACGCAGGTGCACAAGTGAGCGCACCACGTTCACCGAGATTCCGGTGCAGAAAATTTACCGGCGCTTCTCTCCGATCACTGTGAGTTGCATGCCACTGTTACTACACGTGAACGCGCGCAATCCCCGGAGCAGCAGATCGCAGATGGAGCCATGTGCGAGTGATCCAGCAAGCAAAGCTGCCAATGTTTGGAAGCACAAACTAGTATTGTACTCAGCAGCTCTAACATTTGTATTTTTTTTTTTTATTTCATACGTTTCAACCTCCTTTTTTTCGGTTATTTGCCTTTTATTTTTGGAAATGGAACAGCGTTATCAAACAATCGGCTCCGTAAGATGGTAAAATCAATGTCGGATGACCTCTTTGTCGTTCAGAAATGAATAACAATAATATTCAACTCCGTACGATAATAAAACACATGTATGATGTTTGCTCTCATGTTCGAAAGTAGATAGCAATAACATTCAGCTCCGGAAGATGCTAAAATAAATGTCGCATGTATGCTTTGACGTTCGGAAATGAATAATAATAATATTCAACTCCGTACGATGATAAAATAAATGCCGGATGTTTGCTTTTATGTTCGAAAGTAAATAGCAATAACATTCAGCTCCGGAAGATGCTAAAATAAATGTTGAATGATCCCTTTGACGTTCGGAAATGAATAGCAATAATATTTAACAGTTTACTCCGTATGATGATTAAATAAATGTCGGATGTTTTACTTTCGAAAGTAAATAGCTATAACATTCGGATCCGGATATGATGCCAAAATAAATGTCAGATGACTGCTTTTACGTTTGGAAGTGAATAGCAGTAACATTTGGCTCTGTAGGATGCTGAAATAATTGTCAGATGATTCATTTCACTTTCGGATGCGGGCAACAGTAACATTCGGCTCCGTACGATGATGAAATAAAATAATGTCGGATGTTTACTTTTAAATTTGGAAATGAATATAACGGAAATATTCTGCTCCGTACATGCTAAGATAAATAACAGATTGTTGCTTTTACATTTGGAAATGATTAACGGTATCAATCGGCTCAGTTAGACGATAAAATAAATAACGGATGTTTCCTTTCACGTTTGGAACTGAATAGGGATAACATTCTGCTCTGTAAGATGCTAAAATGAATGTCGGTTGTTTGCTTTTACATTTGAAAATGATTAACGGTATAACATTCGGCTCTGTAAGGTGCTAAAATACTTGTAAATGTTGGATGATTGCTTTTACAATCAGAAATGAATAACGGTAACTTTCGGCTATTTACAATGCTAAAACAAATGTCGGATGTTTACATTTTAATGTCTACAAAATAATGCTCCCACTTTCTCATTTCAAACGTAAGTTTTGACCACCTAAATAGGCATCAACTTTTATAACAATCTATAAACCTATGTTGAATCTTAAAACTCAGAATAAGCCATGCGTTTTTATATATAGGCTTTTTTTTATTTGATTTGATTTTAAACATCATCATTTTCCCAAGTATTCCAGTTTCTTTTCCCATGATTGAAATCAGATTGTCTGCCATAACGATGATTGCTAAATGTCTCGCTGTGTGTCGATGTGCCGATGTGCGAAACACGTGCCATGTGCTCTTGCCTTGTTTGAGGCTACTTCAAGTTCAATGAATCGAATGCGCCGCAGCTGCGCTTTATGGCTTGATTGCGGTAACAGTTTACATTCGATACGAAAAAATCGTCATGTCTTGTACGAGCAAAAACAAAACTAAACAAAAGCAAGCAAGCAAACAAACAGACAAGACATAACAAAACGAGAAACAAACGAATGTTGATAGCCAAATCATCTCCGTATATAGTGGACCGTCACAGTTCACAGGTGAAATTCTTTCAAGCTTTGAAAAGTAATACGCAGTCTTAATGAGCCTGAAATTGTCTAATCGGGTAGTGGCTGCATATCACATACTCGTAGTGAATTTCTGTCTGCAATCGAGACGTGTCCTTTCATAATTACTGTCTTTCTGTGATTCAATAAATCGAGTGATTAATCAATCCCTTTCTATAGTTCAGGAACATCTAAAATAATCAAGTATACACTATTATCCCGGATTATGATCGACTGTTCGATGTTTCTACTATAGGCCAAAAGAAAGACTAAATTAATAGAATCATGATCCTTGTAATGATTCCTTTAATTCTATTCTCGAGCTAGTTCTTCGATCGATATTTCCAGGCTATTTACACTCTGTTTATTAACAGAATTCTAGTGCGCGCATTCTTTCGTCTGGCACCTGCGTCTGGCACCTGGTTTTGTGGAAATTTCTGCAAAAGGGGGGTGGGGGGTGGGAGGATGTCAAGCGTCTTCGATCCCAAGAGAATGCATGTTTATCTTTCGCTTCTATTTGTTGTCGTATTTCCCCACGGTGGCTATTCTTTGCTAGCAATTAGCAGTTAGATTCAACTTTACGAAGGTTGCTAGCACGTGGTTCTTTTTGTTGTGAGGGAGACATGTACATAATTTTATTTTCATCATTCATTGGAGGGGAAATACAGCAAAAGAGGGAGACATGAAATAAGACGAAGACGTATATGCATGTTCTCCTAAATTGCGTGATCTTTGAAGTATATTATAATATAATGGAAAAATAGACGAAAGAATAAAATGTGATGCAAACCTTCACTTTATTACTTGATAAGTACTAACAATTATAAACGAAATCATGATTTCGTTCGGACTCTATAAATGCCACATTTTAGTGACATAAAGCGTTGATATAGTGTGATGTCACGGACTCTGCGATCAGTTTGTTCCACTCATCCTTTCTTCTTTTAAATTATTTTCTCTTTTTTTTTCTCTTAAATTTCGCGATTCTTGAATGATAAAATAAAATGAACTCTAGATAAGTCACATTCTCAGCGACGCAAGAAAGCTTTGATAAAACGCAGCTTTCAGATGGCGGGATGCCGGGCTTCTGTTATCTTGTTGCACCGATATTTTCTTCTTATTCCATTTTTCTTCAAATCAGTGTAATCCTTGAAATAAAAAAAAGAACTTAATATAGCGCAAAAGAAAGTATGAAAGCAATGCAAACTCTCACTTCACTAAGTGATAAGTATCCACAATATTGTCATAAAAGAATAGATAATTTCGGAGATTTTTTGAAGTCACATTTAGTGCGAGGACGCTGACTCTGCGCTCAGTTTGTTCCACTAATACTTTCTTCTTTTAATCTTTTCTTAGTCACGTGATAAATATCAACAATCATGTCATGAAAGAAAAGAATTTCGGACACTTAAGTCACTTCACAGAGACGTTTAGTTAAACTAAATGCAGAGTTGATAGAGCATGGATGCTGCTTCGTTACGACAGTTGCACTATTTTTTTTTCTTCTTCATCATCTTCGTTTTCTTTCCACATTCTTCTAAATAGCGTGATTTTTTAAGAACAGAACAAAAAAAATGAGACGAAAGGAAATAGTGAAAAGATGCAAACCTTCACTTTAGTTACATGATGAATAACAACAATTATGTCATTGTATGATGAAAGAAAACATAATTTCGGACACTGGAAGTCACATTTTCAGCACCGCAAAGTTAAGCTAACGCAGCTTTGATACCGCGATGCCGTTTTGTTATACTTGCATCAATATTTTCTTCTTTTTCTTTTCTTTTTCAAAACTTCTTCCTTTGCTCATTTTTTCTTCTTAATCGTGTGAGACTTGAAATAGAGAAAGAAACGCACAAAAATAAAGGATGAAAGCGATGCAAACTTGCACTTTATTACGTGACAAGTATCAACAATATTGCATTAAAGGAAAGATAATTACGAAGACTTTTAGTCACATTTTCAGCAACGCAAAGTTAACGTAAACGCAGCTTTTATGGTGGGTTGACGCTTCGTTATAGGCTAGTAGCACCAATATTTTCTTCCTTTTTCTTTTTTTCTTCAAATCAGTGCAATCCTTAAAATGAAAAAGAAACGCAAAATAAAGTGTAAAAAATTGATGCAAACCGATACTTTACTAAGTTATATACGTATCCACTATTGTCATAAAAGAAAAGATGATTTCGCAGACTATAAGTCACATTTTCAGCGACGCGGAGCTAAGCTTAACGCAGCGTTGCAGTGTGATACCGGTCCGTTAGACAAATAAAAAGAAAGTATGACTGAAGTGATACAGGTATACCATGTCTGAAATAAATGAATAAAAAAATCAATCATCTTACCGTTATTCAGAGTTCTAAGATTTAGCAAATAGGCTTATAGATTACTATAAAAGTTAATGCTTACAGTATTCATCGCATAATCGGGACAGGTTGGGAGTAGCAAACACGGCCCCTTTAAGCGAGGTGCCCGATTTCGCGATGAGTACTCACCACACACTAACGGCATACGACATGTACATGTAGTGCACACACACACACACACACACACACACACACACACGCATACTGACGTACTGTACATGTACATGAATACACAACACGCTACCCTAGGCCCTCGGCGCGACCCTCCAGCTCTCCCTGCATTCTCGCAATGATGTAGAGTAATCGCAACTGGGTTCGATTCTTCTGTCAAACACGCTTGTACACGTAATCAATGTCAGCTCATAGTCTAGATTCATAAAACGTTACGTATTCGCACACATTGAACCCTTCTCATCTTTCACGCTCTCCCTCCCACTCTCTCCCCCATTTCACTGAATACGTAACTGTTTATGGCCCTCATTTCAATCACGTAACTTTTGCCCAGTCACAACTGAGGAAGATTGTGACGTACACACAGATCACAGTGTACAGCTGTATTGAAAGTTGAAACCAAAGACAATAGATAACAAGATACGAAGGCGCGCGATAACAATGGACTTTGCCCTCAGTGTGTATGACTGAGATTAAACAACGCACACAGCCTGGGCTGTATGAGCGAGGCATGTTTTTTATTGGATGTGAGTCGAGTAGGAATTGCAAGCGAGCACATGGCTTTGCTTATGTAGGGGAGAAGAATGTTCGCGAAGGCATCTTTGTAAGTTTGTTGTAAACGACAACTGATACGGAATCTTTGAAATATTGTTGTGGTATTTTGGTAGATTTTTTGTGTAAAATATTAACAAAATCAAAGATCGCTTGAAGAAAAATTGTCCCGTTTATCAGAGGTCCCCGCCCGATTATCCAGTGAAAATAACGTGCGTTGGAAATGTTTCTGGGAAGCGTATATCATTTAAGCGAGGATCCCGATTATCAGATGCCCGATTATGCGATGAATACTGTATTTAGGTGATCAAAACTTACGTTTGAAATGAGAAATTGGGATCATTTGCAGACCTTTGTAAACATCCGACATTTCTTTTAGCATTGTAAAGAGCCGAAAGTTACTGTTATTCATTTGTGATTGTAGAAGCAATCATCCAACATTTACTAATATTTTAGCACCTTACGGAGCCGAATAATACCGTAAATGATTTTTAAATTTAAAAGCAAACAACCGACATTCATTTTAGCATCTTACGGAGCTTCATGAATGTTAAATCCTTATCTATTCAGTTCTGAACGTGAAAGCAAAAACACATCCGCTATTTATTTTAGCATCTAACTGAGCCGATTGATACCGTTAATCATTTCCAAGTGTAAAAGCAATTACAATCTGTTATTTATTTTAGCATCGTACGGAGCAGAATATTAACGTTTTTCATTTCCAAATTTAAAAGCAAACATCCGACATTATTTTATTATCGTACTGAGCCGAATGTTACTGCTGTCCACTTCCAAAAGTGAAATGAATCATCTGGAAATTATTTTAGTATCGTACGGAGCCGAATGTTATACTATTTTTTATTTTTGAACGTCAAGGCAGATATCAGATATTTACTTTATTATCAAACGCAGCTGAACGTTACTGTTATTCATTTCGAAATTTAAAAGCAAACATCAGACAGTTATTTTAGCATCGTACAGAGTTGGATATTACTGATATTCACTTCCGAACGTAAAAGCACTCATCTGATATTTATTTTAGCTTCTTCCGGAGCTAAATTTTATTGTTATTTATACCTTCGAACGTAAAAACAAATTTCCGGCAATCATTTTATCATCGTACGGAGTTGAATACTATTGTTATTCATTTCCGAATGTCAAAGCAAACATCAAACATTAAATTTACCACCGAACGCAACTAAATATTACTGTATTCATTCCGAAATTTAAAAGCAAACATCCGACAGTTATCTTTGCATCGTATGGAGCCGATTGTTACCGCTGTTCATTTCCGAACGTAAAAGCACTCATCTGACATTTATTTTACCATCTTCCGGAGCTGAAAGTTATTGTTATTTACTTTCGAACATAAAAGCAAACATCAGACGTTTATTTCATCATCGTACGGAGTTGAATAGTATTGTTATTCATTTCCGAACGTCAAAGGGATCATTCGATATTTATTTTAGTATCTTCCGGAGCTAAATGTTATTGTTATTTACTTTCGAACGTAAAAACAAACTTCCAGCATTCATTTTATCATCGTACGGAGTTGAATACTGCAAAAGTGTATTGTAATTCATTTCCGAATTTCAAAGCAAACATCAAACATTAAATTTACCATCGAACGCAACTAAAATGTTACTGTTATTCATTTCGAAATTTAAATGCAAACATCCGACAGTTATCTTAGCATCGTATGGAGCCGATTGTTACCGCTGTTCAGTTCCAAAAGCAAAGGCAAACATCCGACATTTATCTTATTATCGTACGGAGCCGAATGTTATACTGTTTTTGATTTTTCAATGTCAAGGCAGACATCAGATATTTACTTTATCATCAAACGCAGCTGAACGTTACTGTTATTCATTTCGAAATTTAAAAGCAAACATCCGACAGTTATTTTAGCATCGTATGGAGCAGAATATTACTGCTATTCACTTCCGAACGTAAAACACTCATCTGACATTTATTTTAGCTTCTTCCGGAGCTAAATTTTATTGTTATTTATACCTTCGAACGTAAAAACAAATTTCCGGCATTCATTTTATCATCGTACGGAGTTGAATACTATTGTTATTCATTTCCGAACGTCAAAGCAAACATCAAACATTAAATTTACCACCGAACGCAACTAAATATTACTGTATTCATTTCGAAATTTAAAAGCAAACATCCGACAGTTATCTTTGCATCGTATGGAGCCGATTGTTACCGCTGTTCATTTCCGAACGTAAAAGCACTCATCTGACATTTATTTTACCATCTTCCGGAGCTGAAAGTTATTGTTATTTACTTTCGAACATAAAAGCAAACATCAGACGTTTATTTCATCATCGTACGGAGTTGAATAGAATTGTTATTCATTTCCGAACGTCAAAGGGATCATTCGATATTTATTTTAGTATCTTCCGGAGCTAAATTTTATTGTTATTTACTTTCGAACGTAAGAACAAACTGCCGGCATTCATTTTATCATCGTTCGGAGTTGAATACTATTGCTATTCATTTCCGAATGTCAAAGCAAACATCAAACATAAAATTTACCATCGAACGCAACTAAATGTTACTGTTATTCATTTCGAAATTTAAAAGCAAACATCCGACAGTTATCTTGGCATCGTATGGAGCCGATTGTTACCGCTTTTCATTTCCAAAAGCAAAGGCAAACATCCGACTTTTTTGGTGACCCCGGGGAACCGTTAGTGTCGAGCCCAGCATATTATATAAAATCTGTTATAAACGGAGGGATGATTTCGGACACTTTTAGTACCATTTTTTTAGCTACGAAGCTGTAACGTTATAACGCAGAGTCGACAGTGTGATATCGCACCAATTTTGTCCCTTTTTCTCTCTCTTTCTGTTTTGTTTTGTTTTTGCATGCTTCTCGCGCACGCGCATGTCGGTGTGTAAGCGCCGTTTCTTCTCCCGACGTCCCGACCACGTATTCAGTTTGAGCCACCACGCGTAAATATTTCAAACTACCTGACGGCACTTTTCCGCCACGCGTACTTCATTTTCTGGCGAGGACGCTGCATATCTAAGCCAAACTTCTAGGAGGAGAGCACAAATTCACAGCCTTATATTTTACAATTTTCTACTTGTCCTATTATTTCTACTCCAGAAACCTAGAATCATAGCATTTGATGCTATAGAATGTTAACAATACACAAACAATAGACTTGTTTTAACTTTGAAAAATGTCGATAAATCAAGTTGAATTTAATACTGATTGTTATTGTGCATCTATTTTGCCTTGGCTTTACATTAGTAACAACACTGTTGTTTATGGACTTCACTGAAACAAAATGAGTCCACAAGGCACTGGCAAAAATATACACAATGTTTCTATTACAAATACAAACAGTGTATGATTTTGAATTAAACAAAGCATGCTCTAAGAATGTCAGGGTATTTAAGGACTCTGTCTAGTGAATAGTCTGCAAACTAGGTTTTCATTTGGGTCACCATCCCACTGTTTATCAGTGACTTTTAAAGGTATTTGAATCCGACTGGACAATTGAGCTGTGCTGCTTCTTGATGTAGAAAGAAATGTTTGACATTCATTCAGATCTAACCCTGAGCTGTTATTTTCCAAAGATTTGATTTCTTTGAATTTTGTGGGATGCTACTGGCTAACAAACTTCAAAAACACATAAATGCAGCCGACCTAGTGTACTCACTTTTAAACCCTGAATTTCAGAAGAAGCATCTTGATGCACATTATACAGTACACAGAGACTCCAACTCTCCCGTTTTCGACGGGAGATCTCCCGTTGAAAACCCATATTTGCAAAATCTCCCGTTCTCCCGTTTGAGATTTAATTTCTCCCGCCCTGGCTCTTTGTCTCCCGTTGGAAAGGATTTCTTACTTATTTCTATCGTATGTTGAAAAGGTAAGCCTTAGATAGCACCAGAGAGCATCTAGAACCCTGGGAAATTCGCGCTTCGCACACATCAAGTTGGAGTCTCCCGTTTGCTAAGGGTTTCAGGCGGGAGAATCTCCAGATCAGAAGGTGCTTGGGGTTGGAGTCTCTGAGTACATGTACAATATTTGTACTTCACTGAAAACATACTACGGTACACGTGTATAATTCTTGAGGTATCATGTTTCGCCGGATTTGCTTCTCACTTTGCTTTGTGGTTCACACATGAATCACATGTGATAGAAATGTGCCAAATGGCCATTTTTACAATCAGTGGTGTAAAACACGGTTTTGGCACTAATTGGTGTATAACTTTCTTATACACTGACAGATATGCATTATTTTTTCTCATAAACTTACCACCCACAGTGTCTACCTTGGGTACCTTAATGAACTTTCCTCTCTTTTTCTTTCAGATGTGGCATGCACTTACATGCTTGAAATCCAACACTTTTGGTATATGCACTCTGACATGGTTTTTTTGTCAGACCTAGCATATTAAATTGTTTATTCCTTTTCATTATTTTTGTTGTTGTGGTGATAGACAGGTATCCAACATTAAGAACTATTATGTTTACCAGGTTCTGCTTTGTCTTCTTTAAAGACTGAAATTGTCCAAACTTTATGTTTCGGAGGTGACATTTTCCGTTAACAATTAACCCCTCTTTTGAGTTAGCTCTTGCTCACAATTATAAAATTCAACTTTGCTAATTTCCATCAAAACAGAATAGTAATCAATCTGACTTAACTTCGATCCAAAGATTATTTGATTCAAATAGCTTATCATCTTTTGGTGAGTGTTTATAAATTTATGCAACTTTTCCGTTAACTTTTCTGTCACCTCCGAGACAACAGATTTATGTATTTGATTTTTTTATTCTTGACATCAGTTATACATTACATTTACAAAAATGTAACATATCCCCTCACATTATCTCTGAAGGAAGGTAGTAGAAATATAGCCTGTTGTTTTCATTTCGGAGCAATTTACAATTTTCCGTTAACACTTGTCACCTCCGAAACAATTGTCACCTCCGAAACAACAAGCGTATTATATTTGATAATTTCTCGAAGACAAAGCAATTTTGTTTGATTCTGTCCAATTGACAGGAATCTCTTTTGGATGAAAATAGTAATTTGGCAACAGGAAGTGAGAATTTTCTAGAGAATAATAAAAGATCTAATAAAAACTAAGAATTACTGTTTCGGAGGTGACAAAACACTGTTAACAAGAGTTTTTGCTCATTTCTATTGAAGAGAAACCATATCATGTTCACCAATGGTTCCATTTATTTTAGTAACATAAGTCTCAAAGTGGAGAAATCAACTAACACACTCTCACTCTTATTTTCATTACTATACTGTACGTTTTAGGGCAAATTTACATTTTTTTTCACTTTTTTAACAAAGAGAATGCACAAAATACACCCATCTGTTGTATATCTGTAATATTGTAATCAAGATCAATTCTCCTGCTTTAGTTAAGTAAACATATAGATGCTTTCATCTTAGAAGCTTGATTTCCAATTTAAGCAATTTAGTTGTGAAGATTTACCAATCAAAGCTTTCCATGTAGGTTGCTTTTTCTTGTGTTTCGGAGGTGACATTGTTTGTTAACACCATATTGTTATGTGATAGTGAAAGGCAAGACTTCAGTTCCTTTTCACTATCTATTAACATTTTCAAATACATTTAATATCTACAAAATCATCACAATAGAAGTGACTGTTGTATACCTAGCTCACCAGAATTCCCTTGATACCAAAGTGATACATGTGGCAGTTCATGCATGCCCTAGTCCACAATCTTAAAAAAATCATAAAATAATCAAACTCCACAAAAAGGCCACATGCCTATAGCTGGTGAACAACTTGTTCTTGAATTCTTAGTTGTTGTTTTTCCATGTACAACGCGGTAATCATAAACAAAATTATGTGATTTTTTTTTTTAATATGACAATAATTATTACATTTTCCAAGTTGAACCAACTGTTTATGACATTGTATTTTTTAAGACTATTGAAGTTATCTGACAACTAAAGTGAACAGAGGAACAAGTCCGCAGGACTGGAAAGGGAAAGATCCAAAAACAAGATTTGTAGTTCTATCTCAATATCATTTTGATGACGTGTTTGCCTTGTTTTGTTATTATGTCTTATCTTAGAATTTGGCTTTAAGTACTGGAATTTCAAGGAAAAGAAAATGGTTTCTTTAAGGACAAGTCCACCTTCATATACATGTGGATTGAGTGAATGCAACAACATTAGTAGAACACATCATTGAAAGTTTTGGAAATTGGACAATCCATTCAAAAGTTATGGGTTTTTTAAAGTATCTATGCAATCACTGCTGGATGAGACGACTACGACAGTGTATGATGTCACATGCATACAATGATATAAAAAAAATATAAGTGAATTTCACAAAACTTTACTTTTTGAAAAAAGTGCACATTTCTTCAACTTGCTAGTACTGATGTATGTTAGGGCAATATTATTCACCCTGCCTTCCAAAAGAGAGAAGTCAAGTGTTCTTTTGCTATGCAAGAAAAGTGAAAATACATGTATGTCGAATTTTTTTGATACTTTCTCTATATCCTTGTACACGTGTGACATCACAAGCTATAGATGTCTTCTCATTCAGCTTTGACTGAGCAGAAACTTCAAAATTTCATAACTCTGGAACGGATTGCCTTATTTTCCTCAAAGTCTCACTGATGTGTTTTACTAATATTGCTGTATTTACTCAACCCTCATGTCTATTGAGGTGAACTTGTCCTTTTTCGGTCCCTTATAGGGTTATTTTAGACCAGTTTGTGTCCGGGACCTTCTGTGCAGTTGATGGGTAAAATTACTGAACAAAAAAAAAAATTCCCCCATAAGTTCACACAAAAGCATTATGCTGCTCTCTTCAGCTGGGAAACACAAACTGTTGTCTTAACCAAACTGTAAAAACTTGCTAAAGATTAGTATGAATAACAATCTAAAACAAAATATGAGCTGGTATCCGCTATCATGAAAGAGAATAACGAAACAAAATAACAAGTAAGAACTGAAAGAAAGAGCTTATATTTAAAAATTAAAGCCATGAGGAAAGACATGAATGTTCACAATATATTAGTTAACACCTGAGAAGTTGGGTTGTCTCTGTGTTGTGTCACCTCCAAAACAATAAAATGATTTTTCTTATCTTATACTTTTTACTCTCAAAAGTGACTAATATACACAATGATTTGCTGGTAATTTTCAAGCAATTCAGAAAGATACATAAAATATATTTTAGTAATGTCAACAGTTTAAATGAATCTGGTATATAGAAAATTTATCCCAGATGAACCAAACACCTTTCACCAGTATTATAACATTTGTATGGTGGCTATCAAGAATGATGAAGAATTCATGAACATCCTTGAATTAATCGATTTATAATATGTTCAAACAAAAACATAATGCAAGTCAAATACGAATTTTTGCTTTTGGCATTCATAACCTATGTCCCCACCAAAAAATTACAATGGTACCCTCCGCAACGATAACTTTAAAGATAGTGAATCAATCTATAATACAATTTGAGGGATTGAAACTATAACTCATTGCCCACACCTTACAGAAAACCCCATTCAATTTGCTTCAGAGGTCAAAGAAAAATGAGGATTTTTGTAGAGCATGTCAGGAATCCCTTCCCTCCAAGTTCTGTATATTGTGTTTACACATTGATATGCAGTTCCAAGAGCATCCAAGTGCTAAACTTGGAAGAATCAGACTCCTGACATCCTTTATAACAATCCACATTTCTTTGAGACCACCTAACCAAATTAACTGGGGCTTTTTGCAAAATAGAGCTAAGATGTTATAATTTAAGACCCCAAAGTAGATTTTAGCTGATTTAATCATATTGGGTGCTATCAATGCAAAAGTCTAATTGTATTTTTTTTTGGGGGGGGGGGGGGGGGCATACTATATGAATACTTGAACACAATGTTAACATTGAATGTCACCTCCGAAACAAAGTTATTCTTCCCTGGTGTTGTGGAATAAAATGTTCTGAGAGCAAAGAAACATTACTAAAATGATCTCACACCCTCATTTCAATTTAAGGTAGAAAATGGAATGCCATGTTTCTTCAGGTTACAATATCTAGCTTATGTCCGTCATATTCTTACTGTAAATGAATATTTCAACACAATGTTAACATTGAATGTCACCTCCGAAACGAAGTGATTCTTCCCTGGTGTTGTGGAATAAAATGTTCTGAGAGCAAAGAAACATTACTAAAATGATCTCACACCCTCATCTCAATTTAAGGTAGAAAATGGAATGCCATGTTTCTTCAGATTACAATATTTAGCTTACAACCTTCGTCCAAATGGAAGGCAAACTAACGGTGCCCATGCTAATTAATGAAGTGTAAAAAAAACACTTGTTCTGTGTGGTTTATCTGCTTGAAACAGGAGTTAATTTCTTGTTCTCGAGTTATAATTATTAAAAACATTGATAAAAAGAAGAAGTTTTGTGTTATTGTCACTTATTCTCAAAATAACTGAGTGTTAATATTAATGTCACCTCCGAAACATTCTATTATGTTAATTGTCACCTCCGAAACATCCATGTGTGAAAAATGCAAGATTTAAAGAAATGATTGGAATTTCATTTAACTTACATAGGAAGGTAGCCCTTCTTAAAGACTTGTTATAGTATAGAGTTTGACCTGGCTTGCCCTCCAATAAATAGTTAAAATCTTAAAAATTGCATGTCAATTGGTATTTTTACCCAAAATTTATAAATCTCATGTATTTTTTTTTAAATTCACTTTATATTCAACCCCCAAATAGTTTTGATTCACAAACTATATATTGTTGTTAACCATATAAACTTTGCATGGTGAAGTTTGACTACAGAGTTTTGTCATTATGGTGCAATTCATGAAAACAAAATTTTGCTTAAATTTACTTCAGGTGCCAGGGTTTTCCTTAAATTACACCAATAACTCTTCAGCTTTAAGGTCTGAAATGTTATTTTTTCAAAAATTTGAATACTTTCCAACAGGAATCAAACAGAATAATGAAAAAATATTTTGTTTGAAATTTTGACCCTCTGAGTACAAAAGTTACACCACTGATCGTAAAAAAGGCCAAATGCATCTGATCACAAACAAATGCATACAAACTGACTTTTTTTTCTTTGTTACGCAATCCAGCCACAGTAATTAATGTTTGCAGTACAGTACTGGGCTGCGACAGAATTTTTCATTGCTGTTCTACCAGATTTCATGGTACAAGACAGGGATACATATTTTTCTTTTTTTATTCTTTTTTAAATCATGTCAGTATATGTTTCTTCAGACTTTGCATATCATCAGAACTTGGCACAATAATCGATAGTGGTTTTGTTCTTTTCCGGATAGACTTAAGTGGAACATTGACTGGTATGAAAGAAAAAGAACTCAAGACTTTTTCATAAAAGTCACTGGAGCTGGAAAGTCTGTTAACTAGATGTTGTCAATTGTGAAATGAAGAAAAAATAATGTAAAACCTTTACTTCATAAATATATTAGAATAAAATTATATTGGCATACTCAATACATTATGGCTTTGATACTATTTCTTGATCTGGGCAAGATAATTGTTTTATAATCTAACATGCACATCTAGTGTACAGTTTTAAGAATGCTAGGATTCCTTGCATGTTCAATTAAATCTGCTACACTTCTGAGAGAGAAGATAACAATAATGATTTGGACCACAAGATTGTGCTCTGTCAAAAGTTAACTCCTGTATCTGCCAAATAGGACCTCAATGACAAACATCAACACTTTGATTCTTTACATTCACGAGCAATGGGCTGCACAAGTTCTGTGTCTTTTGACCCCCTGGGGTCTGGCCTCAATGGGGGCAGCCTGTTTTATTTTATCAACTTTATATCATCTATCAAAAGAATAATTTCTACTAAATTCATTGTTCATGGGATGTATTTACTCTTGATCGCATCATATTGTCTGGAATAACAAACTCACAGATTTGTACATACACTTGTACTCGTTTGCAAATTTTGGAGGTTTTTCTGTGGCATTTTGATGCTCCTTCTGTTACTCACTGAATATTAAATGCTAATTTTGTGTCTGATTTACTTTCTTATGCTGAAATGATGTGTCATTCTATTTGATTTTTTGACTCATAACACACAGCAGCATCTACTTCCTGAAACCTGACCAGGACTTTCCTCTCCTCATCTTACGATGGATTAGTATTTTGTTAAACCTTTTGTTTGAAAAAAAAAATGTCATCATTTGTGATTTGTTTCACATGAAAATACTATCCAGATATTTCTACCCTTCATTTCAAAACAGGCTGGTTTATGTCATGGATTGACATTACATGCAGTAAGGCTGTAAATGACAGTCAATCATTAAAAAGAATAAATAAATAATTAAATAGAAATAAAAGAAATAAATAAAGGGGGAATCGACAGGGTGCACATGATAGAAATCAATTACTAATTACTCTCTGGTACAATAAAAGAAGTGAAGAAAACTGTAAAGCAGTAACTCACCCATTATTATATCTTCAATATGTCCTATGACAGAATCAAACTTTCTGTCTGCAAGGTTGGAACTGAAAGAAAAGAAACACAATAAGAACATTACCCAACATGTATACTGTATTCCATCATCATGGAAAAGATTGAAAGTAACTGCATGCACCTTATTTTGTAAATTTTCTTTAATTGTGACTTGTGAAAAAATGTCACAAACATTTTAATTTCTGATCAAGAACGACACTGACAGAATGAAAAATAAAGCATTTTCACTTTTCAGAAGAAAAGTTGATGATTTCCCACCTTGGAAATGACGATATACAAGGCATGCTGTGTTTAATAGGGGATGCAATAGTTTTGCAAGTTGTTGATTCTAAAATCAACAGTTGACTCATGAAGTTCATGGAAATATACCATGTATACAGTTAATAATCCTTCCATGTTTATCTGTCAGTCAATCTGTAGTGGGGCACTTTAAATATAAATCATGCCATTCGTTCTTATGGTAGATGTAGATATTCATACAATTTTCATGGGGTAAAATAGTTTCTCTCATAAGCCTTGGTTTAGTTGAAAATAACAGGGACTGTCAGACCACAGTCTGGTAGAAATGCTTTCTCCAAATTTCCTATGGCATCACTAACAAATATTGACAGAGAGACATACCAAGAAAAAAGAAAAGAAAAATGGCAGTATGTATGTATGTTGTTGTTTTTTTGTTGTTGTTCAAATTTTTAAATGGCATCCAACTAACTTTCATCATTAGCAAACTGTAAACATAAATCTTGATTCAAACATATTTCCTATTTAAGTGTCTGTTTGACATGGAAAATTGATCTTGAATTGTTTTCAATCGTTGCTCTAATCTACATTTAGCACTTTCTTCATCAACAACCTCCAGGCAACCTTGAAAGATCTTGCAATCTTATACACTGCATGTCCAGCACATGTTCAAATTACTCAAAATTTCACTTTTATTAATGAATCATCACGGCTTTAAAGGGGATGGCTAGTAACCGATCAGTGGGAATCAGTGGGAATGCTGAGGGATGATTGTTCCAATCCTTGTGGGATTCATTTAAGAGTACATAGATATCTACTGTTGTGTGAAAATTATTTGCTTCAGAATGGTCTCATATTCAAGTAATGTGCAGATTAATGCCTGCACTGACCAGGCACGCTAACCTGGAAACATTAAACTGCACATTACTTGAATATGAGACCATTTTGAAGCAAATAATTTTCACACAGCAATAGATATATACTGTAATGTACTCTTAAATGAATCCCACAAGGATTGGAACAATCATCCTCCAGCATTCCCACTGATTCCCACTGATCAGTTACTAGCCATCCCCTTTAAGAATTACTGCTTAAACAAAGTGATTATGAGGTTTATATCGAGAAAATTATTTCATGAATTGCAGAAGAACTGCAACTGGCTCAAAGAACTTATGCCTCATGTATATGACATGGTACTGCAGTAACTATGGAACAATAAACGAAGTGGTCCCTTTACTCAAGAAGCTGTATTCTTACAAAAGTTAAAAAGAACTGAAGCTGTGTGAAGATACAATTAATTTTAATCACTTCACGCAAAGAAAGTAAACCCGATTGACCACTGACATGACTGTTCTCAAAATTGAGATTGAGGAATTGGAAGAGAAAATAAAAAAGTCTACATAATGCCAGCATCCTGTAAATCCTTCCTTTTAAATATGTCATCAAAATTGCCATAAATAGTCATGGCTGGACCCTGCTATTGCACATACAAGTGTACATATAAAACTCTCCCCATGGTCGGTCCGCTGGGTGCATTATTATATCATTCATGCTATGACGACATAAATGATGTTTGAAAGGCATGCCACTTGGCCAAAACAACACAAGTTAACATACCTGGATCCTGCCAGTTCTTCTTCCTGAAAATCCATGAATTCCTCATGGTCGCCTGCCAAACGAACAAACAGACATGTACAATACATGAAATATTGTTAATAGTACATATACATCTTACAATCCACAAATCACTAAAAAGGTCACAATAAGTTGTTTGTGTCTTTTCACATTTACAAGGATCAAAATAGAAAAACACAAAGGGTCTTTAAAGTACAACAACAGTCTCCATAAGTGATGATACACCCATGGATATACCCCAAGTGTATATTAAGAGAAAACCTTGAGAAGAACTGGAGATAAACTGTAAACCCATCAAGTATAATGATGAATCTTATGAACCCAGATTATGATCAGGCCATTTTGAAGAAACAACAAAATCTCAAACTGAATGCAAAGACATTCAAATGAAACATCTGAGTTCACTACCTGGTAGTAGTGGTAAGAATATACCACAGGCTATTATGGGATTTAATCATTTTTTGCTTCTAAAAACCTTACTGACTGATGGTTACAAGGGTCTTATTATGTTACAATAGGTACTATGTAGAATCGATTTGTAGAATACTCATCTTGTCTAGCTAGTCAATACTGGGCAATCCAGAGGTCTAGGAGGCACACATTATTTTTACCTTACGATGACACATTGATATTTAAGGTTACAAAAAAGTATTCTGAAACATCTCAGCTTCTCTGTGATGGCACTGTGAAACAAATTTGGAAAACAATGATGAAATATCACCATACATTGCTGGATACCTGCGCAACTGCTGAATGCCTTCACATGGCTCACAAACGTTGCGTGAGCGCCAAGTCCCATTACAAAAGAGCATGAAAATAACTGGTGTGCATGCATTGACTGCAAACAGGGATCACAATTCTGGTGGTATTGTTGTTGTCTTCCTCACATGTTTCTTATTTTTTTAATGGCAACATCCGCATCCACTTCTAGAAAAGAAAAAGGCAGCCGACATCGGCTCATGAAAGTTCTACTTCTAAGTGAGGACACGTTTTCAAAATCCATGAACATCGTGAAAACAATAAAAATCAAGTTTCTTACATCCCTTGTTCCTTAACTGTGATGTTAAGAACCAAAAATAAAGTTTGGATGCGGGATGATGTCATTTAGGTGAGAAAACTTTACCTTTAGTAGTTATATAAGAGATTTTGCTCAAATCACCGGTTGATTTTTGTAGATTTGTAGTGTGATAGCGAATGTGCAGCATGCATGTATAGAGTGCGTGTGTTGCTGTGTTCAGCGGTATATTACCGAAAAGATCTAACGTTTTGTTGTACCTGCCATGAACAGGCGCAAGGCCGCAAATCTGCAAGCTATTAACATTATTGGACCACCACTCGCTCGCACCAGACGTTTAATTTCTGTATGCACTTAGCAATTGTATTAAATTCTATAATCTATGGCCAAAGTTGAATTGTAATTAAGTTACCGCAGACATAGAACAGATCTTATCCAAACGTTCAAGATTATGAATGGGCTGGAAGACATTAGACTAAGCAAGTTTTTCAACTTGAGAACTGACAACAGGACTAGAGGGCACAAGTTCAAGGTAACGAAGAACAGATGCATAACTAAAAAACGGTCAAATGTCTTCTCACAGCGTATCGTCACGGAATGGAATAATCTCCCGGATTATGTGGTAAACAGTACATCACTCAACTCTTTCAAATCCAGCTTGGAGAAAGCATGGAAGTCAAAAAAGGACAAATACAACCCCGAACAACAATTCTCATGCCCATGTTCTCACTAAAACCGCACAGCACAGAAAACAAAAGTTTGCTAGTTACCGTACCCAGACAATGGAGCAGCAGAGGGGCAAATAAGTTCTGTATAACTTTAATGCCCACAACCAGGGGGGCGTTTCATCAACGAGTTCGTCGGGGGTTTTCACCGACGAATTTGCTATCAGCCAATCAGACGCAAGGATTTACACTGACAACTGTTAAAAGCTAATGAAATCCTTGGTCTGATTGGCTGATAGCAAATTCGTCGGTGAAAACTCCGACGAACTCGTTGATGAAACGCCCCCCAGGTATGTTAACCAGGTATGTAATAACATCAAAGAGAAGCTGATTGATTTAAGAATATTATCATGAAACCTATGGTATCAATTACAGTCATTTTGAGGTAAAAAATGAGTGGTCCCTAGTCTAAACCCCCTGCTTGCTTAATACTTAATGTTGCCAACAAATATTTTAACGTATGGGACCGTATAGTATATTTCGCGTTTGATATCCCAAATTTACTATAAAAAGATACAAACTTGACACTAAAATGTGGGAAAATGCCACTTTGAACCAACATCTTAAATTGAAGTCTCCGTCTTCTTTGATAAGACTTACCGTCCCCGAGAAGATTTGTTGCCATTTCAGTGCAAAAGCGTCCCTAGTTCTCGGCCCTTCAGAATTGCGCTTCGCGTCGTTTGGCAAATTCTTTTCAATAAAACTTGAATGTCTCCCTCTCGCGTGTGGTCATGCCAGGGATGAGATTATGGCCACGGCGTGGGAACTCCCCACTGATAATCTAAACGAGTTTGCGGCCGTGTCACGGCAATTTCTAGTACCCTCCGGCTAAATGCTGATTAATGATAAGGTTAGAGTAAAGATTAGGGTTAGGGTTAGGGTTAGAGTTAGGGTTAGAGTTTGGGTTAGGGTTAGGATTAGGTTCAGGATTAGGTTTAGGGTCAGGGGAAAGGGAAGGGTCCGGGGTAAAAGCCCAGGGGGTAACTTGATTGCCCTATAGACCCATCACATTAATAAGTTACGGAGATTAACTTTTTGTCCCAGTCTTCCTAAAACTGTACTTTATAGAATCCAACATCATAATATGACAAGGAATATGAGTCACTTCTTTAAATATCTTCTGAGATATACATTTTACATTGCATTCTTTTATTCATCCAGTTTTTAGGCCTCTAATATCAACTTATACTGTACACTGTAACTCTGTAGCTGTTGTCAATTGACGTTGGACTTGCGAAAGAGTTCGATCGTCTGAAGTAAAGATTACCAGCAGTAGCAATATCCCCTAGTTTCCATTACCAGTGGCTGCAGAATTTGATCATGTAGGCTTTGTATAATTTTCCTCCCGTTTTTCCTGAAAACGAATCAATGACAATGAAAGTACTCTTACAAGAATAATTTGTAAAATCATTTGCTACAAGGAGTGCCCCATAAAAGCAACACCTGACACATTCATCGAAAGACACCTATGTTTCGAAAATTCGGATTCCGCGAATGTACACTTTACCGTATGAATCATTGTTTTGCATTATATAGAGATGTTATTGAGATGAGCGATTGATACAGTAAAAAACAAATAAAAGCAAGAAATAAACAAACAAACCAAATATATCTTCCCCCCCCCCAAAAAAAAAAAAAGCTGAAAAAAAAAACACTCAAACTTCTTTGGCTATTCTCTAATATATCATTGCAACAGATCGCTTTTTATATGGAAGCAGACTTAGTCAAGAACAAAACACAGCGGCCTACCGAGAAAGCTATAAATACACCAGCAGTGTATAATGCTATATACAACTACTTGCTGCACAATTTGAAACTTCCGTTATTCCCAGTGTTTTTATCTATCATGAAATATAGCCAAGACGATACGAGTATTACGTAATGCTAATCAATATGCCGAATTTCAACTGAAAATATGGGCAGGCCTCCTGTGGCAAAAAATGAAGTGGTGTGAAATGAAAATAAGAACAGCCATTGTTTAAAAAAAAACAGTGTGCGGTGTGGATTTTCAGTTGATATTATGCCTACCATTAGAAAACAAAAGTAGGCTTTATATCAGCATCATCATTATGAGCCTACACAAGAACTCTTGTATTTTTTTTTGTAACATACTTCTAATGGAATGCACGGGAGGGGTTAAAACTTAAAACATGGGTTGAATACGTCATAATTATCATGATTCACTGTCATGATACTGTATCCGTTTTTAGTTTAGATTTGAGTTCCACCGGTCGTTTACAGACAGCTGGAAGATCCAGACGTCCAAAGAATAGTTGGAGTTAACGAACATTCGAGGTATCATGTCTTACCACCGAGACGTATATCATAATTATGTTAGTCCATTGTGGGTAATTTGTGCTTATGCCTACACCGGCTACAGAAACATGTTGCATGTGACAATAAAAGACCATCTTTATAATAAAATAATCTTAAATCAGGCGTGCTTTCAGATTGCCTTTGAACTCTATAGGAATCAATAGCACTATTAGTGCTTCTCATACACCGTTGACTTGTTATTCCTTGCCCATCCAGTGACGATTCATAGTTACCATGGCAACCTTCACCTGCCGAGCGTCATACACATTTTTCTCCCATTGTCAATTTCCTTGTCTAAAAATAGAGGATAAAATTGTTTTCAGTGATGCCTGGCCCGCATGCGTGTAATACGTGATGTTTATCTCGGTGACACATTTTCTCCTGCGACAATATTGCACCGATCTTCTTCTTTTCTCCAATGGCTTAGAACTATTGTTGTGAGAGGATTTTAGTTTTGGTTCGTGATGTGAGGATTAGGATTAAGGTTGGGGTCATGTTTGTGGGTAGAATTATGTTTGGTCTAGAGTGCAGATATTTCATGGGAGCAAATTGTCGCAGGAATGTTATGGAAACGTGTATATCAGAATGGCATTTAAAAGGCCCCTGCTGTATTTCACGAACAACGTGACGTTCAAGTTTAGTGAGCTATATTATAGTCAATGTGTGATAGGCTGGTTAAACGAAATCGTCACAGCAGCCACCATAAGTATCTTAATTCCTCTATACTTTTGATACCGAGTCAAAGCGACGATCATAATATTATATACTTTCGTCGTATGCAGCAAGGTATAATGTCGATAATTAAATATGACTCAAACTTTTCATGTTGAAAACAAGTGCACTGCATTTGACTTGATGCCGCATTAATAATCATTGCTTTTCTTCTTTATCCACGTCATAAACAAGTGCAATGTACGTGGTCAAACATCTCAAAAGTTCGGAATACTTGAAAAAGCAAGACGTGTACAATATAATCAAGCAAACCAGACAAAAGCACGGATATGGATTGTATAAAAAACACACACAGAGTATAATCGTGAGGTAACCTGGCAACACTGCGAGGTCAATAAAGGGGGAAATTCGTGTTAGGACAATTACCCTCCAATGACAATTAATTAACTCCCCTGCCCAAGGACAATATTAATTAACTCCCCTGCTAAATACCGGTAAGTGATAGGTTTAGAGTGAAGATAATAGGGTTATAGTTGGGTTTAGGGTTAGAAGTTGGGTTTTCTGGGTGAGGTTCAGAATTATATAGGGTAACGGCTGGGTATAATATATATAGGGGAATTAAGGGTCTGTTGGTATTGTCCATATTGTCCTGGAACCAGAAAAATCATACAATGGCTTACAGCAAGAATGTCAAGCACTCTGTTCAAAGTATTTTGAAATAGTTCAGTTCCGATTGTATTATTTGACCACTTGTATACAAATGAAAAAAAAATCCGGATAGATTAATGACAATTTAACTCATATGACAAAATCGAGGATAACTAAACCTACTCGTAACATTACAGATAATGTACGTAAAAAAGTAACATACGTGTAAGCATTTTATTTTAATGTATGTATGTGGAGGAAACTGTCATCAATAAACGTGGTTTTGGGTTGACTTGGGATTTAGTATTGACAGCGAAAGTTATAGGTGCAAATGGAACGTTGTGTCTAATAGGTACTGGTGACAATGTCATTCCACGCAAATGATAAAGTCCAACAGCTACCATTGGTAACAATTCACGATTAAATCGTTCTTTTCAACACTCGTATATATTATAATATTTTCTTGATACATATATAATCATAATTTTCAATGCAGAAAACTAGACGGCAACGAAAACCAGTGTCCAAATAGGCCCTAATTCACATCAAAAAAGGTGCGTTAGCAATAACAATCCGCCATAATGAAATAATTTTGAAGGAGTCAGAAACACAGGAGGCGAAGTCGAGTGTGCCTCGGATTATTCAAAAGTTACAGAAGGTGACCAACTTCTAACCGATATAACATGCATTATTTGTTTTATCAAAATTATCATTATAATTCTGCAGCAACCATTCTCGCAAGATTCCCAGGTCAGCGCCAGCTTCAAGCTGACTGAATCCTAAGCATAAACAATTGTGATTCATTCATATTATAACACGGGTAATTCACTGAAAAAAAAAACCACAACAACACTTGCGTATGTGTATACTATACATATACAATAATGCTGCTAAGCGCATTCAGATGAATGGTTTATTGTATGAGCCAGTGTAAAGAAAATCTGAGCCTAGGTATGCAAAATAAACGATTGGTCATGTCAGAGCTCTCAGCCAATCATTTGACTAGGATCCATATTTGCGTTATGATACTGAGGCGATATGTAGGGCCTGTTGTGGGATATTGGCAGGCCTAGATGAACGTATTGAAATGGTATTGCTTGTGAAGGGTCTATCGAGTTGAAGACGGGAGCAATACATGCAATGAGCAATGATTTGTCCATACTTGCGGCAGTCATGAAAATATTTAGCAGGCCTAATGTCATTAATTTTGTAATGTTCAACAATCAAGGTCTCTTTACATCGCGCAGTGAAGTACATGGTATCGATAAACCATACATTGCATTATGCTTCTACATCATTATCCTGAAGTGATTGTATGCTAAACATTGTTGGACGAGAGAGGATACAGCCGAAGACAATGCTGCTGAAAATGTGGATGCTTTATCGTTCTTAGCTCATTTGGTGGATCCCTCCAATGCCATCATCTCAACCATTTCGGATCTCGTACCGTGTCTCCAGGGTATTTTCTTTTCTTTCTTTTTAAATTGTAGGCCCACCCTCTGGATTTAAAAATCAAACAAGGAGGACCACACCATCTGGCTAGCAATGCACAACATGGACCGCCCCGACCGCCCCTAATGATAGTCTATTGATGACGGGTTTGAAGAAAACATGAACCATACGGAGTTTACCCCTGTTATTCAATGATCTCTGTAAATTGCGCAAATTATACCTACTGCGATAGGGTATTGCATCAACAATTCTATTATATCATCAATTGCATTAAAATACTTGAGATAAAACATTGTCTCAAGCAGGGCACCAGTTGACTATAATATTTAAAAGAAAGGAGCTTGATGAAGACTAGTCAATGTATTTTTGCACTCGGGACTCTCCTGCAATCCCATGTGCGTAACCAAGCCTCCGCCTACGCGGCTTGTGATTGGTCTGCTGCATGTGAAAATTTGCCGACGAAACAGGCGACGACATAATGTGGGGGCTGGACTGACAGAGATAATTCTGGAGGCAAAATTAAGAAATAAATATGGTTTCTGACAGACCAGGGATACAGTTAGCTGCTCACCTCTGAGTCGAAGTGTTATCGGCCTTCGTCGATCAACAACAAGTTAAAGAGAACATCTCTTTGGCCCGCATCTCGTGGAAGAGTGCAACACACAGACATCAGTAATGGCAAGCTGTGACTGGGGATACTTCGGAGAGACAGGTTAGTAGAGCAGACAAGGCTGCCGCGCCGGGCGGCGGAGATGATGATGCACGGTCGCTGTGTTTCATGTAGATTATACTAGGTCGAACTCACTAGATTGTAACCGTGCCTCATATCATGTCATCAGCATGTCTGCTCAGGACAGGTGTTCAATCACCATCCTCCGTTTTTACCTTGATGCAATATATGAGACATCCTGTAGTTTCTAAGTTTAAGACAGATGATGAGAGTAGAGGACCGGCGCCCGGCGAGTAATACATCATTCGGTTACCGTTTTATTTGTGCAATTTGCCTGGCCAGTGCAGTGGCAGAGCTCTATATAGCTAGTCGAAATCTCGTTGTTTTGACTGACTCGCGTGAAATGAAAGGAGTCGAATTATCAGAGTTGCACCTCCGTTCACTGTAGATTCCTGCGCTGCGTGATGCAATTAACTTGTCAGGTGTAACGTTAGATCTATCTGATACACAAAGGTTGTCTGTTTAAAGTTAATGTACGGCAGTATTCTCTAGTAGATTTTAAGGCCCCAGCACAAAAAATTAGCCCAAGAAGAACCTTTCGGATTCCCCTTGAGTTACAGTTTTAACATAGACTGGTTATAGTTAGAAAGTGATGTGAGTCACAGAGTGTTTTGTGTGATTATGAGGTGATGCTGAGTTGATATGATTCTAACACTAATTAGTAACAGAGTGGAAAGCAATGAAAATGATGTGCATGACATTTGATATGTAAATCAAGCCACCCATAATTCGACCATAATGCCGTCCAAAATTTGACTGCTGGCTACATGTAGAAAGCATTACTTTTATGCGCCATGTTAGAATTTTGGCACGGGAAGTCCAACTTTGTACAGTTTTTTTTTTTTAAATTAAATGTAATTTGCCAATGGAACACCTCATTAGAAATTTTACAGGGTGTTGACATCACTTTGTCTCCGTCAGATCTCGCGATAAAATGTACAATCTACTGGAATACTGCCAACAGTTGTACTTCAGAGCTGATACCAGATAATGTAACACTAACAGGCTGTTATGTAGAAATTCAACAATAAGGGTCCTAAAACAGTGTCTTGTGGAATGCCAGTCTTGGCAGATACAAGGGAAGATGAGACATTTTCCAACACAACTCAATACACTAAAAATATCTTGGTGAGGGAATTTGATTGAGTTGTTCCAACGTTTTTTTGTTTGGTTTATTTTGTTTGGTTTTTTTAGCAACAAGTAAAATGAGAATGAGACTATCAGCACATTTATCGTGTAATAGCCAACTGGTGTCCAATTACTATACCTAACGAAACTTACTTACATTGGACTGATTGTGACGTTAGCAATTGTGAAGTGAGCAATCCTCATATGTTGAAAAGCTGCTTACAATTCAATTTCACTTTCTCTAGACCATGTTTTCCAAGGCTGTGCAAGAACCGTGTACAGTATCACTAACATAATTCTGAAGTAAATATAGAATATTGATCAATGCCTACATTGTAAGTTTGATATTTTTCCCTGTTTTGTCCAGAGCATACTTCAGTATTCTCTTCTATGATAACCATCAGGATGAATTCCTGTGTGACTGGCTTGTAGGAACAATGAGATTATTTGAAACAAGTTGTATTCAAATGATCAAAGTGTCCCTAGTCTACAGTGTATGATTTGTTTGACTTTGCACAGATATTGACATATTTGCTGCTGCATGTGTTGGCTTGATATAAAACAGCTTTTTACAAAGAAATTGTGCACTCGAGAAAACAGCTGGGAATTTGAAAGCTTGTGTTTTATTAACATAAAAAACCCACTAGATACAGGTCTGCTGAGCATGACAAGAAAACATGTCCTTGCTGTGCCCCCACATTTATGCTACCCCCCCCCCCCCCCCCAGATCAGACTTCAGGAATATCTAATTCATGATCAGCTGTTTGTGCCTCTACAGTTAGTCATGTAATTGATTTGGTGCACTTCGTCAAGGCCAATAACGTTTGAGCATCACAATTCAAAGTAGGAGAGAGGTACCAGCTAGGTGATCACTTGCCATTGTATTTTGAAGGAAATCGAGACTTTTGTAAATGTAGAGTACAGTTGTAGGGGCAAGCATGGTGTCACCGGACACCATGGTATTACCGGACACGCACATTTTTGCGTACTAATGACATTCTGTACGCGCGAGACTTCGTAGATTAGCCTCACAGAACTTTGTGTGGACCGAAATCGCAAAAAACGCCACATAAAAATGTAAAAACACGAAAAAATTCACATTTTACCTCAAATTTACAGTTGAGTGACCCGCACCTCGTTTATAGTTAATATTTATGCATGTTTGAATCACATTTCGCGACTGAAATTCTATGAAATCCCACTCACATACAGGAAAAATGCTGAAGATTCTATTAGAACCAAAAGTTCACTGATCAATATCGGAAAAATTGTAGCTATCGTCCTCAAACGCAAACGATGCGGAATAGTTGTGCGCTAAGGGGCACGCAACTCATCACCCGCGCGTGCAGCTCCCATAGACAAAGCACGTATACAAGTGTATACTCTAACCAGTCGTCGATTTCTCACAAGGTTTCATTGCGTGAACTGTTCGAAATGGTCAAGACAGACATTTTACTGTAAAATACGAAATTTGAGCTTCATTTGCAGATTTTTTTGTGTGTCATCCGCTCGGTGAGAATGTGTACGGTGATTTGTGGGATGAATTGTGATTCTGGTGCAAGGATTAGGTGCGAAAGACCTCGATTATTCGATTACGAAAATAGCGTCCGGTAATACAATGCGATTTTGTAGGGCGCAAAAAACCACTATTTTTAGAGGGGTATGTTTGAAGCATATTTTCTAAAAACTGGAACGAAGAAATGACGTAAGTTGGCTGAATTCGTAATTTCCATGAGTCTGTGAATAAGTGGTGTTGTTTTTAGCCGAAATTTCATTCTATGAGTACGGAATTCAAAGCCACAAAGAAAAGCGTCCGGTAATAGGATGTTCCACCCTACAAACTTGTGCTGTGTACTTGATATTGATCATGAAGATTGAAATATCATGGTTTTTAATTGTAACCACTAAAATCAAATTTATCATCCAATTGATGGCAAGTGAGGCAAAAGAAATGGCCAAGACATCAGTTAGCCTGTGCAAAAGAGTATCATTGTGCAGAAGATTGATACAGTGAACTTGAGTGAAGTCTGATTGATAATGCACTTTCTCTCAAGATGTATTCTGTCTCAGAGTACCTTTAAGTGCTGAATAAGAGGAAACATGAATAGGCTGGATTCTTGCAACCTTTGACATTTTTGTGCCGCTGCCAGATGCAGTGCAATACTTGTGCTGGAAATAGGGAGTCTCTGAGAAGGTTTGTGAACAGTGTATTACTAATAGTGTGGCAGCGTGGAAAGTGCAGCTGTGACTATGTGCTCTTTTTTTTTTTTTAATTCATGTAAAACCATGAGAAAGCATTTGAAAGAAATTGAAACTGAAACTGCAGTTCCAGTGAGCTCAGAATTCAGTCTTGCAATGGGATACAGTATATACATAATGTATATGAGGAAACTTTCCATTTGTAAGGCTGATGGACCTTCAAAGTACCCCCAGATACCCAGCACTTTTAACAGTAAGAAACGCACAATACTGTCGTTACCAGTGTGTTATACTGCCAATGCCTGGATAGTTTATCCCGCTCTGACATCTGAAACTGCTAAAAATTTAGGAGGAAGTCTTGTAAGCCAAATGTGGAATGCATTCTTGAGTATGTATCAGCTTTGCTGGTACCAGTGTGGTGTTATCAAATCTAATGGACCATAAAGCTGAGCCACATCACTGAATATAGCAGTTGGAATAATCCTTATACTGTAAGTTCTACAACTTCTATGAAATTCCCCTTGGAGATGTTTTTGGATGATGTTTTAGATTGAGACCCAAGGGGGAAAAAAAACCCCAAAATAAGCATACAGAATATTGCTTTAAAAGGCAGTCCACCCACACAACCCCAAAATGCAAATAAACAGGTAAACAAATCAAAGCATCAGAATGGATAGGAATATGATACAAGTTAGTACGAGCATTTGTTTACAGGTTGTTGTTTTTTTTAAATCAATATTGATTTCATATTAGTTGGAGCATTGACATATCATTCGGTATTGTGCTAACCCATTTCATGGTGCCTGTAGTGTAAATACACTACACTTTTTTTCTAGTGTTGGAAAATCTCTCATGTGTTTCTCATTTTGTCAATATTTTTGAACTAAACCTGAATATGTTACTGTATGCCCATGAATGGACTACAGTGTGTACAGTACTATGGAATGTTTGAAAATGTTCATTCAATAGGAGAATCAGGCTTTTACCAATGTAGTAATTTATTGTCTAGCTTTCATTTACTCCTACTACATAGGTGGGCTTCTTTAGGCCAATTGATTGCATCGTTTCTCTAGCACTGCCTGCTTGTTTCTTGATCATAGACTTGAGATGGGTGGTAAGCTGTATCTGAGATCCCTATTGAATCCCAAGCCCATGTGAGTGATAACCTTTCAGTAGCAGTCACTGTTTACAAGAAACCTACACACACTGATTCTTACTTGAACTTTTAATCAGACCACACCCTCTACACAAAAGTTGGAGTTGCCACCTCTTTGTACTTGTAAGCCCCAGATGTAAATTCAGACAGTGATGCACTAGAGAGTGAATTTCTACACATTCATTAAGCGCTCACTTCATGTGGATACCCACCATGAGTAAAGTCAAAGAGCAAAGGACAGAACAAGAAGGATAACCACGAACTAATCATCCAAGTTGTTCTTTCTTTTGTCAACAGTATAGCCTCTTGTCTGAAATGAGCGTTCAATGACAAGGAGATTACTGTTGCTTTCAAGAGTTCCAATACTCTGAAGAGCAGGTTGGTTCACCCTAAAGACAAAGAACCAAGTTACCAAAGGATAGACCATCTATTAACGAGCCATCTCATTCAGCATGGGTTTTACAACCCATCTCATTCAATATTAGCTGAACACGCCCTCAATACAGGAGACAGTGTAATTGGATGAAATGATGCTACTATACTAGCCTTTAGGAATTTTTAGCCTAGAAAAGTCAAAGAGTCCATCTGGGTATAAAGAACCAAGCCCACACTCAATAGGGATTCCAGATACAGCTTAAATCACTAATCTTCAGTCCAATGATCAAGAAACAAGCAGGCAGTGCTGGAGAAATTGAAGAAGTCCACAGGAGTGGATGAAAGCTAGCCACCAAATTACTAATGGTAGGTAGAAGCCTGAATCTCCTATTGTATGATCTCCCCAACTGATGAAAGTTTTCTCCACCTTTGAGAATGTTATTTGTAGAAAGTTTGGAGAAATTGAGTCAATGCTAATGCTGTGTAGCTAGTGGAGAGGGGAGTTATTCTTTCTTTCTTTTTTAATCTAACTAGGATTGTTTTTCATTATCATCATCACCTTCATTATGCGACAATGTCATTAAAATATCAGCCTGATATTAAGTACCACATTACCAAAATCATCCAAGAGTCCAAAACTTTAATTCATTCTGCATTTATAACGTTGTAAAGTACTGATGCATTAAGATGCCGAACAGTATCGACCCCTTCTCTCCACCATAGGAAGCTAACGCGATGCTGAAATTTTCCCTGCAACATTTTTGCTATCGAAGTGCAAGGCCCTCTATCTATCAGCTCTTCCTGTCCATAATTTCTCCTTGTCCGTCATTACTTTTGCCCTGGCAGCACAATAAATATATGCCAATTGGGAAAGTGATAGTTAAGTTTCCCCCTGGGAGAGAGTGAATGGGTTGTGAAGTGGATTTCTGATTGAGAAGGAATGCTGAATTGCTTCCTGACTCCACCTGGCTAAATGCTGCATCCAGATTGCCCAGAGAGCAATGACCTCATATATTGCTATGAGTCAAACAGCTGCTGCCAGTTGGTGGAACCTCGTTGTCGAAGAACCACTGATGTCATAGCTGTCTGTTATGGTTTCCACTTAACTGCTAACCTGCTAGAAGAAGATCTGATTTTGTCATGAGATCCATGATCTGTGGTAGAACCCTTCCCTGAGGTACACTAGAGCAAGCAGAGAGGTTAGCAGTGAACAAGTTGTAGAGTTTTGTTTGACTGTGCAAACTGAAATTCTATGAGACTTTTACTAGTCTTCTGAAACTCAAAGAACTTGGGTCATAATTATGTTTTTTGACATGTTTTACAAGAGTTTTAGAGTAAGGGACACCCGACATTAAATTGCCTCCTTACAGGGTGGTGACTGAAAGTGACATTCATCACAGCTGGTGCGTCACAAACTCCATGGTCTGTTTATCAAGCATGCAACTCTCAATACGCTGACATGCAAGAGAATGCATGGATATCACAGCACTTGTCCATGCTCAGCAAAAAGCCAGTATTAAATACTCCACTTGTACCATTAAACTACCCAGGAATATTCCGCAATCATATTCTAGTTGTCACACTCTTTAGACTGCAAAATATGCATTCAGAGAGGAGCAAAGCTTGCTTGGAAATCACCTTGAGACAAGCACTGACTGTAAACATGAGCTCAGAACCATGTTTTGGGTACAATGATCAAGATTAAGTTTGCTTCCAAACTTACAATACACTTATTACCCAATTAGCCTGAAATGCTGTGTTACAAATATGTTTTCCCCCTTTTTTTCATATCTGAAAGGCTCATTGACAGCTGTGGTGACATTGAAATAATCAATTTAGTCATGGAGATTGAAAGTGTGATGGATCAATGATGATAAAAAAAAAAGACCAGAAAAGTGTAACACCACCTGTGCTGCTCTTCTCTCTTTGGATATAACTGGCTAAAGGGCTGTAAAATCATCATGCTTGTCTGAGCAGGTGGCATGAATGTTAGATTTAGACCTGTGGCAATACACCCCACTAACACATTTCTGATGGGGCCTTTTCATCCACGGCACAGCACACTCTCATGAAATTATTAACTTTATACTATGAACGGCTGACAATACATACATGGTTAATTTGACTTGTTACAGGCTAGGTCAAACTAAAAGTTTTGAGATTTTAGGGATTGATAAATTTTTAAAACATTCATGGTTTTGTGTAGCCTATTTGATAGTGATTGTTAATTCTAAGGGTGAACTGAACTGAAATGTTTCTACATTTCTACGCATTGCAATATATTTTCATGTTAATAGAAAAAGAAAAAGATTTAAAGAAAATGAGACAGCATGATCAGGATGTGGATAATGTCCGTTGCTTTAACCCTCTTTTTGGTTGATTCACTCTTAAACAGACCCCACCACCTTCGACAATTTGTGGGTGTTTCCCCCCCCCCCCCCCCTCTTCTTTTTGGCACAAATGCCCTTTTTGGTCAGATGCAGCCCTGCAACGGAGATCTTCGCCTGTGTGAATCATTCCCATCCATGAGCAGGGTGCGTGTGTTCTGCATGTGAATCAAACATGATTGAGCCAACCTCATTGAATAGGGATATTACTCCCCCCCCCCCCCCTACTGCTAGAAGGGCAGCACTTTCAATTCATTCTGTTTTGTCCGAAGTGTTGTTTTAGAAAAGTGACCCTCGTTGAATCTGTCATCCTGGGTCTATGTTTTAGAGGTAAGATGATTGCTGTCTTTTTCAGACAAAGGACCTTGCCTGCTCATCAAATAAAATGGAAGGATTAGAACATACCAGTACAATCTTTTATTCCCGATCACTTTATTCCCTTAAATGCCCATTCAGTAGAAGAACGCATTTCAAAAGTTAGTGTGTGACGTCAGGATCTAAAGCAGTAGTATCATGCTACACTGCACCTATTCTGTGTGCAGGGGATCCAGGGATGCATTGAAAATGATGGCCAAAGCCTTCGAAACAGATGGGCATTTGAATCACTTGTCTATTTGTGGCCTTCAGAGAAGCAAACAATACAATTAGGGAGGACAGAGACAACAAGATGGAATCCATTCCAGTGTCATTGAGGCATTGTCTTGAGCCAACTGTGCCTAGGACAAGATGAATTGTCTGTGTGCACTGCTTGAATAGATTATTGGGGCTTGACTTTGTGTGTAGAGCAGAGTATCCATGAATGGACACACTAATTGTGATACGTCTCTTGTGATGATGTCACTAATCAAGTGAACCCCTTCTGATGGTTTTTAGTGCGTCTTTTGTAATTGTACTATCAACAAGGGCAGATCCAGGAATTCCTTAAACGGGGGAGCCTTTACAAAATTAAAGGGGAGACACCCACCCCTCCCCCAATTTTGTTCTTTGAATTTCTTTTGTTTAAAAAATGAAAGGGGTGTCGGCTACTATACAGGCAGGTGATACAGGGTCCATTTTGTGCAGGAGTTAAGATAATGTCACAACAAATGAAATTAAATTTGGTTACCACTAGAGAACCAGCAGTCAGTATTTTTAAATTTTTTCTGTGACTGAAACGTGTAGAAAGTGCATTGAAAAGTTATTGAAATGGGCATACATGCAGATACTACTGCCCCTCTGGCACCAAATATGATATTTGTTTTTACTTTTTTTAAACTTTGTTTGTTTGTGTGTGTTTTTTAGTGCGATGTACCTCAAAGTAAATTTCTCTGCAATAACATCTATCTGGCATTCAGCTCAGTAAAAGCATCCCTCTCAGTGATGAGCTGTGGATTCTAGGAAATGATGACTATTCCAGATCCCCCATTGTGTTTGAATTAATGTGATGAATTAATGGGGCTTTTGAATAAAACATTTCTACTCTGGGGAATTACCTTGGGGGGAAGAGTGGCATAGAAAGTAAGATATAATGCGCAAATATATGCAAAGTCATCATCAAAATATTTGAACTCTTATAAAGTGTATTTAAAGAGACATTGAGGAAGAGATGGAGAGGTCTGACTTCTCATGAGGCTGTATTGGAACTACAGCTAGGTATACCTGCCTCTGTCATGGTACATTGTAAATTACTGTATTGTACATCCATGCACAAACTAGTGTTTATCAAACCTTTTTGTTTTGTTTTTGTGTTGTTTTTTAGTGATATGAATATTAACGGGGGATAAAGTCACATGTATCGCTTTGTCTATTATTCTCTTGTCACTCCCACCTGTACATGTAGCCTGTGTGCTGAAGATGATGTTTTCATTCCCGCCACAAATCTTGCACTGTTTGCCAGCTGTGACTGCATCTTATTGGTGCTGCTGCAGTTGACATACTGTTCGTCACGTCCTTGCCTTGGGTAAACCCTTTCGTTGGTCTTCTCAAGGAGGTGATGTTGCCTACTTGATCTTCTGAAGACGGGAACATACATTCATGTACTACTGCACCCCTGTAGCTGTGCCAAGCAAGATTTATCTTTTATTTGATTTTTTCTATTACATTTACATCTCTTGTGAAACTTAGAATGGAGCTGTAATTCTTACTATGATGACACTGTCATCTTCAGCATGCACTTTAATATGGTCCAGGTGTGGGATAAAGTAATGTTTATGGAACATCAAAGACCAGGTACCGGTAGTTCAAAACTGATCTTTGTTGGGTAGCCATGCTGTTACATGTATCAAGAGTGCTTGATTTGAATCCTGAATTATAAAGACACGCTTGCAATTACGATTCAAATCATTGTTCATATGCACGACCGAGAAAGGCTTCACAGATTCTGCGTTTAGACTTTTGAATTTCAGAGTGAGGAGGAGAGGTTTGGCTTCTTTCCATGTTCCCATGAATCACTCATGAGTCGTCTTTCTGCCATAATCTCGGACCCCCTAAACATGATTAGAGTTTAATTACATTCACATGGTCGTTTCACCGTTTAATTCTGCTGAAACGTGACTGGAAAATGCCTCTGGATGGTCATGTGAAACACAATTGGAATAAAATACAATTCAAATCACCCTCTGTGATTCCACTTTGCGTTCACACAGCAAGGAATGCTTTACAGTGTAAAAACAATTTTAAACACAATTCTTGTGATACGTCATTACATTGTAATACAATTGTGCTTCAGATTTAACACTTGCGGTACGTATGAAAGCTAGGAAAATCACTAAATGCCGTGGATAGACTGTCCTCCCTTTCCGTGGCTGCCAAATTTCGTGTAGTGTAAGAAAGTGACATTTATTGTCGATCACCTATTAAAAATCACAGCAGTCCCTTCATCCCTCTATTTTCTCCATATACATCCCTCTCCTCTCAAAAAAGAAGATGAGACAGAGTGAGCGTAAGAAATAATGATGCGCTCTGCAATTTTACGCTCCTCACCATGGCCCGCATCGTATGGTGCACATCATCCATTCATATTAACAGTAACAATCAGACTGTGCACTAACAATGATTGCTGAAACTTAAGTCAGTGGCGATGTAGGTAAAAGGAACAGACATGTAATATTCATGATGCTGAAATAAAATAATGATAGCACTTCTTAAAAGAAAAGAAGATCAGGTATATGATTTGTCAAACTTAGTATAATGTACAATTTTAGTAGCTATATTCTGTAGATTGTTGTGAGACCACCGTCCTGTAGTTTGGCGTGCACTATCAAAATAAGAAAAAACTACGCATATTTGTACTTGTGTCAAATTTATATCTGCCCAGGCAAAGTGATAATTCACTTGAGTCTTGCTTGCCAAGAGGTAAGGGATGACAGTGAATGGATTGAAATGGCTTGCCCATGCAGATATTTTTGCAGGACAAGCAGATGCTTGAACCTAGAACCTAGGTGAACATGAGTCAATATACCACCAAATAGCAGAGCCATAAGCAGTGATGGTATATCACAAGACATACCACAGACTGGTAGCAGTCAGAAATAGAGGGATTCATGCACTGCAGAGGTGACATTTCTGACAAGGATTTGTGTTGCAGGATTTTGCAATACCCCCCTTATGACAATTCATCATGATTAATGATCGATGATGCCAACCACGTTTACTTTGTCAAGAGGGGCAATTTCCTCAAAGGTGTGAATGTTGGCAGGGGCATACGCGAGGGTACTAGTATCTGGCTTAATTCAATTTGCTGTATTGTCATGTGCGGAGAGATCATGTTTCATGTGATGGCAGATCATTCTATTGTGTTGGCGCCGTTTGACATGGATTTATGTCATGTGTCGTTGAATCCGTAAGGTCGTCGGGGGTTAATCCCGGCATCAGTCAACATTCTGACGTCTGTTTGCGGCTTCACCCCCGTGGCGCATCACGGAGGTGAGAAGAAGACCCGATCTCGGGAGTAATCCATGAGACAGTGATAGACGGGTCGTGTCCTTGTCGTGTCCCCTGTACGGGAGCTCTCCTCCTTGCTCATGTGTCAACCGTGGATTATTTAATGAACTATAATCCAATTAGCATCAGCTGTTGGCAAGGGAGTTCCAGGTAGAAGGTGCATGTGAATGTCGGAAGAGGCTTTTTTATTGTAATCTGGCCACAAACATGAGTTCATTCTCAGTTCACTATTGGGAGGTGCTGGGAAGTCAACAATTAGGTTTCTTATTGCTCATAAAAACTTTTAAAAAAATTATGTGATGACAAATGGAGAAGCTTGGATTGACTTCATTTTATGTCAAATTCAGATTCTTTCTTGGCCTTTCTCTCCTCCCCCCCCCCCCTTAAATAGAGCTTTAACATCATGCCAATTGAGTTGGTTTTATGCCATGTTCTAATACGATTGTTTCTTCCAGTTTGACTTGCATGTATGTTCAGTTATTACTATTTTTGACTTCTTTTTTTTTTAAGCACTGTCATTTACATAGTAAATATCCTTCATTGAATTTCCTGTAATGTTAGTACTGAGTGATTTAAAATAAATTGAATTAAAATGAATATTTTCTATTAAATATTAACAGATTGATAATGGTCTTGGAACATGATTCCCATTATGACTTAAAAGTACATCGGCAGCTAATTTAGCTTGTGCTGTGTGTAATGCTTTACATGCTACTATGTTCACTTCTTTGTATCAGCACCATTTAACAAGAAAATTGATTCCAATTGGAGAATTCGGTATGAAAGAATCTTCAAATGAGAGCAAAAGCAGTGAAACTCAAAGAAAAGATAGTCTTTACCAGCTAATCTTATAACACAAATGGCAATCTTACGAGCATGATGTGACCATTTCATCACCCTTTAGTGTAGCAGGTTTGTGCTCTGAACTGAAATTTGATATTTAAACTCCCCTAGTTGCTGCCTTGGCCTCATGAATTCCAGAAAACAAAATGGCATAGTGCTCAGCTTGCTCCATTTGTACACAAAATGTCACTTATTGTTGAATTTTTGTCCATTTTCATTACGACTAAAACATTACAAGCAGCTTGCTTTCTTTTTGACTGCATGTCGCTCTAGATTTGATCCAACGGCTCTTTTTTCTTTTTCATTAAAGTGGGATTGCTTGGATGAGATATCTGCAGGGATAAATGGGTGGGGGGAGCTCTTGTCATAAAAGTATGACCTAGATGGCAAATATGAGGATGATTAGGGGGGATTTTCAGGTGATCTTCCAAATCAGAATAGATGGGGTTTGTCCCAGCTCCATTGAGCCACAGCTCTCACAGGGCAATATTGCTCCATTTTCAAGCGGATTTTGATGACGACGAAAGCTAGAGATAAAGTGAAAATTTTGTGAAACTGGGACAAAATAGGAGCAGCTAGATTATGGCATCTAGACACTATTGACTTTCCCTTTGGTTTGAAGAAGAAGAAGAAGAAGAAGAAGAAATACAAAAACAAAATACATTGTGAAGGCCATTTTGTGGGGGGGGGGGGGAGTTGGGAGCACTGTCAATAATATGTATCTTCCTTCCTCTGTGAATGTTATCATTGCATAATCATCACAACTTTGAAAATATTGGATGTGTTCAAGGATGTGATGTGTTATATTTCAACTCTAGAAAGAGAGAGGGGTGACTTTATATTGTGTTTTTTCTAAGCCAAATGGTCTGTACACGGTTATGCAGAAATAATGATTTCCTTCCCTTGTTGTTAATGCTATGTGAGTGACAATGTAATCACATGCTTTGGCCTTCCCTGCTGGCTGTGAGTAGTGTCAATGCAGAGGTGATGATTCCTTTGCGGATCCAGAGGGGGGCGCAACCGGCGCACGCCCCCCCCCTTCTTTTTCGTTAAAGACAAAAGAAATAAAAAGAAAAAATGAAATCAAACCGGAAGTGGCACCAGGCGCCCCCCCCCCCCCCCGCTTTACAGAATTCCTGGATCAGCCCCTGCTGTAGTTAACATACATACACACATACACACACACACACACACACACACACACACACACACACATACAAAAAGGGACTGACTTCTCTAACAAGATGCAGCCAACATACAGCACATCACCGCAATGTGCTGGCAGGTTTTCAGGCAGATCTTGGCACAAGTTCGTGCTTTTCACAAATACATCACAACTGATAGTTAGTCATAAGTCTCATAAAACACTGTTTGAAAGATCTGGAGTTACATACTTCCCCCATTTTGTGTACATACATTCTGTAGCTGCAGTTTATTTCAGCTGGCAAGAAGGATGAAAGGCATTATCTATATACTGTTAAACGAGGAATGTTTTGGAGCATTTTGATTTTACTAATTTCACAAGAGCCAAGATTCATGAACTTAAGATGCATACAAAAGTTCTTGTCTACGCTTTGTGTATAAAATGCCAGTGGAAATTCCCGAAAATTTCATGCAGCAAAAAAGGTCGTACGTTCCAATTCACAAAAATTTCTTGCCACAAAGATCATGTTTCACAGTAATGCATGTGATACACACACACATTCCATTATGCAATAATGAAATGTCTTAAAGTACATAAATGTGCATTGTAAATGCTAGAAAATACATGTAACTCCACAGTGATGCTTTTCTGTGCTTATTGCACTTGTGGTACTATTAACCCGTTGAGGATGGGCTGATTTTGCTACAACACGCATCTCCCATAAACACTTGGCTGAGTATACATGGGACTTGTCCTCACCGGTTTGATAAAGCGAATTCAAGCCGCTACAGTGTACGTGGCAGTACCAGAGAAAATTGTGTGAACGTAAAAAAAAAAGCAAAAGTGAGATTCCCTGAAAATGTAATCAGCGAAGGTGGATCACAAGTTCAGGACTATCCTGGATTTAGAGGGAGGTGAAAGAAAGGACATAGTGCGGGGTCGACGAAAGGGCAGATAGTGTCAGAGTCGAGAGCTCTGTTTTTTTGTTTGTTATTTCATTTTCACTCAAATTCATCTACCTCAGCATATGATATAAAAGAAGCATATCAAAGATGAAATAAGACACACTTTTCTTTATTGTTTTTACTTCTTTATATTGTACAAAATTTGTGCTATTGATAAAATACACATTTACCCTTTACGTGCCTGTGTTTTTAATTGCTGTATTTTCCTTGCTAAGCTGTCTAATGGCTCTCTGTCCATCCTTCCCCAAACTTGCTGGCTGTGATGTATAATGCACATTTGTTCTACCAACATATTAAATACATTGGCTAAAGTAGAAAAAAGAAGGTTATTGCAATACAATCATATCTGGTACAAACATTTAAATACCTAATATGTAATTATGAATGGTTATTAGTTTCTGTTCCGGTGGGCTGATGGCGTGCAAAGAATGTATCATTTACTGGATGTAGATCGGACAAAGTACAGGAAAGGTGCAAAGTGGGAGAAAGACTCTTATTTCTCTTGTGAGAGTGCAGAGGTGTGTTTAGTTAAGACTGAATGTCATTTACATTCATGCGGCTGTGCTGCAAACCATGTAGAAAGCTGCATGCAGTCTGTTTCTAAGTGATAAGGGGGATTGTCGAGTGTTAGATTCAAGATTTGAATTTACTCATGTATATAGTCTAATTCTGTGCACACTTTTACTAATGATAGATTGTTTTAACAAAGAGAAAGTTTTACCTGCACTTCCCAGAAGCTTGCTCAACAGCAAAGCCACAGTAAAGTCATGCAAACACAATTCAAGGTATTACATCTAGTTTTTCAGATGAACAAATGAATTATTATAGCTTGTTACAAGGCTTTCAGGGAAGCGTAGCCATAGATTTCCATGCATTAGTTAATCTGTGACAAGCATGCCAAATGATGGTTACTATCTGAGGTCAGTGTTCAAGGTGAAAAGTTGTAAGCCATGTAAGTTGGATGCCATGGACCTGCCAAAGGGAGAAAAAAAACCAAAACAAAACAAAACAAAATTAAACTGACACACAACCTCTACAGTGTGTGTCCATACAGAAGCAAACACACTTGTAAACAGAAAAGACCAATTAGGAGAGCTCTGATCATGCTGTACTGCACATTTTCTGTGGACACCTGCCCAATTTATACTTGAGACTTTTAGTGTAATACCATGATACATACATGCAGTGTAGGGCCTGCAGTACCGGTAGTGCTTTTACATTTCACCCTTAATGCTGCATTACGCTACAGCTACTTTGCTATTAAACATTCTTATGACAATTGATTGTGTGCACTGCGTAATGTTGTGTAGTAGTTTTCTTGAGGCTATGGGGCTCTTCTAGAATGATAATGTACAGGAATTTAATTCCTTTGGAAGGCATATGTATACATACAGGTAGACCCATAACAGGATATGGAAGAGAATTGATTTAGACTTAGAGGTTCAGTAGGGGCTTGCTACTTTGATTTGATAGTGGCTCAGTTGAGATTTGGCTCACATACTGAGAATCCAGAAAAGAAATCATGCCACTTCTGAAAATGCCAGCACTGTCGGAGATGGTTGAATAAAAATAGCCAGATTTGCTGTTCCCATGTTCTCTATTCCTATGCCCTCCACATGCTTTCATCTTCGATACACAGCGATCCCGCTCGGCTGAAGTCCACGTTCTGCCGCAAGCAAATGTCATAATGACGCTCGGGTACCCCTTCAATTTGAGAAGGGGGGCTCGCGTCGTTGTGTGGTCTGCAAATTCCAGACTGACTAGATTGTTGTGACTCACTATGTGTGCATTCAGCTCCCAGCTCAGTCTTTTAATATGGAATTAGTTTATAAATCAAAAGGACTAGTGAAGTGATTAGCATCTCTTGCATGTCTGCATAATAAAGGGGGTATGAAAAGATGACATGGTGTCAGCATCTCTGCAAGACCTCTTGCATGATGCCTGCATCAGCTCAGCCAAGTGTGTGTGTGTGCAAGGTCTGAAAGTGCAGACTAGGCCAGGGTGCAGCTCCTGCATACAACACACACCCACCCACACACAATACTAGTACTCATGCACACACACAAGAGACACCTGGCTGAGAATGTTTAGTTTATTCACATCTCACACAGATGTGTAGCCAAGGTGACAGAAGTCTTGTCTGGCCTGCATTGCAACTGTATGTGGATCGCCCCTTGTAAGCAGGCATGCTTATTCCTCAGATTCTAGGAACATCGTGACATACCATTTCTCTGCCCAAGCTTAATGCGGACTTCCTTTCTTTGTTTTTAGATTCTATAAATGTTCAAAAAGACACTAGGCAAGTGGCATCTGTGCGATGAGTGGAACATAGTACAATGTACATTCGATGGCAGAACATGCCTTTAAAATGGTTGCTTGAACACCAAGTGCCTAAGCCTTTCACACTGGTCAAAATAAAACGGAATTTGAATCACTTCCAAATACTGTGTTTTAATGACATTTTTTTTTCTTTTTCTTTTTTTGGAGGGGGAGGGGTAGACAGAATATAGCAGTATTTCAAAGTACTGTATATGATAAGCTGAATAAAGTGCAGCAGAATACAGCAATACAGCAGAATTGAATCACTTCCCAATACGATGCTGATGGGAAAATTGTTATAGAATGTTATATAAGCAATTGATGGGTGGGGTATGTGACTGGCATTTGGAAAGTGACAGCCTTGCTCTGATTTGGAGACGCAAAAGCCGAATGAAAGGTCAGAGGTCGATCGTAAATATCTTTTCATAGCATTGCAAGCTTGAAACGGTGTTTGCTCCAACCTTTGTATCAAGTCCCAGGGAACTTTCACTGTAGATATTATCATCTTTTGCTCTTTGAAATTGGCCACTCTGAATTTTACTGTTCATCTCATGTTATAGAAAGACATGATGATACTGATTAGATTCATGAAATTTGCATAGTAGAAACAAAAATGAAACTAGAATGCACTTTTTCTCCATGTGGAATTAAAACAGAAATTGATGATCATTTTAGTATGAAAGCACTGCCAAGCATCATGAAAATAATGTAAAAAGAATCATCCAAGTAAGTTTTTTTTTTGTTATTTTTTATTATGCTTTCTTGCTCTGAAGGGGAACTCTGAAGGGGGGTGGGGTGTTTTTTACCTGCATAAAACTTGTTCCATCATTTTGAACTTGTTACATATATACCTGGGTATTAAAAGTAAAGCTCGGTATCTAACGTCTGTACAGGGCACAAGTGGGGGAATGTGAATGAATCAGCAAAATGAGCACGGCACAAAAGGAACAAATAATCGCAAGTGGCTTATCATAAAAAAAATTGAGATCTACAGATCCACATTTGCGTTTTTATTTGGCAAATAAACTTGTATCAGGCAAGCAAAAGTTAAAACTTGTGACAGATGGAGATAGTTAGATGAGAAAGAGAGAGAGAAAAAAAAATCAGTATTTGGAATATAGTATACATGATATGTGTGATTGGCAGGGAAATACAAAACAGTGATAGTAATTGCACAGGCTTTTATACGGTGATCAGGCCTTTGTGTCATATCTTCCGGGATAAATTCAAACTGAATTGCTGAGAACTTTGGCAGAAAAAGAAATCTGAAAAGCCAAGATTACAGACAACAAATTCATCGTTGACTTTTACGGGTGTACCTGTGAAAGACGCATAAATCATGTTGGCATATTTTACAACTTTGCAAGCAATGTTTACACTCAGTCAACACTGCTGATAGATCTTCAAATATCTGATGCTGGTGTCTGCCTTGGGGTACTTCTAACATTTTGTGTTAGGGAGCTGCGAAAGCCAATTAATATTTCATATTTGCCTTGCCTGCGGTGCAATTTAAGTGTGTGTTCTACAGCAGTCATCAGGGTCTTTTTTTTCTAGGGGGGGGGGGTGCTTTACGTAGTGTAGAGCTCAGTGAAAAATGACGCTAGTGTTATTTGTTCTCTCTGCTAGACCCTGTGCATGATGTTGTGCCAGTTGTGACTGTCGATATATGTACATACATAATGCAAATGATACCAGCCCAGAGGCAAGAAAAAGATGAGTGTTAATCTTGGAGTGGGTCACAAATTCATCTGTATGCAAGGGTTGCTATCCATTTGAACCCATAGTGTGCATTTGAGGGGCAAAAAAGTGTGCGAAAAAAATGTTACGCACTCTTAAAAGGAACTCTTTTTTTGGGGAGATCACAACGCATGATTGTTTCAGACTTTAGACCTGTTTTTGATTCTTGAAAGGTGTGCATTAATAAGCGTACAAGAGAACATTATATATTGTGCGTCTGTTGGCTCTTAGAAAATGCTGAGGTTGTGAGAATGTGATGGCAACCGGAAAATGCGAGAACAGACAGTCCAACTCCGCACAAGTGCATGGACATTTCAATTTCTACAAACATAGGAGCTTGTAGCCATTTTAAGGATGATACAAACTCTATGTTGTATATGGTTTATTCTGATATATAAACTAGTGCTTCTTGGTGGGGGAAGGATGTTTGTGGATGACTGCCAAAACAAAATCGGCCTTTATATGTTCATGACTCGCCAAGATAATTTTCTTATAATGGAATTTTAATGGCGAGGCCTAATATGGTTTAAGTAGCAGTGTGGAAGAGGAGGGGAAGATTCTATGGCATTTCAAGGGACGCTGTGGCCTAGAGGGCTGGGTGTGAGGGCATGATAATGAGTAGGGTGTCCAACAACAGTGTCCTCCCCTCCTCTTCCACCCTTTGTATTGATTGGCAAGCTGCTTATGCAGGCTCAGAAGAGATGGATGGCCCCGTGTAAGTTTACCCCGAGAAAGAATGCAAAGGACTCGGACAAGATTTTAAAGGAGGAGATCAAGTGGAAATGGAGAGGTTTTGCCACCATTTGAATAGTAATACCTTACCGTAAAGTTCCGTGTATAAGACGCACCCGTGTATAAGACGCACCCCTAATTTCGGACCTAAAATTAAAAAAAAAAAAAATGAAAATGTCCACGCAAATATTGCGTGTGTCATACATATTATTTCAGCTCAAAATTTCCCTAGAATGCAGCATGTATTTGCTCTATTTTTCGTTTCCTTTTATATTTTCTTTTAACGGTATTCATCGGACATCAACAAAATATGGAAGACGCAAAATGCGAGACTTGTCTTGGTACTCACTTGCTATTGTTTCGCCTTTCAATCGTGGTACATGTGTCATGCATATCGTACTCATGAGTGTACAGTACGATCTTTGCTGTCATACATAGCAGAGGCTGTCTCGCATATTGACGCATGTCAGACTGGAAGGTTCATTACGAAAAATAAGAAAAACATCAACAAGTGTAGCAGAGGGATCATACGGCAAGACGTACGGTGCGTACGGTAAATACACTCATGCACTGTTACCAGTTATAACATGTGTGTCTCATGTACCATGCTTGTATGCACAGTGCTAGCCTTTTGCAAAAGGCAGCTCGCTGTAATTTCAGCACACGCACACAGAGAGCAATGGACTTGCACACACAGCGCGCAACGGGCAAGCGCGCTTCGATCCGATCGCTGTGTGCACGCGAGTCCATTGCAAAAGCCTCTCTGCAGCTGCTGCCTTTGCCAAACGCTTGCTAGCTAGCTAGCTAGCTACAGTGTAGCTAGCTATGCTATTCTACCTGGCCTCGCATTCGTGAAATGAAGAGCAAACGAACGACATGGATATGCATGCATGCTTCACACATCGTTCATATTTACGGTGACATAGTGTCGATCCTACTCCGTATTAGTCTATGGCCGTATTGATACTAGTACATTGATAAGTTTTACGGTATCGGTAATTTAGTAATGATACCTGTACATCGCGTATTCCGTATTCCAGCTACTAGGTTGGCTGTTGGTAGCTTGGTAGACTGACATCGGTAGCATACAGCAGTGCTGTTACAGCTGTTGTCTATGGCCAGATTGATACATCGTTTACTGCACAAGGCCGATGTAAGTTTATCTCGTATTTGCAGCTTTTGTGTGTGTCCAGATTGAAAGATCGCTCTTTTATCTGTAAGTTTTAGTGATTGCTTACCTTCCAAACGTCGATGGGCATACATGGCCCCAAGTTGGCCTTATAAAATTGGGTGTACATGATGGATTTTTTTCCCGCGATTCGACTGTACCCGTGTATACGACGCACCCCCGATTTCCAACGTTTTCCGACGAAAAAATAGTGCGTCTTATACACGGAACTTTACGGTACTTTGCATGTACATACTGTGCAATGCTTTTTGAGGAATTTATGTATTCAGATTCATTTTTATACAGAGCATCATTATCAGATAAAAGTAAAGGATGATGAATTCATATAAAGTGACCACCATTACCCGGACTCAGTGAAATAATGTTGTTGGTTTTGAGAGATTAACTTGGATTATTTTGAGTAGATGTGTGTATATTCTTAAAGGTCGGTCACTTTAATAGACAAATAAAGAAGTGATAATCCCAAGCAAGGTTTAAATTTGAACAGTTTGCCCAAATTGTTGCCTCATCGAGATGGCAATTCCTGATGAGAACACCTTGTCTAAAGCTGAACTCACTGTTTGAATGTTTGCTCAAGAAACAGGATCTTTGTTGATGCATAACAAGAGCAAAATGATAGCCTTCATCAGTTATCATGAGGAACGCATCTGAAGGCTAACAACTATACTGTGCTCCCAGACAGTGGTTAAATATAAGGATTGACTGTGATGTGCAGATAAGCAGATTGGCTGGTAAAGACAAAGTGATGACGCAGACCCTTGTAAGGCATTGTTTCACTCACATTTGTCTAATTAACTCACTTCTGTCACAGAATTAAGGTTTCCAAACAGCTTTCAGGGAGTTTTGAGTACCGTAGTTGATAATTGATGTAAATCATGACATTTATCTGTTGGACATATGACATGCAAAAATATTTGTATGTTTTTATTTTTGCGCTTGTTTCAGGTTACGCGAAATGTGCAAAAATTTCCACACTGCGAAATTTTCACTTTTACAGTACACATGTCTGCTTCTTGTAAGGTATGTATGGAACTGCGTAGTGACAAGGCCTTCCAATCAACTCACAATAGGGTTGATAACCCAACAACTGCAAGAAATGCAATCTGAAATGCATAAATTGCAAACATGTTTTTATAGTTGGTAATCAAACACATTTCTAACATGAGAAACTTGATGAACACGGCCTTTGACGGACTGAATTCATAATGATGCATGTTGCTCCAGCTGTGACATTTAACTCAAGTCATGAAGCCATGCAAACTGTGCTTTCAAGATGACAACATATTGCCCTGTCTGCGACATTCAGCTCAAGTTGCAATTAAACATTCAAGTCATGCGTACTGTATACATAAGTATTATACATAGATAGAAAGCAAAACATTTTGTGCAAGTTTTGAGGGTCACTGTAGTTGCCGTAGATTCATGCTATCAATTTTCCTTCTTACTGAAATTATATGCAGACTTGACATAAACTATTAAAAAAAAATTGCTTCATGTTGAATTAAAATGAAAGAAGTTTGGATCATGACTACTTATTACTGGGGAACTGCTCATCTACTTTCTCCTGAAACTTAGTTTTATAGCAGGTAGTAAATGTAGTGTGCAGGAATAGTATCAATGCCATAGACATAGCTTGTGAGCATCAATAATGTGTAACCCATGGATGGCTAATCCCAAGTATACTCAAGCAGGTGTCTATGGGAAATACATGTTGTAGCAAAATCAGCTCGTCCTCGGGAGGTGAAGTTCATGTGGCTGTGTATAGCTTTACTTACAGGGCAGTAATGGTGTGGTAAATCTTGACTGGTACAAATCTGGATAAGTCATCAGACAAGCAAAACAAAATTCTGCTTGCACGAAGGAGGGGAAGTATAAAAAAAAAACAGAAAGGAAGATGATTTTTATGCGTATTTGCAAATATTACAGGCAGAAATGTGTTTTTGCCATTAGCGTTTGCAGTGTTGCCACGCATCAGTGAAAAGTCATTGTCCCTATTAAAATAGTAGCATCCATGGCCCACTGAACTCCTAGCTTTTGGGAATTCAGCCATGCAGTCATTTTATTCACATTATGCTTGATCCTGTCTGGTACTCTTTCATATAGAGCGTTGCCAGGAATGTAGTGTATTCTGCTCTGTGTGGAACAAATTTTGTACATTTTCATGTAGCTTTTGAGTTATGATTTAGAATTTAAAGAGATAAAATCCACATTTAAAGCCTTTATACATACTAAAGGTAGATCTGTTACCTTTATAATAATTTATAGACTTGTATAGATACATAAAGCTGCGAAATATGCTATGAAAAGCTATTGTCCGTCAAGAACTGGCTCTTTCCCTTTGCATATAAACTCAGTTTGGAGTTCACAATTCAAAGTAAGTTCATGCAGAAGTGCAGTTGATAAAACTAAGGCACTTTTTGGAATGAAGGAGTAGGTTGTTGTTGTTTTTTGTCTGTACCTCTATCTGTCTGCATATTTCCTTCTCTCGGTTGATTCAAACCTTCACATACATTGCTCCAATTTCATCTACACTTCACATTTTTAGTGTTGCGGAGTATTAGGCAAATCTAGATATGATTTTAACAGTCAAATTGAAACCAAGGTCAAATATCATGGTCAACAGTCTAGTTTCTGATGTTAATTGTAATCATCATGCTCTATTCATAGCTTGAATGATTTTTATGACAATTTAATAGCAATGCACTGATAGGACTAGGGGATGGCTAGTGCTTAGGAGGGTTAGGAGTCACAGAATCACTGCCATTTTGCGACACATTTTATGTCATACTATAATGGACTGTATCTTGATATTTGACTAATAGATAGGAACAACATGAGAGTTGAAATCAAGGTGAAAGGTAGGGTATATATTATGAATTCAGATGCGTGACTTTGTTGTAAGTTTATAAGCATGGGTGTGTTATGATAGTGCAATAAGATTACAAAATAAGAGATAAAACATTGTAAATGTGATAGGGCCTGCATGTACAATGTGATGAATGACACATAGTTTTTATTTTCAGTTCATGCACCATAGCAGCTGTTTTGATAGGCTCACATCAGTACCTATATGCGTGTATAAATGGCCACAATCATACACAAATCTCTGCTGTATGTCATCATTCATAGCTTGACCAGGGTATGTGTAATCTTTTGTGTCTTTTTGAGAGTCAAACTGCTTGCCATGTCTACAACACTTTCCTTTTTAACAGTCCAATGTCTCAATCCCAAACCAGGCCACTCCATCTAGCATTCCACAAATGGTAGATTGTTTTTCCTCCCATACATCCTGTTTTCTTTGTAATCAATCTGAAAGGGGTTGTCAATTTATTTTTCCTTATTGATCATAATTGTACATTGTGTGTGTGTGTGTGTGTGTGTGTGTGTGTGTGTGTGTGTGTGTGTATGTGTGTATGTGTGTGTGCCTGTGGATATCAAGCCAATTGTCATTTGTATTTCCATGTGTATTGCAATACACATATTGTGTATAAATTCAGATGAAAAGCACAGCTAGGTCTATTGAAGCTTACTTGTAGATCATGGAAACAAAAGATGGCATGGTCTTTGGAGCTGTGCATAAATTAGTTTTTTTTTCCATTTTTTTTTAAAACTAGCTAAAAATATACCTTATTGAGCTTACTGTAGTTCTTTCTACAATAAAAATGTGTGTGTGTGTGTGTGTGTGTGTGTGTGTGTGTCAGTCAGTTTGCATATCGGTCTTCTGAAGCATGACAAAATGCAGCAAACAATGACACAAAGCAACTTTTTAGTAGTGTGAAAAGCACAAAAGTCATCTTGGATAGAAATGGCAGACTATGTATATATATGTGGTAAACATGAATTTGTGCAAACAAGGAGGTGTTGTACTTGTAAATGGAGTTGCAACTCTTTGTAATCCATAATAGCATTCCTCTACTCTCAGAAGTCATGCGCGATGCTGTTCATATGATCCATTTTATTTTGAAGACAAAATTCTAAGACCAGGAAAAATTTCATTAGTTTACAAGCTCTTTTGCAACACAGAATTTTGAATAGTAAAATTTGTTTTTTTTTTTCTCTCAGAATATGTGGATATTAACATTGGAATGTATGAAACAAAATTTATTCTTATACAATTGATGAGGAAAGTTAGACACTTTATGGATTGTGAATATGTCACTAATCACATTTTCAGACGATAGGAGTATGGATAGTATAATCATCATACAGCCAGCAAAAAAGTGTTGCTACCCTGAATTAGGATATTAAGAAGGGCAGAAAGTGTCCTTTGTCTTCATATGAGAGATATGTTAAGTATGATCAATCAAGACCATGACAATATTCATTTTCGATAAAAAAGAAAAAATTGTTTATATGAAACATAAACACTTATGTTCCGGATGATGTTGGCTCTGACACCTTGGTACCAGGCACAGAGCAAAGCGCTGGCTTTGCCTGTCTAATTGATTCGCTATCAACAGACTCTTAAGGCTATGTAAATTTAGACTTGACATAATACTCAGCCTGTGCAAACTGTCCAGATCCTCGAGATATATCAGACGTAGTGAATCTGCCAAATCATTCTGCTCATTCAAGATGCCGCACTTGACTTTGATCAAAGTCCAGTGTGTGGAGATTTGTCATTCGAGTAGGTTCGCAACATCCCAGCCTGTGGCACAGGAAAACCAGATGGGAATGAAATTGAGGGGCCGATGTGACATGTTCAAATACTCAGTCAAGATGGAACAAATATAATGATGACATGGATGTCACATGGAGTGACAAAGTGATTTCATCAAAGTATGAATACTTTATCAGTTTTAATTATCTGGATGGATGTCACACGGAGTAACAAAGTAATTTCATCAGAGTAGAATACTTTATTTAAGTTATCTGAATGGATGTCATGGAGTAACAAAGTGATTTCATTAAAGTATGAATACTTTATTAGTTTAAATTATCTGGATGAATGTCATAGGGAGTAATAAAGTGATTTCATCAAAGCATGAATACTTTATGAGCTTGAATTATATGGATGGATGTCATACAGAGTGACAAAATAATTTCATCAAAGTATGAATACTTTATTAGTTTAACTTATCTGGATGAATGTCATATGGAGTAAGAAATTAATTTTACTAAATTATGAATACTTTATTAGTTTAAATTATCTGGATGGATGTCATAGGGAGTGACCAAATAATTTCATCAAAGTATGAATACTTTATTAGTTTAAATTATCCAAGTGGGCATTTATTCATTTGTGATGAAACACTTCCTGGGAGTGAATTTCACACTCCATGTGTTTGGACCTTTGCCATCTGGATTCATTTCTTTTGTTTTGTTCATACTCACCCGCTACAACAAGTAATGTGGTCTAAATTCGGTATTTATATTTTTGTTGGCATTGCATAAGGGTTTTTTTTTGTTTTTGTTTTTGTTTGTTTGTTTGGTTTTTTTTTTGGTCATTTGATGATCCTGTGAGTGGCAATGCAGGGGGTTAAAGGACAAATCCACCTTCACAGACATGTAGATTGAGTGAATTCAGCAATATTAGTAGCACACATCAGTAAAAGTTTGAGGAAAATTGGACGATCCATTCAAAAGTTACAAATTTTTGAAGTTTCTGCTCAGTCACGGCTGGATGAGAAGACTAGTAAAGCTTGTGATGTCACATGTGTACAACGATATAAAGAAAGTATAAAGAAACTTTGACATATTTTCACTTTTCTTGCATAACAAAAGGTCACTCGACTTCTCTCTTTTAGAAGGCAGGGGGAATAATATTACCGTTAACATACGTCAGTAACAAGTCGAAGAAATGTGCACTTTATTCAAAAAGTAAAGTTTTGTGAAATTCTCTCTTTATTTTCCTTATATCGTTGTACGCATCTGACATCATACACTGTAGTAAGTCTTCTTATCCAGCAGTGATTGTGCAGACACTTTAAAGATTCATAACTTTTTAACAGATTGTTGGATTTTCCCCAAACTGTCACTGATGTGTTCTACTAATATTGCTGCATTCACTCAACCCACATGTCTATGAAGGTGAACTTGTCCTTTAAGTACATGTTTTGATGTGGCTGAATAAAAATAGTCATTCAAGTAGGAGCTAAAAGGAAGTTTGTTGGACTTGCCTGAATATGTCCACATTTAAAAAACATAAAAACCACACACTTCTAGGGAAAAGCAGTCAATGCATTTCAGTCTTTAGTCGTGGTTTTGAAATTGCTCATCTTACTTAGAAATACAGAGATTAATCTTCTAATATGCTTAGCAATTTGTACATAGATTTCTTCCAAACAATTCTTATGACTTACATTGTATCACCACCAGAAATGTCTACCAACCGTGTATGGTTTACTGACTGCATGCTGTACTACTCTTCCCTTCGTCAACTGCTTTCTCAAAGAGAAAAATACACAGATTTGAACTTCCAGTGTATTATGAGCTTGCTTTGGGTTTAAATTGAATTAAAAGGGGGAAATGAAAATGAAAATGAAATGAAATGAAAATGAAAACTAAGTATTTTATGACAGTATTCATAACTGTGCTGCTTGTAGTATTTATATGGACAACCATTTCAAGGAGTTTATATCAGTTTAATGAATTGTTTCACAACCTTTACTGTTTAATTGTGAGTGTTTACTTGATTGCTGTTTTCGATGTCTTTACGGCTGTATTGGACACAAGTCCATGCATTTGATCACTTTGATGTACAACGTATGCTAGTAAGAAGAGCGTTTAGATAGTTTGGGTCCACGCACTAAAAGTGAGAAGAATTTCCTTTCCTTATTTTTCAAAAGAGGAAAAAAATAAAAATTACAAGGCGTTATGCCTCACCTCTCATAAACCAGCGAAGCTGAAAGATCACCTTATATCTTGTTACGCACCAAAAAATGTCAATCTCGCTTTCCCTTGTGCTCAATATTTGCCATCGTTGAGCGAAAACCCTTTCCATCATTCAAATGGAAAAGGGTTATTCTCAGGCTGCGCTGCATGTGGTACCCTTTGCTCTGTCATCATTTGCGCTGTCATCTGACTCCTCTATATCTTTATTCTTTTTTTTCTATTTAGTTCTCTCTGTAATTAACGGCCATGAATTTGGTTCTAGCTCACAGTGTCTGCTGTCTATGAAGTATGAAATTTCAGAGTCACCATGACACTCGTGTCAGTGTGCATTGTTAGTTATCGATTCGCTTTGATGCCTTTCCCTTTCAGAATTTTTGGATGATTTGTGATATGTGCAGATGGGGAAAAAAAAGTGATTGTTGCAGGGATCTCACCCTTCTGCCACCCCCTCCCAAAGAAAACAACAAAATTGTGTGAACTGTTCTAGTTATACTCAGTTTGTATCTAAATATTCTGCAAAAGAGAAAAAGAAGCTTATTAAATGAGAATCTCTTGTTTTTATTAATCACAGATGGAGACTAAAATTATAATCAGTTTCTAGGCCTAGGTGTGCTTTCAAAAACCTGAATGTGCAACAGCAGATAATACTGTAAGGATGTTGATGTTATGTTAACCAGCGAATACCAAGTTCTGCTCAGTGAATAGTCTTTCTGCTACTACCTTTTTATATTGTAATTAGATGGACTGTCGTTTGAAAGGTTATGACTTGAGCTTGACCAGTTGGATTTCATGGACGCTCACACTTGTGGAACAATATCAATAAAGTGATGGTAATTACATATGTATGCTGTAACACGACTTGGAGAATGTGTAAACTACTGATATAAGGTGTAAGCTTTTCACTGGCATTTGGTTTTGTCTTTACTACCAGGACCAGAAGGATGGTACAAGAGCTTCCCGCAGGCTGGGGGCAAACGCCAGTCGCCCATCGACATCCAGAAGAAGGAGGTCAAGTATGATACCAAGCTGGCCGAGAAGCCTCTGAAGATTTCCTACGACCCAAACCGTACCAAATCGCTGATCAACAACGGGCTGACATTCCGGGTTGACATTGACGCGTGTGATTCCAGTAAGTTGTACCCTTTGTGCGTTCCGAGTGCCCAGTGGCACAGAAAACCCCATGTAGCATTTTAAGACACACTGTCCGAAGTTTCTGGAATAGAAAGGCCCATATTCACAAATGTGGTCTAGGTCAAAACCATGCTCTAAATTTAGTCCATGGATGAAATAGGCGTGAAATAGGCGTACCTTACACATGCATGTATCTACGGTTACAGCTCGTTATTCCGAAGATTCGTTATTCCGAAGGCTCTTCAGTCCGAAGATTCGTTATTCCAAAGGTTCGTTATTCCGAATTTCATTTTCGGATTAACAAATCTTCGGAATAACAAACCTTCGGAATAACACCACAGATGTTCGGATTAACGAACCTGTTTTCATTTTTAGATTAACGATCCTCTAGGTATAGAGATTTTGTGTGTTTCGGATTAACGAACCTTCGGAATAACGAACCTTCAGAATAGAGAACCTTCGGAATAACGAACAGCACCCGATAAGATACACACAGCTATCATTGCATGTCTATCTGTTGGTGTTAACAATCTGTCACGCACATTTACAGAGAAAAAAAAAATTTGCATAAATCATGGACTACATTTAAACCATCTTCATCTCAGCATTCATCCTAGATCCATGAATAGCCAAATTCTTATCTATCAAATTAACATTTGAATAAATTTGTAGTTGTGTGCTAACTTTACAAGGGTGTGTTCAGAAGAAAAAGTCTTTGATGGTACAACTTTCTCATTGGCCTACACTTTGTAGACTCGCGTCATTCCTCAATGTATCATTTGGGATTTCATGGGTAATTGAAAATTTGCTTGTAGTTTATAGATATCCTGTGAGTGGACGAGGCTTCCAGCAGTACATTAGTTTGAAATTGTACAAATTTGTTAGTAGATGATTTAGCACTCTCATAAACCACGTACACGTATTCCTGTTGTCTTGTTTCTTTTACCAAGTACATTTTGAGTAGTTTATTGAAACGGATTTACTTTCAGGACTGTACTTGGTCATCCACTTCAATTACAGTTGTGCTAAGCATGCAAGTAATATCTTGAAAATATTGGCTATGAAGGCATCCATTCTTCTTTTCAAGGGTAAATGTCAAGTTATTATTCATAGTAGCAGTGTTTAGAGCTACTGAATTATATACAGCTAAGAGATATAAATATTTGTGTCAAGTACATTTTAGATGTGATGCCAAAAGGAATAGATAGTGCCAAACTTTGTTATCTATAAATGACATGTAACTGGATATCTTCATACGAGTGTGGATAGTTTATCTTTTGGAGTGGAGATTCATATTTGTTTCCATTACTCTCAAATGCTTACAGGCTTGGAATATACAGAGTGAGTACATCACATTTCTCAGGGAGGGGGAGAAAATGAAGTGTAAGAGTGTGTGTAAAGCTTTTTATAATGCCCTGTGCATCCATCTATTATCAAAAAAGGTCAAATGTGGAAATCATATTTTGCATATATTCCATGTATGCCCAAATTTTAATAATGCTTTCTTTCTTGAAATTCAAGGTTGATTAAGATAAAATGTATCATGGAGACTATGATAGCAGTATAATTTGTCACAATAACAGTAGGATCATTGACCAGTTCTGTACAACAAAAACGTATGCTGAAAGACAACTTTAAAAGAATTAGTTAATCAACATATAATTTTCAGACATTATAAGACATGGACTTGATGGTTAAGCTGCAGAAAATGAAAGATGCAAAAATAAGTTTGCTAAATGGTATCACATGTGATACTGTGTGATAAAGAACTAAGTATCAGCTCTAAAATAACCTTGTGACAGAACTGATATTTTCTAGCCTTGATTGTAAGTGGGTAAGGTTAAACTTGGTTAAAATTGTTCTAAAGGGTCAAAATATATGAAGTGATGGATGATTAAGTAGGCTTACATGCACACATTGCTGCTCGGTATTCATAGATTTTGTTTGTTTCTGAATCCACATCAGTTTTTACTAAGGGTCATGTACAAGCAGGGAGGTGGGAAGAGACCTGGTACAAGTGAGGTTTAGTGCCTTAATTCTGATTGTGTTGTTTGTTCAATTCATTGCCTTGGCAAGAAGATTGTATTTCACCACTTATTTCGACTTATTATCACCTCATGTGATACAACAATATGAAGTGACCCTCTTCAACTTCTTAGTTTGCCCACCCAAGTGACCTGGTCAGTGCTACAACTATTGTGTGAATTCAGACATTTTTTTTGTCCCCTTGTTTTCTTTTCTGGGGGGGGGGGGGGGGTAGAACTTTACAAACAAACAAAAATAGTTGTTGTGAGCAACTAAATGAATACAGTCTGGGTACCTGGAGCAATTGCCTCTTGGCCATATGATGGTCTGAGTACAGTTGATCACAACTCAAGGTGACGGCAGAGGTCAGACATGTCTAGCCAGACCAGGCAGTGCATCATGGGAAAAAGTCTGATTGCAAATTCATCGTGTAGGACAAAAAGCATCGGATGAGATCATATTGTTGTAGCTCACACAACACAAAATGGTGTCTGACCCCCAATTTTAAGCCTATAGGAAGGCCATATTAGAGATTATCCCCCCATCACTTGATAGTATTGATGTTGCCTGTCGCACATATTGGTGCCAGAGTTCGGTGATGAGCTCGCGGTGCCGCATTACCCTCAACTTTGTAAATTACTGGAAGGTGCTGCTACCCTGACAGCAGGCCTACCTGCAACATATTTGTATTATGACACAGTGAGAATACAGTACTGCAAGGATGCAAACCTTTCGTGAGGTGTACCTGTACACTGTATATCACAGAAGAGTAGTTCGTGCCAATTTTAATGGATGCAGTGCATTAAATGTATGATGTACATGTATACGTACATGTAGGCCTACAGTATCCTACACTGTTGAGCACAGAGATTAAAAGTCTCATATTTCCATTGTTTCAAGTGCACCTGTGATTTTTAAATCTTTCTTTCATGTATGTGGAAGAAAAAGTATCTAGATCAAATGGGGTTATAATGTCTGATTTTTTTTTTTTATGCTATAGTGGTACATTATCATGTACTACATATACAGATTATGGCCTATTTTTAGACACCAGAAGTGTGATATGCAATTACAGTACGCTTATGAAATACAGGAAGAAGCTAATTTGTGTACACATTTCCAATAAATACATATCATTTTCAGCTTTAATTCCCGGCAAGTACATGTACTTTGCAGGGGCTATCAAAAATCCTGTTGAAAATGCTAAAAAGTGCCTAAAATAGCCAGTTTCCCTCATGAGCATTTGAACTTTACTTGTGGTGTCCAACTTATTATCATTTCTTTTAAATTAAGGAACATTACACCATGGGGTTGGATTAAGGCCTTTCAAATGAGTCAAGTTAAAAGTTGAATTTTTTTTTTCCATTTTGGATTTTATTTTTTTTTTTTTCACTTTGCATAACGTGAAGCTAGATTGAATATAAAAGATCTTAATTTATTTTGCTTATTGTTTTGTTGTTGTTATTTGTAGTTTTCTTCACACTGACCAGTCCTGTTATGTATGAGTAAATTTGCTGTCGTAATGCAGAACAGCTTCCTTTTATCATAGCACATGCTGCCAAAATCTAACTGCCCCAGAAATAGTGAACTGTTTGAAATGCTCGCTCCTTGTTGTGACCGTCCGTGAAATTGAAAACACGCAAATAGTTCATCTGACCCAGCCAATGTGCGAAAAATTTCCGCTTTAACAGCAGGTGATTGAAACTTGGCTGGTCTGGAGAAGAACTCTAAAGATGAATAATGGCAGTGCGCTCACACAAAACATTAGCCCCAAACAACAGTAATGTGGCAGTGCTGCAGGATATGAAAATTAGTGAATATTTCATGGAATCTACAGTAGCAAACGAGCATTACAACTGAATATTTGATGAGCAATCCCACCATAATTGCTTTGACTGCGTCCTCAAATTTTTATAAAAATGAACTTGTGGAGGTGTATCTTAAACATCTAATGTTTTAAAAAAAAAAAGTGAAACATCAAAATTTTAATCCTTGGAGACATGGCTGCAACTGTCAATTTGGTGTTGTTGTTGTTTTTTTTAATTACCTTTTGTGTGGTCTGACTGAAAAAAAAATGAAACAAAACATTTACCAATAACCCAAGGGGCTGATAAAGAATATCCACATAATGGCTCCTAATGTGTGGTACTAAATCATTCATTATTTCCAAAGACTGGCTAGCCAAGTTTATTAACCTTACTCTTCTGACTAAATAAAAGTTTACAAGTAGAAGCCTCACCATACTGTTTTACATGTGCCAGTAGTTACCCAAACCCTACCAACTTTGTTCAACCACAATGTCTTTGGGATGTTAGTATATACCTCAAATATTGAACTAGAATTAAAATAGTATCATAACAAAAGTATTTACCGTCCCTTCTTCTTGCTCACGCGTTACCAATCTTATGTGCAAGTTGTTGGTTTTTTTTTCGCTAATATGAAGAGTGAATAGTTTGGTGACAAGTGACTATTAAAAAAGAATGTGACTTGACGTTGTGTTAACAGTGGAACGTTTTATTGCGGGTAATGAATTTGTTCAGAGAATGATGGATGTCCTATCCCATGTTTGTAGATTGGCAGAATTGCTGTCAGTCCTTTATTGTGCTTTCATTACAAGACAGTGATCTATGAGTGATGTCGTACCGAGTGTTTGCTCACAGCAAACGTACGGCACATTCTAATGACCGCCATGAAACACATTTACCCAAATATTGTCATCATAATGGGATCAGAGTGCGTATTTGCTTGTTTCCAACATGTGTGCAAGATTCATTAAATACGGCTATCAAGAACTCCCGGAAGTTTTCACTGGAGAAAGTTTATCTAAAAACATTATCATTGATTCCAAGTAAGAAAATGTGCCTTTGGCGGAGATTGCTGTATGAATTTCACCTAGGCCAGTAACTGATAGTGAATACCGGTAAATGTGAAAGTGCTGCTCAGTTTTTTGTTTTCTTTTGTTTGTGTTTTGTTCCTTTACGACACAAGGTTGACAGACTGCTGTGACATGACTTTAATTTTGACATTTGATAAAGAACTTGTTGGGACTGGGAGGGCAGCAGCTTGATAAAGATAATGACATTCATAAAGCATTGAGAAGGAACAGGGGATCTAGGAGACGTGTGAAATTAGTGTGCAGTTCTCATGACATCTCGCTTTGGAATGAGAAACCGCATCTTCACAAAGTGACAGGGAGAAAGGGCCTTCGAATCGGATGCAGAGGGAAGAAGGAGGAGGAACAAAAAGGGGGATGGAACAAAAAAGGAGATTTAAACAAAAAAGGAGATTTACAAGTTTGTCTGAGGAAGGCAGGTGGCAATGTGAGCATTCGATGAAGTAAAAGTCACATAATTCCAATATGTCATGCATTTTACAGCTTTCACTTCTCTCACCTTTTTTCCGTGAGAAAAATTGTTGACAGCTCTGGATTTACCTGCTGGTTATGGCAGACATATATCTTTTTCTTTTTGTTGTTGTTGAATACATTCTGACTTTTCTCCATCATTTAAAAGGACACTGTTATAAATAGATTGATCATTGGATACACAATCAATGTAGTATTAGGCATTGAGAGTGTGTTTGTACAGGTCATCACATGGAAAACCATGGTTACATGATTTTAAAGCTGCCTGATAATCGGCATGATATAGCCAATGCAACTTGTTTATGCCAACTACAAATACATGTATTACCCTTTAGCAGTGTAAAAAAACTAGTGCATTCTTCTGTGCCAGGAATATAACCAGGGAATTACCATTGTCTGCAGAAGGCCAAATGTGATTTCATGGGGGTAATATAAAATGCTGGAAATAGCAGTTCCCTGCCAGCCACTCTGCTAATTTCAGTCAGTTTGATAACATGCAGTTCCTTACTAAATTAATTGTTTATGCACCACTGAGCAAATTGAATCTGTATAGTTTATGGCTTGACGATTGGGGGGGGGGGGGGGGGGGGGGGTGAAATAGTCAGTTTTCTGTGCGTTGCCATATTCCTGTTGACAGGTCCATGCATTTAAGTGCTTATCAAATGCTCATTTATTCTACATTATGGGACTTGGTATTCATCTGTTGCGTGTTTTAGAGCTAGGTGGGATGTAAAAGACTTATACTCATAATTGTGATTGCAATTTTAATATTATGATGTACATCAGGTATCTTGTGTGCAGTATGTGATGATGAAGACAGATGCTCACTGTAATTTGTAATATTGATAAATTTTGATGGTGTCTCTTCTGGGGGATGGTGTGGGGTTTACAGAATTTACTAGTGGCGGATCATACATGGGGGCACCAGGTACACGCCCCATTTTAATTTTTTTTCTTTTTTTAACAAAAGAAATAAAAAGAAATAATTAAAGGGGCTGATTGAACTGGAAGTTGGACGAGAAAATATCTTTTCTTTGTTTTTCTTTCTTTTTGCTTTTTCAGCTGATTAAACCCTGAAGTGGTACTTTGAACCCCCCCCCCCCCCCTTTACGAAATTCCTGGATCTGCCTCTGTTTACAGTGTTTGCATAATTTAAGATGAAATTTATGAATTTACCCTCAATGGTCTGCATAGTATATTTTAATGGGAATGTGATTCTTCAGTTCATGAAGGTTTGGCCTTCCAATTGTTCCAGCTGCTACAGTCAAGAATCACCTACAGCTGTATCCCATTTTCAAATTTTGGTGTAGGTGTAGACTTAGTGACTGCTTTAAATTTGATGATGCATTTTCATTCATCATTGCCTGCCTTATTTTATTGTAAATGAGCAACAATGGATTTTTGTGTGGCTCTACAGTGTATGCTCTTTAATGAATTTATGTTTATAAACAATTATTTGTGTTACAGCTGTAGAACTATGCCATTATATCACCAGGAAATGTGCAGCCAATTTTGACTGTCAGTGGTGTTTCTAGTGTGGAAGGAGGCAGATCATGCACATTATTTTTTTAGGTACACCGTATATTGACACGGGTACAACACATTAACTTCCATAATGTCAATGGGCCTCTATTGTCGACAGGGACATTGGACATCTAACCATGAGCTCATTGGCATTAATGCTTGTCTCTGATGTCAAGACTATGAGGTGATGATGCCACAGGCTTTTGTCTGAACATGGTTAGCAACCGTTGCATTCTCAGATATTCAGGCTTCATGAGGTTGTTTGGAATCAGTTTCCATGGCAATGAATGGCTTTGGCGTCACGCTCCGGTATTTTTTGAACATCAAATTTATGAGCACCAGGTTTGGTAACAAGATTATTGAGTGTGATGTAGCCCTCTGCTCTGTGGATATATTCTTGTTTTAGTCCTTGTGAAGATCATAATGTAACCATTAGCTTGATGAAAGACAGCCACTGGTAGATGCATAATTCCTGATGCACAGTAAAACTCAGGACTGCATGTTATGTGAAATATAAATTTATACCGTACAAGGCAGAAAGGTAATTCAGCAAGCGTAGTGGTTAAGTTTTTACGTGAAGCCATCTGTAACTATAGTAAATGGTCCTTCTAGAATTGTGATGCCCCACATGGACTACCCTTTTCATCAAGCTCTTCACAACTTAATCACAAAAAGAAAAACATTGTAATTTCAAACTCTCATGGGTGACATAACAAACTGGATAGAATACAAGGCCATTCATATTGACATTAACTTGCTAAACTTAGCATGAATGGAACTCCCCCTTTTTTTAAGTGCAATAGCTGGCTTTCAGTGAATATAAAGCTTTCTGTAGTGTTTTAGGCAAACACAAAATATTTTCTTGTGCTTGGTGAAAGTTCTTAAAATTGGATGTAGTGAGTTTTCATCAAAATTTGCATTGGTGACTGCTTCATCCATTTTTAAAAAGAATAATATGACTGTTTGTGCCTGACAGGCTCTGCCCCAAAACAAAACTTTAGAAAAAAAAAAATCTCCATGATGTAGGACCTACATCACTGATGAGGAAACAGACAGATCAGTGTGTCATCTCATTTGTATCAGGTGTTGCTAACTGCAGAAGTGTTCAAATCAGTCATTGCCGTACAAATGTTGAGCATTCTGAGCTCGAGGATCCTTAGCACACACCCTCTGATGACATCATGCTGATTATGTAATCGAGCAAGTTATTCTTCTTCTCCTTTTTTTTTTTCTGAGGGTAAACTGACTCCTTCATTTATGGAGACTGTTGCAGATTAGGGACATTCCCATACATTTGTACATCTTAGCTCAGAGTAGATTCTTATAACACTTTATTTTTCTTTCTCTTTGTTGATATTCAAAAGAGTAACGTCTATGGATTCCCCATTGACAATATAACAAGTCATTTGCTTCTAACACCTGCACAGTGAGGAACCTGTAAATGAGCAATGTAAGTCTACATTATTAGGCTATTTGAGAAAGTGATTCCCCTGCTGCCTACTCTTCAAAAAGAGCGGAAAAATGAGTGAATGTGATGCAGATGATTATCGAAGATTTACTCACAGGCTATGACTCAATTTAGTCTTGCAGGTCTAGAGTACACTCATGTCAGCCTTGAAATGTATATATATTTTTTTTCTTTGTGTTTTATCTTGTGACAGATCTGAGCGAGGGCCCCTGGATGAGAAGTATCAGCTGGTTCAGTTCCACGCCCACTGGGGCAGCAAGGATGAAGTAGGAGCAGAGCATACCTTTGATGGCAAACAGTACTCAGCCGAGGTGAGTGAATTCCGACTGCACACAGAGCTACTTCAGGGCCTGATGTTAAGCAGTGGCCCAGGGCCACTAAAGATTGATGACAGGCCACCAAATTTCCAAAAAGGTTACCTTTTGATGACCCAGTCAGGCAGCTAGAATTCAAAATTAATTTTTATATTTCCCCTCATTTCAGGCCACTACGTTTCTGTTTTGGGCCATCAAAATATCAGATGCAAAAAATTTAAGTGACCCAAATGGAGAGCAGAGAAAAAGATAATGTCAAGTCCTGAACTGTCTTTTCTGTGTAGAGCTTTCAAATGAGTACTCCCGGTACTCATTTCCAAATGTGATTCAGGAAATAGTTAAGTGCTAATGGGGGTGTTTTTTTGTTTGTTTGTTTGTTTGTTTGTTTGTTTGTTTGTTTGTTTGTTTGTTTGTTTGTTTTTTGGTTAGTCTAAATGCAAACCTGACTCTTATTTCTCCAAAGTCACTTTTCTTAAAATATAGCAGGGCAAATCATGGTCTGGAGGTATTTCCCCACATGAGTTCATGACTAGATATTCTAAGCCTGTTTGTAATCTGAATGGTTTAACCTCTAAACCACGATGTAGGAGGTGGAGCCTAGCTTGACCTCGGGGAGCCATAAAGCCCTCAAATTAACCCGTTGAAGAGGAGCCCCAAGAATGCAGGGGCAGGTGTCTGTGGAAATGCGTGTTTGAGCAAAATCAGTCCGTCCTTAGTGGGTTAAGGGATTTGTAAAAATCTTGTTTGCTAGAATCAGGAATGATAGAGCTTAGTTTTGTTAAAGTGCTGTAAGTACATTGGTGAGTACAGTTTGAAGTTTGTTCATGGCGAATCTGGGGGTAATCCCTTCCAGGCCCTAGTGGGGGGGGGGGGGGGGGGGGGGGGGGGTGGGGGAGGGGGTGTGCACCAGATTAGACCCCATTCCCTCCTCGAGATCCTCCACCAAAACTCCCCAAGTTTTCTGTGTTCTTCTTGGCTAATAGTCTGCAAGAATGTGTTGAAGGTGAACTTGCAATACTCAGGTGAGGTGAGACCCCTCCCCCCCCCTTGTATTTATCTTGGCATAAAATCATGTGGTACTTTCAAGATGATTTACTGTTTAGTCATATGCTTCTCTGTAACCTTCAAATGGAGGTCTTGGGTGTCAAGTGACATACACCAAATGAAAATATTAGTACAGCATACTTGCATACCTGTAATCTGTTGGATTGAAAGTGCATATGATGACATAAATCTGTATTTGTTTTCCTCCGTAGTACACTGAACGTTTTTGTGTGCGAGTGTGGGCAAATGCTGAAAGAAAACATTTAAAGACTTGATTATTTTTTTGAGTTCAAGTTATTGTTTTGTCTGTGTGTGTGTGGGTGTGTTTGTATTCTGTGCCATGCCTTAAACAATGAGCTAAAAAGACAGCAAAAGAATAAATGTGAAAAATTAAGTGAAGAAAAAGAGATGATTTTATACAGGGTACTGCCCCCCAAGTGAGTCAAGTACCACAACCATGAAAAAGTACTGTACATTGTCAAATGCTATTCCTTCCATTTTCTGCTTCTTCCACTTTGTTAAAAGGCCAAAAGTGCCTCCTTTTTTTCATGTCTTCGTCCATTTTTGACAAGAGTATGCCAGTTGCCAGCTCTATCACTCCTGATTCTGGCAATTTTAATAACAATACTTAAAGAAATATGAAAAAGGGAGCCAAAGAACACTTGATGAAGAAAGGTGGTCACTTCTCTTCTTGACACTAACTTCTTTTTTTTTCTGGTGGCCCGTTCAGTCTGAAATTTTGTTGGCCCCAAAAAGATCAGTGTATGTGGTTGCCCCCCAAAAAAGATACAGTGTATGTGGTGGCCTGAAACAAAAGCAAACGTAGCGATCCATTGTGAATTTCAGTTGCCTGATCAGGCCACCAAAAGATATTTAAACCTCTTTTTGAAATTTGGTGGTGCGACACCAGTTTTTAGTGACCCTGGGCCCCCGCTATTAAATGTCGAGCTCTAGTTTATACTATATTTGAATTATATGACAGCAGTGATCAGAAACCAAACCAACACAAAATTGTCCTGGTCTTTTTCTCCTCACAGGTCCATTTGGTACACTGGAACACGGAGAAATTCAAGTCGGTGGGCGATGCCATCAAAGAGGACAGGGGAATCGCCGTACTTGGATCCTTCCTGAAGGTGAGCCGTTAGCGACCTTGGCTTGGCCATATCCTCAAAAGCACCTGCTCTGATGTGTTGTTAAAGGGAAAGTGCAGCGTGATATTACTTTGCTTTGTATGAAAACAAAACAAAAAAAAATCAAAGTAGAAAATTTTTATTAAAAAAACTAGGCATACTAAGACAGTTATGAATTTAGAGACAAATTGGAAGCTCTGTATGACATAAATGTTAAGAAGTTCTCCATTCTAATTGTACACCAAAAAGTCACAACTTTGTTTATTTTTTTCTACACAAGAAAAATTATCTTCAAATCTATTCTTGGTATATAATAAAAGTAAAATGTTTATACTTGTCCTCCTCAGCGGATAAGTTCTATCTGTGCCAGAATATTTGAGAAAAGTGAAAATTAGTGAAATTTTATATGTGAAACAAATGGAGAACTGCACGCCTACATCACACAGAGTTGCGAATTTGTCTTACTATCTAAACTTGATCAGTTCATAACCCTTCACTTTTTCATTTCATTATCCCTGAGCATATTTTTCACTTTTTTTTTCAGTGCTTTATCTCTCACCATAATTTTTTCACTCTTTTCCTTCTAGGTTGGATCTCACCATACTGGATTTGATAAGCTTATTCCATTCCTGCGCAAAGTACAGAAGAAGGTGAGTTTGTGTTGTGCCATCCAACTCTCCAGCTGTGCAGCCTTGAAGAAACAAGGCAGAGCATTGCTAGGCTGGCGATTTGTAATGTTAAAGGCTGCGTGTATCTAAAGATCTTCTGAGGCAGAATCACGATCCTAAACACGTTTGAGGCGTTTTCAGGGGTTAGATGAATGCAACCATGTTTTCAAACGTGTTTAGAAATGGTGATTTGAAACGCCTTTTAAAGGGCGTTTTGAAATGTGTTTGAGACCATGATCGCCTCAGGTGTACATTATTAAGTTTACTGTGGTCATGGCGCGTGCTTCAGAACACTGTGAACTGGACGGGGGAGGGGATATAAGACAAAACAGGGGGGGGGGGGGACATGAGATGGATCGACATGACCAGCCACGATTTCTGTGGATGCCAGGCAAGATTCTTTTAGCTGTCAAAAAAACACAATGCCACAACAGTCGCTGTGTGGATGACAAACCGGGTAGGCTGCAGGAAAACGGGTTGAACGACACATTACTGCATCAGCAATAGGAAGAAAGAAGGCCAAAACTTGAGTACGGAGAAAGAAATGGCCACATCCCCTAATGCACCATGCAGTGGGGGCTGCTGCTGCAGCCAGGAAGCCAGAAACGTTCATGTAAAGCCTAGCATAAGCCTAGGGAAATCAGAGCTGAATGGCGTGCTTTTATCAGCATAATTGTTGTCATTAGCATTTCTAGAATTTGTATGGTCGTGCAGCTGCTCCAACTGAGGGAGAAGCGTTATGAGGTTGATGCGAGTGTAGTCCGCACGTCAGACTCGGCATGCCAATGGAAAGTAGACGTGACATGTGTTGGTAATAAGAGTGCATACACATATCATTGCCTGGGAGGGCAAAAACTGTGTGCATTGACAACAATAATAGGGAAAAAGTAAGGCCAGCTAATTTGATCTGTGCAAGAAATAGTAGGTAATTTTTTAGCTTTTCTTGCATGTATATCATTTATCATAAATTTGTGCAAATTAAAAAAAAATGCAATGGAATGCAAAGGGAGTGCACACATTTAACTATAGAACTATAGAAATTAAATCATTTAACGAAATGGCAGGTTTCTATTTGGTATACCAGGGTACCAAATACAGCACCGCTTTAGAAGATTGTGAATTGCAATGAAATTGTCATGTATTCATAACCACATCCTACTGGTATCTTTTTAGCAATAAAAATCCCCTGTTTGAGATGTGGAATTTGGCACTTTGCCTTAGCCTTTGCCATGTCAAAAGAGTAGCAGAAATGAAAGAAACAAAATGTGGCATGAACAGTATTTTACTTCCATCAAGAGGATAGTGAAAGGTAACGAATTTGCATTTCTGCTTCCTCCAAGGAAGTTGTTTTTGTCGCTGTTGGTTTGTTTGCAAAATAACTCAAAAAGTTTTGGATGGATTTCAATGAAACTTGCAGGAAAAGTTTGTAATGATACAAGGAACAGATGATTAAATTTTGGTAGTGATCTGGGAATTTTTAATGAATGTGATATAGGATATCTTTTGTTTTTTGGCAACTAGGGTCAATAAACCTCGGAGTTCAAGCTGCGCGTATTTGAGGTTTGCATGCTCGCACTATTAAAGCATGTGCTCTGCTTGAGGTGCCGCGCAGCATGCAGGAAGCTGATGAGGTATGTAAACACGAGGCTTCTTCATCATTGGAAAATTGGGCAATTATCAGCAGGTGTGAATTAGTGGAAATGAGCTGCTTAGCGGAGGTCTGCACTCTCCGGGTGCGTTTCTAGTCTGAAAATGCTGTGACTCTCCTGAAATGCTAAACATACAAGTACGTAGCTACCAATTACTGGTTGTATCCAATTTCTAATGCCTTCTTCTTTGCTCCATGATTCTTGTTTCTCCTAAACAATTTGTGCATTCATCCTTTTCTAATCAAAGCATTTTCGATAGGTTTATTGTATGAAGGTGATGGTGCAAAACTTGATTGGCAATTTGCTGCATATTCCTGGGAGTTGCCTAAGAAAAAAAAAAAAAAAAACTGAAGCAAAGCAGAGACTGACTTTTGAACCCAGCGCATCGGCTAATCTTATCGGATATCGCGGTAATTTTTCTCAGATATAATTTTATCTACCCAAGAGGTCAGGGTGAGTTCAACAAACAATGTCAGATAGTTTAAGAGAATCTGTGACCCCAGAAGGATCTGCAAAATAAGAAAGATCTTTTATCCTGTTATTTTTCTGTTTCTTTTGCCGCGTTTAGAAGTCTCCCTTTTCCTACTACTCATCAGTTGAACTGAGAATGATCTCCGGGAAGGGATTTGGCTGTTGCTGTGCAGCGGCGCCTGCAGAAAGATGGCTCTTTTTGTCGCGAGATGTTTCAGCTATTCAGCCATTCACAGAAAAATTGACAATTAATGATGATCAATTGCTCTAGAGGTCTATGAAGCGTCATGCCAGGAGGCAGTATTAAAATTTGTCAATGCTGTTGTTATCAATGAAGCCATCCGAGGTGGGGGTGGGGGGAGAAGGTATAGCACATTGTTTGTATATATATATTTTATTTTTCTCTGCTTGCCATTCACTGTCATCTCAGGTGCTGACGTTCTTCACTGTCCAGCCCATAAAAAGATCAATAGCCCTAGCATACAAGTAGGACAGTGATTGCTAATGCAAAAGTAGTGAAAGCAGATGGCTGCTACCTTTGGTGGTAGGTTTAATTACATGGGAATCTTGGTTTTTACTGCCTTCCTGCTCTCCCCCCCCCCCCCCCAATCAAAAAAAAGAAAGAAGAAAGATATAAACCATAGGGGCGCTGACTTGGCAAAAATAGCAGCAGTACAACTGAAAGCAGCAAGGCAACAACATGTGTAACTCTGGTAAGAGCACGAAGGGGGAGAGGTGACGTTTAACAAAAAGTAAAGAGAACATGGAAATCTCGGCTTAGACTGCCTACCTACACCCCCCTCCCCCCCCCCCCAAAAAAAAAGACAAGAAAGAAAGGAGAAAAATAAAGGTACAAATTATAGAGATGCTGACTTTGCAAAAAATAGTAGCAGAAACGGTACGACTGAAAGCAGCAAGGCAACAAAATTTGTAACCGTGGTAACAGCACGGAGGGGAAGACGGGACATTAAAAAAAATGAAGAGAACAATTGCCTTTTGCAATACCGGGTAATTTTGCCAGTCCATACTTTATTGAGCTTAACATGCTGTGGAGAGGTTGTAGTGATTTTAGATTGATGAATGCTGCTACACTCACAAGTTGATGAAAGTGACATGTATGCTGAGGCTACCAGGGGGATCATGTGTTATACACCAGGAACAAACAAAGATTTCATAGCAAGAGACCAGGAACAAAGATAGATTTCATAGCCCAACATGGTTTGTTGTCAAATTTCTATGCCAACTGTATGAAATGGAAGTATACCAGTAACCATGAAAAATATAGCAAGTCTGACGCGTGTCTCACCTTTCGGTCAAGAGGAGCTCCTCAAAGTTTTTTTGTCCCTGATTCTTTATCTTTTGCTTTGATGAATGTGATACAACTGTAGTAAAATGACTCTTGTATTGACCATAAACAATGGAATATAACTAACAGCGTTGATATAGGAGTGTAACTGATAGCATTGGGTATGTGTGCTGGGAGTGACTCTAAAAAGGGTCACAGTTGGTCTGATTATCTATCTGAGAGTTCTTGAACCTTGCACCGAGCTTGCTTGTTAGTTAGATCTTCATGCGGCTTTTGTCTCTGGATAATAGCAGCTAGAGAACATCAGACATCTTTTCTCAGGGTCGCATTAATTCTCCTCCAGACGAAATGAAGTGATATGCTCCCATGTATGCCCTGTTGGTCAAACCTGGGTTTCAGAACACATGTTATGCATTTGTTTTCTCCCTTTAATCTGTCCGGGAGAGACATTTTTTTCCATAGGAAAATTGGTATCTGGACTCCAAGAAATGCGTAAACCTGTGTTCTGTACAAAGTTGTTATAGTGCCTAAATTGTTTGTGTATTTAAACATTTTGTGCCATTGAACATGATTATTAAGAATATGACAACATATTCATTCAAATATCAGAAGCCATGTTTACAAATGTGCCCATGTTATGTGTCTCATATTTATTTGTTTTCATTTCTGTGATATTCTTGTGTTTTGAATGACTTTTTCCTTGTGGATGTATACTCTTCCCAACAAACCACCACAGAAATTCAGATTCAGATTCAGATTCATGTATAGTGCATATAGGAAATTCTTCTTGTTGGCATATGGGTGTACACATAGGAATATCTGCATACATACATACATACGTACATTCATGTACATGTACACGTCATATAAATAAATACAATTTTCAATTATATATATACCCGATCGTACAAGCATAATTTATACTCACAATACAGTAAACACAGTAAAATGATATGTTAGTTGCAATCAAATTATATCAATGTGCTTTTGATTGTGATTTTACACAGAATTTGTTATAAAAACAATTATAAATTTGTTTGTTTGGAAGATGTAGGATATTATTTAGTCTGGGAATTGGGAGAAAAAATTTGCTTTTCTATTATTTACAGCTTTTTGTCCTGTTGTCACAGCAGTAGTTGTAATAATTGCTGTCCTTGACTCTTTGCTTTCAGGGCTCGCAGACGACAATCGAAGGAGGTTTTGACCCAAGCTGCCTGCTCCCAGGTAGGTCCCGTCCATGGACAGACAGTTATACAAAGTATGTACCTCTCTGAGAGGTCATTTTGGAGCAAAATTTAGCAGCATTCCCAATTCCTAGTCTGTTCTGGACTAAGGTCATTCCCATTACTGCTAAACACTTTTATCGATCATGCCTGTCATCTGGTACAAAAGTTTTTGTTCCATGATGAATTCGGTGGGAATGACAGTTCTCAGTATGCAAACACAGTCAAACAAGAATGGCAGATTTTCCACCTTTTTAAATTATTTTGCCTCATTTCTGTGAGCATGTTTGATGTGTCTTGGTTCGCTGTGCTTTAATTCGCTGTAATGTAGAGCAGTACACACTTGAGTACATATATTGTACAGTGCATTTGCTGAGATATGTTAGACTCTTGGTGGCTAAAAAGATCCATCTTTAGTTGAGTATAAAAAACATACTTGCACAAAGTTTCAGCCCATGTAGGTCCAAGATGGTTTTTGTGACTCAAGAAATATACACATTTTAAGCAAAGCATCAAATGCAAGAATGTTTATGAGGGTTGGAACTGAGAAGTTGTTTGTTATCCTTGCAAGCAGTAATTAGCCAAGGATGACAGAATTTAATTTTGGCTGGTATGAATTTGGGGTATCAGCGATAGTTACTTTTAATCTTACCCTCTTCTGAGATATTAAAGTTGCTGGTATATATTAAAATTCAGGGTTAGCAGAATTTAGGGTAGTTGGCACATGTAATAGATGAGGCTGAATTTATGCAAACTTGAAGACGTGGGTAATTGCCTATCACTATCTTGTATGTTAACTTTTGTCAGCAAAGAAACAAAATACCCGGTACTCATTGCTATAGAAACAGAAAACCGCCTCACATTATGCTCCAGAGGAGTAACTAAGGAACAGACATCGATAGAATGGTTTAAAGGTATCTTCAGAAATTCATTTGACCAATAAGTTCATGTCCATAATCTAGCATGCAAATCAGAAATTTGTACATCTCTCTAGGTGCAACGTATGGATTGCCACTTGAAAAGGATAACTGATTCAGAAGATGATAAAGTTACCTATGCTTTCTGTACTGAGAGGATGAATTAATCTGGATTTTGCATTTTGTTTGGGAGAAAAAGTGCCTTGTCCTTGTCATTTTACTGAATGAAACTTCAGGGGATTAATTCTTGAAGGATGCAGACTTTTGCCATGAGAAAAAAAATGAGGCGAAGTATAGTCAGGATTAGCCTCTAGGCAGATATGATATTGAAGTGTATTATGCAAATGTAGGATAAACATTAGTGGGGTGTTTTGGTAGGCAGTCAAGCCAATGGGCAGCACATTGTCATCATACTGTAGCATTAATTTGTGTGGAGGTAGTATGATGCACCTTTCACAGTTGCTGCCAAATTCATCACAAACTTAACACCAAGTGTGTCCAGAAAATTTGCAGCCATGAATATTCATTCATTCATTCATTCATTTTGTCCATTTCCAACAGAAACATATGAATATTTTCACAGAAATTGCATATCTTTCAACAGCTGAAAGTACATGTGGAACTGGAGAGGTGTCTCGAGGATAAGGGCAGTTGTGTATGGGTAAATACATAGAGCCCTGTCAGCATACAGAGTAGAAAGAATGCTGAAAAGAATGATAAAAGTGGTTACTGTTGTTTTTTATCTTTTAAACAGATAACAAGGAAGACTACTTCACCTACGAGGGCTCCCTCACCACTCCGCCATGCTACGAGAGCGTCACCTTTATCCTCTTCAGCGAGGCTGTGGAGGTCTCTCCTGAGCAGGTAAAGAGTTTGTGATTCCCCTCATCATCAGATAAAGCAGAATGAAATATTTCCGGTGATATCTCACCTGTTACATAACGAGGAATATTCTTGAAGTAACGAATACAAATATCCAATTATATTTTCTTTTTATTTCTTTGTTTTTTACCAACTTTAATCACAAATATTTCAATTCAACAAGAATGGAGTTCATTCATTTTGCAATCAAACCCGTGATATATATTCAATAGAAACTCATTCTCTGAACATGTTGCATAATATGATAAGAATAAAAGAGGATGAGACCAAAATTGGAAATAGAATAAATTGAAATGAAATGAATTGAAAGATGAAATGAAATGACTTGAAATGAAATGAAATCAAATCAAATCAAATCAAATCAAATCAAATCAAATGAAGAGAGCAGTGAAAATTGCAAGTGAGACCATTGTCCCTGACTGAAGAAGGAGTCAACATAGATGAATTAAATATGCAGATTCCTGTGTTCCTTCATAATGGAAGCTCAACTGAAGTTTATTTATGTATTTTTGTTTTTTAGTTATTTTTGTAGTTTGTGTACTTGAAGGAAACCAAAACCCAAATATAAATGTGGATTGAGTGAAAGCATGCAATATTAGTGGAACACATCAGAGAAAGTTTGTAGAAAATCAGACAATCTGCTCAAAAGTAATTGATTTTTCAACATTTTTTTTTTTTTTTTGGGGGGGGTGTGTGTGTGTGTGTGTGTGTGTGTATGCCATCATCGCTGGATAAGTAGAACACTGCAGTTCATGATGTTGTTAATAGATGTTATTTGATTTCATGTCAATAGTTTGTTGCAAAATATCAGGTATTATATGCAGAAATAAAGTCCTTTAGAGAATAAGGAAGGAAACCAACCAAGTCTCTAATAATTTGTGTAACACCTCACTTTTTGGTTCATCCCTGCTTAGCTCCAAGCCCTGCGGGATCTGCTGACTCACTCCGAAGGAAAAGCCCCGTGCAACGGACATGATCACATCGTGGACAACTATCGCCCCGTCTGCCCCACCAACGGCCGCGTTGTCAGGGCTTCTTTCTCTGCCTAAAAACACGATCTTGCGCAGAGTCCCTCCCGTCTATTTCCTTTTTTTCTGTGTTTGGGGTTTTAAGTTGGAACGACTTGTAACATACATCTCAACAACAGGGTTAGAATTGTATAGCTTCTTACGTAATAATAATCATAAGCAGTAATATTTGTATCCTCCCTTGCCTTATTTGTAGTAAAACCATGCTATTTGTGCCTCATTAAAAGATATTAAGATCAATAGGTAATAACTGGTCTCTCTTTGATCAATTCCTCACAAAAATGTCAAAAATGCAGTCTGTGATAGCAATACAAAAGTTGATCTGAAGTTTCCCACGTTCAGTCTTGTGCATTGTTTTTAAATGGCAGAGCATGAGTTGTTCTTATCAGTTGCATTCACTAAAGTATGAAAGTTACACCAAATCATATTATGTAGATTGAAGTGGACTTGAGCTTGCTAGTTTGGTCTTTGAATCTTGTAATGCGGTATTGTTAGAGTGGCAGGAAAACTATCATATCTGCTGTAGCTTTCAATGATCATAACAAACAGTTTATTCCTCACTGGCGTTATGCAACTTAATGTATTAAGTATAGAAAATATACATACGTATATATATATGTATATATAAATGATAAAATTGATAAAATAAAAGGTTAGTCCACAGAATAATTCCTCTGTGATAAGTATCACAATCAAACTGGGATTTTATCCCCTTTCAAAATGGCCCTTGAACCATTGAATTAAACTAAGAGAGTAGAACATGGTATTTATGTTTTGCATGTATATTACTCATTGATTCCAACCCAAAATGAGCATATTGGTGCAGAAATAGATTACTTACAAAATAATCTTGTGAAAGAATAGCTTGAGGAATGTCTACATTTCAAGGAGAGTAGGCTCAATGACCTTTGCATTTTGATTGTACAACTTGTAAACGATGGTTGCATCAAAATAGGGGAAAAATGTCTTCCTAGGGGCTATCAACTATGGTATTGCAGATTATGCATGGTATATTTTTGTGGTCCTTGTGTAAAACAAACACACAAACACACAAACCAAAACAAAACTTCAGGTTTAGTGTATATTTATTTTTTTGGTGTGAAACGGAAGCCAAACAAGTACATGTATTATCTACATGTAGGAAATGTCATGGTATACATATAATCTAGGGAGCTAGTAAAGACAAGGCGATACCATCCTAGAAGATACAGAGTTAAACATATTTATTCTTCAAGGTAGGTAGCAGACAAGATATATATTTTACAAGAAAAGCAAAACAACAAAAAGAATTAAGAATTTTAAACATACTGTGAAAAAAAAATGAAATGCATGCCTGTATGTAGCTGTGTCAATACCACGTATGTACATTACAGAGTTTATTGAAGTCAGAATCAACAAGCAGATACAGAGTTATTTATCAATTTATCAGATATCAATATTTAAGTGATGATTATTCTTTTCTGCAAACAAAAGGAGAAAGCAATCCATCTTATTCAGGAAAGTCATTCATGTTATATATTTTTGGTCAGCTTTGTGTTGGTTTATAGAATTGTTGTTGTGTTCAATGAAATATATTAAGCTGCATCTGCATTTGGAAAATTAATAAACAAGGTGTAGTTGCATACATGTCAAAATGATTTGTGGACAAGAGTTTTGATCTGTGTTGTGCTGACTGGTTGCTGAGAATCTTTTGTGATTTAGAAATTCATGTATGACCCATCACCCTAAAAGTTAAAGTGTATCTTTGGCCAAAAAATTATTTTGGATATGTGAAAGAGACACATTTCAGTAATCCACTGCACCATCTTTCAGAGAAAATGGGTCATTAATTAGTGAAATAATGCACCTGAAAGTTTCCAAACACACTGTGTCTAGGAGATTCAGGAACCGCTGTGGTTCCGTAACCCACTGCAAACAATAGGGTTTGCTGTAGTCTTGCCTCCCAGACCCATTGTGTTTAGAAACTTTTGGATGCATTATTTCACTAATTAATGACCCCTTTTCTCTGAAAGTTGGTGCAATGGACTACTGAAATGTGTCTCTATCACATATCAAAAATAATTTTTTGGCCAAAGATACACTTTAATAGATAGAGCCACAAAATATTGATTTTTCTGTTTTGGGAATATTTTCATAATCCATCTAACAGTACTTTTCCAGTGCTGCGTGATTTGTTCAACCAGGTAGGTGTTGTTGAAGGAGTAGCAACTCTTCATATATATATATATATATATATATGTGTGTATATATATATATATATATATAAAATATATATATATATATATATATATATATATATATATATATATATATATATATATATATATATATGTATATATATATGTATATATATTTATATATATATGTATATATATATGTATATATATATATGTGTATATATATATAGATATATAGATAGATAGATAGATAGATACACATACGTTAGGTATATATCCATAGGGAATAGTAGTTTGTTGAGGACTGATGAAAAGTGCTCAATGCTGTAAAGCAGAGGGTATTAGGTGTACCTGTGCTTTAGTGCCTTGCTGCTACCGGCAGTTTGTATATACATGCGTGTGTGTGTGTGTGTGTAGTTTTAAGAGATTTACTGTGAAGTTGAGTGTGTGTGAGATGGTGCAATTAATACACCATGACACAAATTTGCAAAGATAGTTTGAAGTAACATCCATGGTTTCAATTTAGTGTGTGGACTTAACCCGTTGAGGACGAGTCCCGAGTATACTCGGGCAGGTGTCTATGGGAAATGCGTGCTGTAGCAAAATCAAACTGTCCTCAATGGGTTAAAAACAATTGCAAAATACTAGTAGGCGTACCTTTCACATGCATGTATACATCAGCACTCCTCCATCATTGGCTGTCTGTTGGTGTATGCGATCTGTCACACACATTTATGCAGACAAAATTTGGATAATCCATGGGCTAATCTTAGACATACCTCTATGCATTTGCACCAGTAGGTTGATTTATGCTGCCATGATGAATATAAATGCACACAAACCCCCACAAGTTATATGAATTTAATAATTTGTTGATCATTGAACTATTGAATGTGAAGTTTATATGTGGCAACTTGAAAACAGGTTGTCTTGCTCCAACTGTACCGGTATTGCTTGCATGATATTCTTTTAACCAATGCGAAAGGTTAAAATGAATTTCACACTTTTGAGAGTCCAGATCAGCTTTTTGTATTACATTGTAAAAATGTTACATTATGACACATCTGCTGAGAGATAATTATGGCTCATTCCTTTTTACCACTACATGAAATATCATTCTCAGCTCAGTTGGACTCTGGCCTTCAGCATGCTGGCAGCAAATTTTACAAATTTACGGCACAATTGGCTCTTATATAGATTCATGTGACCAAGATAACTTTACAGTACTGGCTGGATGCCATGCATAAAACCTTTCTGTGCCAATTTCTTTGGACAATTTGTACAACACAATAAGATTTGTTGTTTATGATAGTGTGTTGTTGTTGTTGTTGTTTTGTTGTTTTGTTGTTTTGTTTTCGTTGTTTGTTTCTTGTTTGTTTTGTTTATTTATCTATTTTTTATTTTTTATTTATTCATTTATTTTTATTTTTATTTTTTATTTTTTGGGGGGGTAATCAATATTTAAAGCGCAAAGAGGATTAACAATGGCTATCAAATTTCAGGCATCAAAACACTGTCATTCAATATGTAATTACACACATTCATGACATACCACTTGTTTTAATGAGCCATAGTACACAAATTGTGCTGTTGAGGTATCCAAATGCATTATGACAACAATCTGATTTTGCTCTAGTATGCATTTCCCATATATAGAAACCTACCCAAGTGTACTCGGGACTATTCTTCATATATTCCATAGTATGTACAGCAATGGCAAAGCAAAGCTCTGAAAATATATGTAAATCTTTGCTATCAAGGGGTATGTTGGAATGCAGTCGTAACTAGCAATTGATCAGACTGTCGATCTCTTCAATTCTATTCTGTTAAATTCTGCAACGCAGTTGAGGATCAGCTTGGGGTCAGGTCCTGTGGCAAATGAAATTCTATCCAGGAAGCACTGAGCCTGACGAAATTCGCTTATAAAACTGTGCCCTCGACATTTCTCTTGGCCTATTTATATGACGATATGATAGCCTGTTGACCCTTTCTGGATACAGTTATACAGTATAGGCTACAGGGTTTTTCAGGTTATAAAAATGTGTTGCTCCATTGTCGATTTATGAGGGCGTTGACAAGATACATCTGCACCAAAGTTTTCTCTTGGTAGGAACTTGAGTGATGGCACACTCCTCATCTTGACATGATTTATGCGTTATTATCCATTTTATCATTGTCTACAAAAGAAAAATGGTGTTAATTAGGCGGATGCGCGGCATACACATGACATTCCTCATGACAATCAAAATATAAATGTTGGATCAATTATTATTATTATGTACCAACGCTAATCACATTTTTTTCAGCAAAAGATTTCATAACATTTCATAGTTTTCTGTGTGTGCTGACGACCACCCCTTGCACGCCAAAAACAACACAAAACAAAACAAAGCAAAAAGTAGTTTTAAATATGTATGATACAGATGAATAGATAGACGTTTTTCCCCACATCAAGGCAAAGTCGCCGAAACAAGCGACTCATAAGGTAAAAGCGTGTAGATGAAGAGGGCAACGACAAGAATGAAGAGGGCGCTTTTTGCACATTTTTCAGAGGGAAGATTTATTCCCACAGCTATCTTGAGCACATACACGAAAAGAACGCAAATGTAGGAAATGCGTGAGAAAAAATGTTTATGGACAGCTCGATCTAGACCTTCATTCGAACAAAACAATTCAGGAGTTCTCACAGCGTGGAAAGTCCACATAAAAGTTTCCACAAGTTATATAATTATACCAAGATGGTGAAGGAAAACTTTCTGAAATATTGTGACAAGCGCTGCATGTATCGAATGACAGCATACATGCAGCGTGCGATCAGTTTGATGTCCCGTGCACCTTCTAACGCAGTCACATCTAATTCCGATACTGTGGTCCTTGTTATGCATAGGCCTAAGTTCTCTTGGTCACAATCTTTTTTGTTTCTCTCTCTCGTACAAAAGAAAAAAAAAATGAGATCATTTATTTCTAAAAGTCCCAAGAAAGCCGGAGAAGAATATAATAAAGGAGGATATTGGAATACAGCAAAAAACAAACAAACAAAGAAACAAACAAACAATCCCCTCCAAGAAAAAAAATGAAGGAGAAGCCATCTAAAATCAAGGTTAAAGGGTGTGTACAGTTCTGGTCGAGGTGAGGATTTAACTTATAACGTTTTGCGAGATATTCAGAAACCACTCTATGAGATGTCAAAGAGCATGCAAGGGGTGTCAAAAGTTTATTTGTTGAAAATCGGTTTTGAATTGGCTGAGATATCCAAAAACAGAGTGAAACAGAGAGATCCTAATAAAAGGCGTGGCCTGTCGCCTTTTATCGTTATCACTTTTTGGCTATCTCAGCTATTTGAAAACCAATTTTCATCAAATAAACGTTGAATCCTTCTGAAAATTACATGCTCTTTCATATTTCATAGGAGGTTTCTCATTATCTAACTTATATAGGAATGTTCAAAACATGAATCCTAACCTCATGACGATCCTCATGAATCCCCATCCACTAGTAGCCTACTGTTCAGTCCCTTTAACAAGGCAAGGGGTGAGGAGGAAAGAATGCGAAGGAAGAAGAAGAACAAGAAAGAAGAAGAACGAGAAAGAAGGAAAGACTATAGAGAGAAAAGCATAGCTCCACATCGTCATCAAATAGCCCAACGGAAAAGTTCACAAAGTTCATCAGATCGCGAATGAACTTTGACAATCAAGCAGTCCTTCACCAAACAATTAACTCTCTTCATAATCAGTGGCGGATCCAGAGGGGGCGCAACCGGCGCACGCCCCCCCCCCCATTATTTTTCGTGAAAAACAAAAGAAATAAGAAGAAAAAATATGAAATGAAGCCCGGAAGTGCCACCAGAAATATTAGTCACGCCCCCCCCCCCCCCTCTTTGCAGAATTCCTGGATCCGCCCCTGATAATTGAGGATGTTCACCAGAAAGATGCTCTCCTTTGCACAAGAGAGCGTGTCGCCTTCACGGTGGATTCTAAAATAGCAGATGTCGAAAAGCTCCAACCTCACCATGTAGTGAACATAATCGTCATTATCACCCCGACCAATCAAACAGAAACAGCTAAAACACCTGTCTTCATCAGAAAACGGAATTGGAATTCAAATTGAGGAAGGCCGAAGAAATGCAATGCTATGCAAACGCAGTTACCTTAAATCCTCCAAGCAAAACATCGACAAACACGCCAATGAAAATGCGGAATGCAGTGTCACCAATCTGTCCCCCTTTTTTAAGGTGTTTCAGAACCCTCCGAACATCATCTTTTAAAAAATCAATGGAAAAAAAAACTGCAACCGATTCCGTCATTTAAAATCTCAGTCGCATCGCTGCAATGTTGGGTTATAATTGATCAGGGCAATATCATTAATAGACTATTCCAAGGTGTGATGTCATAGTCATTCGTCACCATGGAAATTGTATAAACAATCTCATCTGGCCAGTGTGTTTATGCTTTTCTCCTGCTTGTCAATGTCAACGGATTCTAAAAGAGAATTAAGTGGCAGCAAAAACAAGTGAGGATTTGGTTTGTTGTTTGATTTTGTTTTTGTTGTTTTACCTTATAGTCATGACCAATCGTCATTGGATCACCCCCTTTCCCTTAGCAAAAACTATATCCACCTATGACATCATCACTTACAAGTATTCGGTAGGGGAGAGTGGGGAGAAGTTGGGAGAAGTGGGGCAAAAATTGTGATTTTATGATTTTTTTTTTGTACATCTTCTCTTATATCTAGAATTGGGCACTCATGTCTTGGACTAAAAAACTATTGATATTTGACCGCAAAATGGGTTGTTGCATCATTTTCCTAAAAGTCTCATATTGTTTTACTATTGATTTAAAAATAAAAACAACTTCTGAATGGGGAGAATTGGGCCACCCTCTTGGAGAAATGGTATGGGACATTGGTTGATAGGATAAGGTGGGACAAACAGATAACATAGGCTAGACAATACAAGCACATCATATGATAATATGTGTGTGTGTGTGTGTGTGCGCGCGCGTGCGTGTGTGTGTGTGCGCGTGTGTGTGTGTGTGTGTGTGTGTGTTTCAATTAAAAGGTTACAATTTTTATTTGATGAATTTGGGAAAATAAGTGGTCTCAAAATAAATAAAGGGAAGACTAATTTCTTATGGCTTGGGGAGGAAAAAGATAGGCCAAATATTCATCTGTTTGGGAATTTTGTCCAAGAAATCAAAATATTAGGAATTTATTTTTCCTTAGATGTTAAGGCAAAAGAGAATTTAAATTTCAAAGAAATATTAAGTAAGATAAAAAGTCTTTGATAGGATGGTGGAAAGAAAGAGATTTAACACTTATGGGAAAAATACATCTTATGAAAACATTCGCTTTGTCAAAATTAAATTATGTAGCATCACTTATTGTTGTTCCTCAGTGGGTATTTTCAGAAGTCGAAAAAATTACCTTTGATTTCTTATGGCATGGCAAAGACCGTATAAAGAGAAATATTATGTATCAAGATTATGAGTTTGGGGGTTTAAGAATGACGAACTTTCGGTTATTTGTTAAGGCACAACGTATTATGTGGCTAAAACGCCTTCTATATGGAGAAAAAGAAGTTGGGTGGAAATTATTTTTTGACTTCTGTTTTAGTACAGTAGGAGGTAGATTCCTGTTTATGTGTGACTTTGATTCATCTATTATGATAGATAATGTACCACCTTTTTATTCGGAAATATTGAAGGTTTGGCTCGATATCTATAAATATAGACAATTGGAAAATGAGGTTGTAAATCTAATAACATTTAATAATAGGAGTGTACGCATAGCAGGTAGGATGTTTTTTCATAGAGATTTATTTGATGCAGGAATAATTACAATACAAGATATATTAGATAACGGTCATTTGAGATCTCAGTCACATTTTCAAAGCTTGGGTCTTGGTTTTAAGGTAGAAGAATTGCTTAAACTGAATGATATATTTAATGTTATACCCCAGAAATGGAAGGACTCTATGAGAGCAGGTACACTTCAGCAAGTTGATTCCACAAACTTTGACTTAAAATTGATTTTTTTCTGGTCAGAGAGTAAATTTGCAAGTTTTAAAATCAAGAAAAATATATGAGGCTATGGTGGAAGATTTACAGTCATCTCATGTTTTACAAATTAAAGATGACCACAGTAGCTATGATTATACAAACAAAGAAATAAAAGATCTTTTTATTAAACCGAGTAAGTGTACATTGATAAGAAAATATAGAGAATTTCAATTTATGATGTTACATGGCGTACTAAGGAGCGTTTAATGAAATTTGGTTTTGTAACAGACAGCCTTTGTTCCTTCTGCCAACATGAGCCTGAAACTTATCTGCACTTATTTTTACACTGTGTTAAAGTGAAACCGTTATGGGAATTCATAATTAATTATTTTGATATAAATGAGTTAAGGAATATGGATTGGAGAGATCTCGGGTTATTCAAATAGATCAAAATGTGTAAATACTTTGATTATCTTAATAAGATACATCATTTTTAAATCTAGAACGGGAAATAAGTTACCCACTGGAGAAAAGTTGCAAAAGATTATTGTTGAATTAATAAATGAGGAAAAAATCCTTGCGACCAAGGCTGGGAAGCTACATGTACATTTACAAAAATGGGAATATTTTGAGACTTCGTTGAATAAACCAATCTGAAGCTACGTGCAACGTCTGTGACTTTTATGAAAATAGTAATGTTTCCATAATATTCCACTCTTTCTTTTCTTCATTTTTTTCCTTTCCTTCTTTCCTCCTCTTCTTCTTCTTCTTCTTTTTTTCTCTTGTGTTGTTTTGTATTTTCTCCCCCTCCTTTCCCATGTGTTCCTGTCAGCCTGTTGGCGGGCTGATTATATAACTATATTTACTATATTGTGATGTGTACTCTCTAAAAAAAAAAATCGAGTGAAAATATTCACTCTTAAAAGAGTGAATACAAAAAAGAGTGAATTTAGAGTGAAATTGGAGTGAATTTTGAGTGAAAATGCTCATTTTCACACATTTTGGAGTGACCTCAGGGATCACTCGAAGATTTTGGAGTGATCCCTGAGGTCACTCTAAAACGAGTGAAAATGAACATTTTCACTAAAAATTCACTCCAATTTCACTCTAATTTCACTCTTTTTTGTATTCACTCTTTTAAGAGTGAATATTTTCACTCGATTTTTTTATAGAGAGTAGGCAAAAGCAGTTAACCAAATTAGGTGCATGTGTATGTGTGTGTGTATGGGTGTGTTTGTGTGTGTTTGTGTGTTGCATGTGTACAGATAGGGGTGGGGAGGAAACAGGAAGGGAGGGAACTGGTGGGGGTGGTCATAGGGACTCAGGAAGGGATATGAGTTAGCAGGTGGGCGGGTATTGGTTGATAAATAATATGGTTCCATTATTTATTACTGTATAATTTTGCTGCATAATTCATTTGGATGATTATTAAGATTAATGCTAGAAGAATTGAATTATCACTGTTAAATTTAAGCAATTTTTTTTGAGAGCATAGGGGAAGTGACTGTATGTAAATTGATAATTGTTTATGAAAATGTAATTTTTGTTATGTCATTATGTACAGCAATAGCAAATTTGCTATTGTGATCACAAATGTATATTTTCGTCATTTCAATTGTAGCAAATGAAAATTGTTATTTTTTTTCTATTACTTTGAATGGAACAGAATAAACATCGTTGAAAAAAAAAAGTGTAGACCCTATGGTGTGTATGTGATATATGTGCATATGTGATATATATCTTTGTCATACTGTATGTATAATGTTTGTATTTTTTACCTGTATGTGTGGACCCCTCTGAAAACCAGCCTTTGGCTGACAAGGGTGTTCCACCCCATGAGTGGAAAACAAAAATTGAATTGAATTGAATTGAATTGAATTGAATTGTGAGTGTGTGAATATTTACGCATGAAGAGTTTCATCGCAAAACGTTATATATCCGTTGTGGTCCGTCTGAGAACAGCATGTCAAATTAAAGAAAATGATAGAAAAATCTTCAATTTTGTTTTTCTTCATAACTTTGAATGAACGGAGAAGTGGGACAGTGATGGTGCCCCATTTTACCCCAAGCACCCCCAAAATTCAAAATGGGGGCTAACATCACATGAACGACATTGCAAAATCTTTTAATGTAAATTATTGGAACTTACGAGGCATACCAAAATAATAGCGTGCAAAGGACCTGCTGTAGCTATACGATTACACTGATTGCAAAACAAACAAACAAATAAAAAAAAAGTTTCTGAAAAATAACAATTCAAAATTAAACTTTCCCCTAGAGTTGTTGAAAAGCAGTTACCGTATGCTTGTACTCTGATGCCAAATGCCTAAAATTGGCGGTAAGACTTGGAGACTTACAAGTTAAAAATTCTTTGAGATATGAGAGGTGTTCCACTTTTCCCGCGTCCCACTCAGTTCATCCCACTCTCCCCATCTCTATTCTCCGCATGATGCGTCACTTTTGACATTGGTTTCACGTGTTACAATTTGTCCATGCATGCACTCTTTCAAAACTTCGCCAAACACTTCCGCATGATCGTTTGGAGTAACAACCGATCTGGCTGTAATCATCCAAACAATTGTCAGTTTTCTATTGATCATATGCAAAAGAATTTCAAAGGTGCATTCGCTGTCGCCGTCTTGCTGAGCAATCTGAATAAGTATTTATTTTGCTTGTTAACATAAAATAACGTCTTTATTTTAAGGATCCTATAAGATGACATGAACTCTCACGTAATGATAAAGCATGTAACATCAAAACCAATCCTGTTTAGAAATATATGCAAAGTTGTAAGTGTAAATCAAAGCTGTGGGCCTTATACTTAATATCATATGAAAGTGTTTAACAAGTTAGAACTGTATTGCAACCCTCCCATAAACAGCCGATTTCACTTTCCACGTACTAGTATTGGAGCATATTGAGTGATCCGTCCGTCTCACGTGGGTACACACCCCCTACATAAACGTCACATGAGCTGCTAGCTGTGCTGGCATGCATGGATATAACGAGTATTTTACGGTGGTGTTGAGCTGGGAGAGCGTACTGTATACACACCATGTAGGGTGGAACATCCTATTACCGGACGCTTTTCTTTGTGGCTTTGAATTCCGTACTCATAGAATGAAATTTCGGCTAAAAACAACACCACTTATTCACAGACTCATGGAAATTACGAATTCAGCCAACTTACGTCATTTCTTCGTTCCAGTTTTTAGAAAATATGCTTCAAACATACCCCTCTAAAAATAGTGGTTTTTTGCGCCGTGCAAAATCGCATTGTATTACCGGACGCTATTTTCGTAATCGAATAATCGAGGTCTTTCGCACCTAATCCTTGCACCAGAATCACAATTCATCCCACAAATCACCGTACACATTCTCACCGAGCGGATGACACACACAAAAAATCTGCAAATGAAGCTCAAATTTCGTATTTTACAGTAAAATGTCTGTCTTGACCATTTCGAACAGTTCACGCAATAAAACCTTGTGAGAAATCGACAACTGGTTAGAGTATACGTGCTTTGTCTATGGGAGCTGCACGCGCGGGTGATGAGTTGCGTGCCCCTTGCGCACAACTATTGTGCATCGTTCGCGTTTGATGAGGACGATAGCTACAATTTTTCCGATATTGATCAGTGAACTTTTGGTTCTAATAGAATCTTCAGCATTTTTCCTGTATGTGAGTGGGATTTCATAGAATTTCAGTCGCGAAATGTGATTCAAACATGCATAAATATTAACTATAAGCGAGGTGCGGGTCGCTCAACTATAAATTTGAGGTAAAATGTGAATTTTTTCGTGTTTTTACATTTTTATGTGGCGTTTTTTGCGATTTCGGTCCACACAAAGTTCTGTGAGGCTAATCTACGAAGTCTCGCGCGTACAGAATGTCATTAGTACGCAAAAATGTGCGTGTCCGGTAATACCAGTGTCCGGTGACACCATGCTTGCCTATACTCGTAAACACTTTACACGGACCGACACACATTACTATTTACTACCAGCTGGAGTGCAGTGTACGTCTGCGGGCAACAAGACAATATCAGACTGTGTCAAAAATGGCAGCTAAAGCTGTGTAAGTAGCAATTTTTTAAAGAAATGGAGGAATTATTAATTGTACTATTATTTGCCGTACTATTGAGGCATTCGTAGGCATAGTAGGTTGTAGTATTCCGTTCATATGATGCCGTGCGTTTGCATCGACTCGTGCGATACGGTATTTTCGAGGCCACGTAAAATTTGGGTATTTGGATCCTGCATTAAATTTACATACAGAACAGTGTCCACAGAGGTGGTTTATAATAACACACTACTATTTACTAACGTTAGATATCTAAATCCAATCCAGTCTAACATTAAAATTTATGTAAATTTAGTTTAGGCCCTATTTAGATGGATTATAATACCAATGGCAATGTCACTGATGTAAATTTATATAAAATGTTAGGGTCTAGACTATCCCATGTTTGTTACTGCTACTGCCACGTACTGGCGTAGATCTAGAGCCGAGAGGTTTAGTAAGTGGTACTGCTTTGGTCTGAATTTACAAGTTTAAACTTTATTGTTACACAGTCACTGACACTGTAAACTACAGTAGGCCCCTACGGCCCTAGGCTATGTAATTTTATGTAGGGAAAGGGCCTTAAAAAAAAAAAAAGCCACCCCCCCCCCCCCACTTTTTGAGTCTTGGGATGCTTTTCAGTTGTCTAGTAATTGTAGTATCCCAGAGTAGACTCTGTCATATGCTTGTGTGTCTATTAAATGAACGTGATGGAGGTCGATGCGGTAGGCCCTGACTATGGCATTTCACACATTTCTGGTACTGTAAAAGGTAAAAGTGGTAATTTTCGCACATTTCGCGCAGTCAGAAACTAGCGCGAAAATAAAAGCAAGCGAAAATTTTTGCTTGCCATACTAGTATGTTCCTCTGCATGATGTCTTGATCCCGCGGAATTAAAAACACATGAAATTCTTCTTACTCGGCCAAGCGCGAAAAATTAGTCGAGCGAAAATATCCACTTTTACGGTAGTAGATTCACCACAGCACAGCTTGTAGTCGTATTAAGACTCAAGCAAAATCTAAGTGTGTGGGCTTTTTCATGCCAGTTTACATCTCAAAACAATGCACAGAGTGCAGAACATCCTAATCAGCTTTCCTTTGATTTATGGTTCTGATTGGTTGAGAGGAAAAGGTTGCCTTCTTTGCCTCCATTCATAGCAGTCATTTTCATGAAAAAAAGCTTGATTATTTTTGTGCCCTGCACTGCAAATGTGCATTCACAAAGCCCCATTCATTGTCTATATTGGAATATGTGTATTATGTTACTGAAAGATTGTGAGAATTGACTGGACACTACGATCACGTAATGACTTGCCTTTGCAAAGCCTTGTAATTCTGCTGAAAATGTAATCTTTTGTGATTCTAAAAATGTATATGTTTTTTTAAGAGGGGAGGATACATAGTTTTTTGTTTTGTTTACATATTTGAAAAGAGACAGAATTTTGTGTCTTAAGATATGAAATATGCTGGATGTCAGGGCTTGTAGTCACCCATGGGTGCTGTCGGTGGTGCGGTTAGGCTTACATACTCAGTAGATGCTTTCATCATGAGGTGTGGTGTTTGAAAGTTACATGCTATTTTGACTACTTTCGGTCAGAAGCATATAAAAAAAGGTACAACTGCAATGAGTGCACTGCAAGACTGTGAGCAGGACAGATTTACCTGATTAGTGAGGCAATAGTACTCAATTCAATTCATTTGAATTCAATTTATTTCACATCTTTCCAAAAAAAAAAAAAAAAACCCACAAAAATCTATAGACATACCGGTATGTATAAAATGTACAGAACTGAACACAGAACTATACACAAAACAAAACACAATCAGTGCAAGGACAGTTACACAGTAAACACAGTAAGAACTGCAGCAGATGTGTGGAAATGACAAAAGTCCATTGGCCATAACGATCATGTACGAATAATTATCTCTGCGTTAAACTGCAGACCTGCATTTTGCCTTGGAGAGCACACGCTCTCAGTGCCCATGTCACTACATGCCACCAATCGCCAGCGACTCTGCGAACGTCTGAAGGCTAACCCACATCTACCCCCTGGCTCAGTGGTCTTACTCCAAGGCGGGTCCCAGCAGATGAGAGATAGTTCAGACCATGAACCCCTCTTCCGTCAGGTGAGCACTCTGTCACCTTCTGTTTCTCAGCAGATATCTGCCATTTTGAAACAGAATTAGTCAAATTGTCAAAAATGTAAATATATTATCACTGGCCTACACCCTACAGTACTTCAGCTGGCTCATTCAGTGATCTTCATGTATGTTCAACTACATCTATAATCATCTTATATATCTTAGGCACATTAATGATTCTTGCTTTAAGATTTTTTTTTTTTTATTGCAGCTGATTTACAAATTGCCCTTCATCTCTGTACATTGTCCGTAAACACCAATTATTAAAAAATCATAAGCATACATACTTGGTGGGTTCAAACCAGTGAGTTACAAGATTATATGTGACATGTTGATTTTGATATACTTCTAACTTGCACCAAGGAGCTGCTTGCATACACTTGGTTCATGAATTGTATTTCACCACAAATCACAGAACCATTTCACCGAAGCTGATATCATCTTATAAAGTTGATCAACCTATAAAACAATGGCCATCAAACACATGACATTGTGAGTCATGGGACCCATTGTATAAAAAGTCACTCCATTGTTTAGATTCTGCAAAATTTTGTTAAGACCTGGGAGAAGGTATGAAGGTCTAACCGGTTCCTGATAGTGGTCTGCCATGAGGAAATGTAGAACTGCAATGTCAACATTAGATATCCCTTCACATTTCCTTCTGCCGAATGGCGTAATCCTGGTGTTTGCCAAATTTCTCCCTTTCTGTTTCATGCTTTTTGATGCACTTATTATTCCTCTGTGTGCTGTGGGAACCAATTGGCACGGAAAAACCTAGTTAGTATGTGATACACACAGTCTAAAGTCACTGGCAGAGAAACGGTAATAAGCAAGTGGGAGTACAAAATCAAGATAATGCAGAGATAAAATATTTTCCAAGAGGCCAAATGACTTGTTTGAATTAAGCATTAAACATTCATAACTGCATTTGTAAATAGCTTATTCTAGTCAGTTGTGCCATTAGACTACATGGAAGGTAATGCCAGGTAGCAATCTTGAACTACTGTAAACACACAAATTTTTGCAGTACCGGTACATTAATTTTTGTGTTTTTCGCACTACTTCTGGCTAGCGCAAATGCTAAAACCTGCGAATATATCTTTACAGTTTTCTCTGCAACACTTAATGGGTTGACAATTGCTAAGGGCAAATTCAAGAACCCCTGAATATGTTTTTGAGCGGCTCAGCACAAAAAAATTAATCACACAGCGTGTATTGTTTGTTTGTGTGTACTTTGTGTGATAAGAACAGGGGAGCAACAGTGACGGATAGAACTATATATAACTACAAAACATAAAGACACATAGTCACAAGTAGGTCAGTCTGTTTGAAACAGTCGTTATACAATGTAGTAGTCTTTTATTATGCACAATATAGAGTGAGTAATACACCACCATTGACCTAAATTCAGAGGCCCCTTTTCAACAGTACAATTTTTAGAGGTATAGTATTTCTTTACCTTTCTTCAGTTGCTTGTATACAGCGTGTACATCCAATTGGATGAGAAAAATACAGCATTTTATGACGTGAAAAAAAAAGTCTGTCAAAATCTGACCTACAACCTACTTTATTTGCTAGTGTTGTGATACAAGGTCACACGTAGTCCACGACCAGTGGCTTATCTCCACAATTTGTGAATTTAAAACGTTGCCAAGTTCTCATGGCATAGGGTACATAGGTACAGCACAAAATGTTTGTTTGATTGTTCCTTTTTTGCATTTGAATTTTAGACACACACTCTCTCGTAATATTTACTTGTATTTGTGATGGAACAAATTTACTTAGCATGGTTCTCTTTGCCCAAATTTACATTCAGTTTCATTCTACTCAAATTGACATAAAACACTGGTTAATAGTCAGTCTGCATGAAGCTTTGAAATATTGCATTCAAGATCACATAATTCCCTTTTTTCAGGAGTCCTATTTCCACTGGGCCTTCGGTGTAACAGAATCAGATTTCTACGGAGCAATCTTGGTGGATTCTGGCAAATCCATCATCTTTCCACCAAAGTTACCAGAGGCCTATGCTGTGTGGATGGGAACGTGAGTACAACCATATCTACGCCATTTTAACTAGTTGATTTACCCTTTCTGCAATGTTAAGACAATGAATTTACACTTCATTAAAAATTAGAATGTGAGAAACAATATTTTCTTCTATTTCGCTGTTCACTTAGCATTGATTCATTTATTATTTCTTTCCTAAAATAGGATTTTGCCCAAGGAGTACTACAAGGAAAAGTATGGTGTCGATGAGGCTCACTTCTCAGAAGATGTAAGTTGAGCTGTGTTTAGCCTTTGTCTATCTTTTCTTCAATTCTATCTCTTAGGATATCATTCGCAAGTCGAAAAGTCTAAATTTATCAAGCAGATTTGTACTAAACTCTGAGCAATCACCTGTCTATAGTGGCCGCCTGCCTCATATGAACACTGAAGACAATTCTCTCTGAGAGAAAAAGCATGTTAATGAACCTGTCAGTAGCAACCACCTGTCTATAACGGCTATCTTTTTTTTTTTTTTTTTTTGTCTCCCTTGGGTGGCGGCATAGACAGGTTTGAATGTACTTTGTACCTAGGAAGGCTGGCAACAAACTAATCTGCCTTCTGTTGGAAAAATATCACTGTGCATAATGGCCACAGATTCCAGGTTTTTGCAACACATGTGTTCATGACCTCTTTTTTTTTATGCCTCCGCCACGAAGTGGTGCCGGAGGCATTATGTTTTCGGGTTGTCCGTCCGTCCGTCTTTCCGTCCGTCCGTCCGTCCTTCCGTCCGTCCGTCCTTCCGTCCGTCCGTAATGAATTTTGTGGACAGGGTAACTACCAAAACCTTTTGAGGTATCCTAATGAAACTTGGTATGTATGTGTATTAGGGGGTGAAGTTGTGCCTATCAACTTTTGGGTGCACATGCTCAAGGTCAAAGGTCAAAAGGTCAAGGTCAAATGCTTAAAATTTTACTATTTCCCCCATATCTATGCAATGCCTGAAGATATTTTCTTGAAACTTAGTGTATACATGTACTACCCAAGTAAGATTCTCTGGTGAAAGTTTGGGGTCATGAGGTCAACAGGTCAAAGGTCAAAAGGTCAAGCAAAATGTTAAAATTTCACTTTTTTCTCTGTATCTTGGAAATTGTTCAAGGTATCTTCATGGAACATAGTATATATGTATCTACTGACTGGCAGTGGTTATCTAGGGAATTTAGGGTTTATGGGGTCAAAGGTCAGGGGTCAAAGGTCAAGGGCAATACTTCAAAATTTTACTATTTTCCTCATATTTATGCAATGCCAGCAGGATTTTTTTTTAAACTCGATGTATGCATGTATAACCCAATAGAGATTCTCTGGGATTTTTTTTTTTTTGCCAAGAACGTCAAAGGTCAAAAGGTCAAAGATCAAGTGAAAGCGCTGAACTTACTTCTTTCTCCATATCTCGGAAGTGGCTCAAGATATCTTGAAACCTAGTGCATGCTGAATTAATGTATGTTCTGCCTGACAGTGATTCTCTTATAAATCAAAGGCCAGATGAAAATGATAACAATTTACTGTTCAATACAGAAATTGCGCTTTTTCTCCATACCTTGAAAATTACTCAGTGCATAAACTTATGAAATGGTCAATGTCAAGTTAAAGTTCTTAAATCCCCAAATACATGCTCTCCTATTCATCCAATTAAACATAGGTCAAGGAAGGTAAACATTCAATACATTTGTGACAAACATGTCATTTTAATATTTTGCCAATTTTGTGAAAATGTAATCACACATTGTCCACATGTACTATAGACCTATTAGGAGAATCATGCATTATGGCGGAGGCATACCAGTCGCCATAGCGACATTTCTAGTTTCTTTTTTCTTTTTTTTCAAACAAAGGCTGGATGAGGTAATACCATTACAGGATCAACATGTGGTTGGATGGTACATAGGTCAGTCATTTGCTAAAATTTTGCAGAGCTAACTGCTTGTTCAGTTTTCAAGTGATTCAAGTGTCGATGTACTTGAGACATATTTTTGCGAGAACGGCAGAAAGTTGCTGCTATTGAAATGACATGTCATACATGTATCAATCAAGGAATCAAAGCAAAACCTTTTTGGACCAAACGAGTCACCCAGTTTTTGTCTCGCCCACCGGAGGTGAAGGCGAGACTAAGGGATCCAAATGGCGTCCGTCCGTCGTCCGTCCGTTGTCCGTCCGTCGTTCGTCCGTCGTCCGTCACAAATGTTAAAGTTTACCTGCAAGACTCTCTTATGATGCATAACTTGGCAACTGTTACAGCAATGGCAGCCACACTTGGGTGATAGAAGCACTAGGGGTGTCTTCATTTTATGGTGTTGTCGGAGGTCATGTGATGATGTCAAAGGTCATTTGAGGTCATATATTAAAGAGTATGTGCCAGACTCTCTTTTCTACGTTAACCTGCAAGACTCTCTTTTGACAAATAACTTCACATAGATTGCTTGGATTACAACCTAACTTTGGTCATAGATGCACTGGGGGTACCTTCATGTTATGGTGCCGTTGGAGGTCACAGAATAAGGTCAAAGGTCATTTGAGGTCATACGTTAAAGTTTACTTGCAAGACTCTCTTATCACACGTAACTCGACACATAATGCTACAATGGCAATCAAACTTGGGTGATGGATGCACTGGGGGTACCTTCATGATATGGTGCCGTAAGAGGTTACATGATAAGGTCAAAGGTCATTTGAGGTCAAACGTTAAAGTTTACTTGCAAGACTCTCTTATCACACGTAACTCAGCACATGTTGCTACAATGGCAGACAAACTTGGGTGATGGTAGATGTCTCTTGGGAAGTTGAAGGTTACCACAAGGTCAAAGGTCACAGACAGGGGTCAACGAACTTTAAGGGCCCAATGTTAAGTTTTTAGGGCGCATTTCGTTTGTGGCTCATAACTTTTGATCCCTTTGTCCGTTTGTGACCAAACTTGGATAGAAGATGTCCCTTGGGGAGGTGAAGGTCGTCACAAGGTCAAAGGTCACAGACAAGGGTCAACAAACTTTTAGGGCCCAATGTTATGTTTTTAGGGCGCGTTTTGATTGTGGCTCATAACTTTTGATCCCTATGTCTGTTTGTGACCAAACTTGGACGGTAGATGTCCCTTGGGGAGTTAAAGGTCATCACAAGGTCAAAGGTCACAGAAAGGGGTCAACAAATTTGTAGGGCCCAATGTTAAGTTTTTATGGCGCATTTCGATTATGGCTCATTACTTTTGACCCCTTTGTCCGTTTGTGACCAAACTTGGATAGTAAATATCCCTTGGGGTTTTGAAGGTCACCACAAGGTCAAAGGTCATAAGCAGGTCAATTGACTTCTGGGAGTTGTAAAAAATATTAATTCCTTGTACGCGAATGGGCGAGACACAATTTGGCACTTGCCTTGTTTATTAAGCAAGTCAGTCAGAATGTAGTAGAATGTGTATTGCCATATTAACAGCATATGGCAAAAACTGTGGTAAACACATGCATAGTATCATGAAAATGCTCACATTCTATGTGAGTTTTAAAGAAGTTTAGTTAGTTACTTGAAAGCTACAATGCTATGAGTTTGTTTTCTTTTTGGTAAAGTTACATTGTGAACATAACTTTTATAAAACTATCTATGTCTTTTTAAGTTCACTTGATATGCCATGTCAGTCTACATAATAAGTGTAGATCCTTTATGAGTATGTGTTTGTGTGTGTTTTATAGTGCAAGAGTGCAAAGCCCATCTTGATGTAATGCTGTGGTATTTGTTCTCTGTATTCCATTGTGCAGATTCCTTCAGTTCTTCAGTCCCACAAAGTCAAAGTTATACTGACATTGGTAAGTCACTATTGGTGATTATTGCAGATTAGTTTGATCTACCAATGAGTGTCATCATATTATATTGCAGGGGCTTTTGTTTTGGACTTACTGTCTGATCAGAGTACCAATATACCAATGTTGTCCAATGATGCACAACCAACTAGCTGATCCATCAAGATAATGAAAACATGACATTATGTAGATATTGCTGTTTTAGATGTGTGATATTACAATTGCTTTCCATGTTTGATTTTAAGGTACTATATGAGCACTTGCCCAATAGCCTTTGGCAAATAAAAATCCATCGGGCAAGTGTTATGAAACAATGACAAGCATTTTTGTTTTGAAGCCACCCTTTTTTTCACCTCCCCCTGCAAACCAACAAAGCCAACCATTCAGAAGCCCAAAGATAAAGAATATTCTGTGATGCAACACACTTTTTAATTTAACTTTTCAACACTAACATGAAGAAGCCCTAATTGTAAATACAAACACTCGATCAAACCAAGTTTGTGTAATACACGTATGTGTGTAAGCGTCGGAATCGATGTGTGCACAACTGTTTATTCAAGTGATCGGGTTTTATTTAAGCCCTAACTTGCAAGGGATTTTTCTAATGAATTTCTTATATATCTGGATTTTCTTTGTGGGCGAGTAAAATTCATGTTTGGGCAGGTGTTCTACAACAATTTGAAAACCAGGCAAGTGATGAAAAAAATATGTAGCACCATGGGAGTTCTATTTCCCAACGAAATTGCATTTTTCTATAGTATTACTTATAGCAATGAGGGAAAATATGGTCTACAAGGGAAATTTTATATGGTTAACATGAGTACATATAATTTCATTCCAGCCCCTTTGGCAGCCAGTCAATTTCCAGCACATCATATTACCTGATGTGACTTCACTGTTCCCAATATAATGATTTCGATCCTCACTGCGTTAGTCATGTGATTATGAAGAAAACTACAAATACTGCTACACATGTGCCCCTGTGATAAATGTACCTTGATGTCAAAATGATAAGTAAGAAGCAAACAACTTTTGTGCCTTTATTTCATGCTCCTGTCATGTCGCTTGAAATGAGTGAAAATTTCCACAACGCAACTTCCACCTTTACAGCATGACAGGAAGTAAATGCTCTTGTCTATGGGAAATATGATCTCAAGTCTGTGCGTGCACATTCACCAAAAGGATGTGAGTGGACAATATATCTTAACAGCAACTCTCACTTGATCTGCTATGCATACAGAGAGGACTCAACTCAGACAGTGGAAATTACACCAAAGAGGCGACATTCCCTGGTATTGAAAAGTGAGTTGTACCTTTAAATGCCGTATTCTCCCATGGTAAATTCTGTCACAAGATGCCTGAGACATTATGAATAACATGAATGTTATATGTACGATACTCTCTGTCTACATCATGATCTCAATTTCATAATTCTTTTTTTTTCCATGAGAAAATTCAAAAATTCATGAAACATATTTACGGAATATGCTGTTCTAGGATGGTAATTTGTATTTATGCAAATATGTTGAAATGCTCACTAGAGAACAGATTTAGCCAGAAAGTTTTTGCTGTTTGAAAAGACCTTTCCATGTGCTGGGTGATAATTTGTTGTAACTTAAGTTACCAATCACAAAATGATGCATTATTTATTTATTTTTTTTTTATTGAACAGCTAAAAGTCAAACATTTATTGGCCTAACAAAAACAGTACATTAAAACAGTACAGTTGTAATTGCTGTATGTCATTAATATTGGATCAATATTGTGTTTTTAATTGGTATATGTTGTATTCTTTATTTGGTATATATTTGGTTTTTTTTTTTTTACCATTTTCTACTTTGTTGAAATGTTTGCATATGTATATGCATGTAAATATATGATATCTTTTCATTTTTGAAGCGCCATGAGCACTGAAAAGTGGACCTGTGCACTATACAAGTAGCCACTATTATTATCATTATTATTACCTTAAAGTGGATATTTCTGGTTGGTCTGTGGGGTAAAGTTGTGTTATTTTGCTTTGGTTTGTTTTTGTTCACAACATTTAATATTTATCCAATAACTGAAAGAATAATCTTTGTCTGACCCTTATTGGAATTTGAAATTGAATCTGACCTCACTTGTTTGACAAAAGATGCCTAATATATCTGTGTAAAAGTAAAGGAAACCTTTGTGATGATGAATAGGTAATTGCTCATAGGTGTAATCAGTCATTTAAGGTCCTCTGTGGGGGGAAGAGATGACATTGTTCATCTCTTGCAGGTAAATAACATTTTCGAATTCACTGAAAATAATTAGCAATTTTTTACAATCAACCCCAGGTTCCATGTAAACAACTATCTCCTGCACCCAGAAATAACAGAATGGTAAGTGTTTGTGTTTTTTTCGTGGCGATTGTTTAAATTGTGTTGAATTCTGTACTTTTCATAAGCCATCAATTCCTGTAAGAGTTTTTCTGCCAAAATTATGATCTTTTTATTATTAAATTGGCACCTTTGATGTTCTCTTCATATCTCATGTTGGAGAAAGATTGTATGGATCTGATTAAGTTCATCAAACGAGAATGAACTATAGAGAAATTTACTTAGAAATATTATACTTATTTGAATGCAAAACAGGGACTGTAGTCTTCTTATATATTAAAAAGAATCAGTTATACATTTTGTACTGGTAATTAAGAGGCCTCTGGAAATTCTGTACTTAAGTAGACAATTATATGCACACAAAAAGAGCTGAGATAAAGCAGTATCTTCTTTTTTTTTAGCCGCTATGTCATAAAGCACCAACATCAAATGGAAGATATCATAATAAATTTATGCATACAGCATAACACTGTGGAAGTGTTGTTTCTCAAAGTTGATGGAAAAGTTTAGAGGAGGGGAAAACAAAACTGCACCAATTTGATCAAGTTGCTTTGAGAGGTAGGGATGTCAGAAGTGGCAATGTAGGAAAAGAATATTTTGTAGTGTTTGAGTAACCATGGAATGAAAATATTTTGTGATTGATAGTCATGAAAGTGCAGTAATTTGTCTTCATGTTTAAATTTGATTTCCTGTAAATGTGTTCCTCTGGCATTTGTATCCTCTTGACATTTTTACCTGGTAGTGATATGCCTTGTGCTGCAGATTATTAAACAAAACTGATTTTTTATTTTCTTTTTATAGTCGTGTCTTCAAGACACCCGAGGAGCTGAAAGTCATGAAGTACGTCGCCATGGTTTCCAGCAGGGCACACATAGAAGTGATGAAGAATGTCAAACCAGACATGTATGAATACCAGCTTGAGAGGTTAGTATTAAGTTCTCTATACCTTCCCGAATTTCTCAGATTTCTTCATTTTGTTACTATGAAATGAAACCTTAAAGGGATGGTACAGTATTGGTGGAGATGAGAACTGGGCTTTTAACTTTCTGCGAGATACCAAGAAAACACTTATGAAATAGTACAGAGCATGCCATTTTAAGAGCCCTGATGAGAATCGGGGTTTGGAATGAATGAAACATCCAAAAACAAAATAAAACAAAGTGATCGTAATAAAGTGTGGGTCCCACACTTTATTAGAATCGCTCTGTTTTGGATATCTCAGCCATTTCAAAACCAATTTACATCAAATAAACGTTTAGTTCCTCATGGAATTACATGCTCTTTCATATTTCATAAGAGGTTTCTCATTATCTCACCCAAAAAATGTTAGAAACCTAAAATTAGGTCTCAACCAAAACTATACGATCCCTTGAAGTCTTAATTCTATTTGCCAATGTTTCACTTTCTGGAGCCGACATTAGTATTGTTGTGAATTATCACATTATTTACATGTATGAATTTCATAAGTAAAAATGCACATTGTACAATTGTAGTTTGGTTCTATTTTGTGCCAGGAAGCTTGATTGTGACCATCGTAGGGTCCCAATTCTTTCAATCTATCCACTTATGCATCACCTCCGGTAAAACAAGTAATCACAAAAGCAGCAACAAAACAAACACAATGAAGTAAAATGTTCCTGATGTGAGTAATGTCTGCAGTATTTGATGTTGTCCTTGTGAAATGTTTTATGTCATTTGGAAGTTTGTATACCCTGTGATGAAAATCAGGATGCTAATGCTAGTGCTTTGGTGTGTCCTTTTGCACTCTTGGTCCCACACCAGACGTAAACGTACTACAGTGGATATCTGCATGGAGTTGTATAAGCTATCCTACAACTTGCTGCAAGCAGTCACTTTCCATTTAAGAACTTGATTAACTTTGGAGGAATGCTCGTTGCTCTTTGTTTTTGACTTGCAGCTTGTTCCACCACTACTGCTACTCCCAGGGAGGTTGCCGCTTCCTGTCCTACACATGCATCGCAGCCAGGTGAGGTGGAGCAGTGTAGTAATTACCCCCTGCCATTTGGCTTATCTTTAACTTTTTGTGCCTGGGACTATGGACATTTTCACAACACTGTGGGATTTTCTTTACTTATCGGCACTCAAAGCATGCAATGGGTTATATCATCGCTCTATGGGAACCCCTGTCATATGTTTACTTTTTCAGGAGACTGATTCAAGACTGATTCAATTCTCATAAGCAATGTGTTCAATTGTATTCTGCACCTTAATTCTTTACAACTGTGTCTCCAAAAGATTAGTATTTTTGATATTTTTTGCATGACATATTATTTGGCTGATAATGACATGGTGATGGAATGACATGGATGCAAAATTCTTACAACATGGCATATCGTCAGCACCCCAAAATGGCATGGGCAAAAAGGCCTATTTTATTATTAGGTTCATTTTCTCCATCCCCCACCCTCCCATGCCATGTCTTCATTTTGGGGATTGAATTCAAACTGCTAATTGAATTGTAACAACCGTCAAATTTGCAAACAAAAACTGATGCATCTAATTTCTTTGCTCTTCCAGTGGCTGTAACGCTGCCATTCTCCACTATGGCCACTCTGGGGCACCGAATTATAAGCAGATACGCGATGGAGACATATGGTAAGTGGCCTTTGGCTGGGTTGTGTGACCATTGCTGCATTTATGTGCATTTTTATGTGATACTTGGTAGGTGTTGACGTCATCAAAAATTCTAAAACTAGAGAAGCATGAACAGACCTTCGCCAAACTGCTCATTTCCACCACTGATCTTGTTCTTCCATAGAGATCAGTGATTTCCACCCATATGTATGCGTGCAGAAAATCACCCGATTTTCCAATATAGGAGCCTTTTGCTACGTCATCAACTTCCAGCTGCGTGGGGCGCGTTGCCTTAGCAGAAACTAGAGCACACACTTTAGTGAGTGCATGAAAACCTCAAATTTGCGTAGCTTGAACTCCCAAATTCATTGACCCTACCTGCCAAAATATTGGAAAATCCTTCATAAAATCCATAAAAATTGCCGGATCACTACCAAAGTTTAATTATCTCTCACTTGTATCATTCTCAAGCTTTCCTGTAAGTTTCATCCAAATCCATTCTCAAATTTTTGAGTTATTTTGCACACGGCCAAACAAACAAATCAACAAATCAATGCCAAAGAAAACATAACCTCCTCCCTTGGCGGAGGGAATACAAATTGTAATGATTTTGAATAAAAATTATGTGTTTGAAGTGGGATTTTTGTGTGAAGTTGATGGAGAATGCTCTCAGTTATAAAACCAAAATGTGTGTTGTTGTTGTTTTCGTTTTTTTTGCCTTTAAAATTGAGCATCATTATGTGGGTTTTTCATTTGCCGATGTTGGCATCCCTGTGAACACTTTTACAGCCCAGATGTTATTTTAAAAATCTATTTGTGGAATGTGTTCCCCTCATGCTAGACAGTATGTGATGATATTTCCACTGATGTACTGATATTTTACTCTTTCCTATTCTAAATTTACATCAAATATACAGCCATAATCACGGATCGACATATTTCAGTGTACAATATCACTACTATTGAATAGACTACAATTAGATATGTCTACCCATTTATGGTAATTTCATATCTGTGTATGTGCACATGTTTTGATACATGTGCCTTGTATTTCCCTGGCCCTGCTTGGTAGTGTGAAGGAAGTAATGCCTTGTATTTGAATGCCCAGTCAATTTATGTATGTTTGTTCCCTTACCATTTATTCTGGGGTTACTTTTTTTTCCCCCATGGTGGGAAATGTACAGACAAGTCATTGAATTGTAGTTTGCAATTTATGTCATTAAGTTTTGTTTTATTTTGTTTTGTTTTGTTTTGTTTTGTTTTGTTTTGTTTTGTTTTGTTTTGTTTTGTTTTGTTTTTTTTGGGGGGAGGTGTTTATACCTGAAGAAAATTGGATAACAGAGTGTTTTCATGTCAGTCAGATTCCATTTTTTTTACCTCCTTCGTTTCATATCGTTTTACATGACAAATACAAGAGTGATTCAGTAGTGTGATAATTTCAGAGGTTTTATGGGATTTTTCAGATATTTTTTAGTGTCTCCTCTATATATATCTTCTCCTCCCTCCCTCCATATCCCCACCCTCCCTCTCCTTCCAGCTTTCATAAACCCACACTCTTTTTCTTACTCTCCTTTTCTTCACGGCATTAGTTCCTTTGACATGGGTGCAGAGTACAACTGCTATTCCTCTGATATAACTTGTGCCTTCCCAGCCAACGGCAAGTTCACTCCGGACCAGAAAATCATCTACAACGCTGTCCTGAAGGCTAACAGAGCCGTGCTCAATGCATGCAGACCAGGTGAGGTGGCACTGCTGTGTGTTGCTCATGTTTGCCTAAGGTGTGTATGTGGTGGTGGTGGTGGTGGTGGGGGGGGGGGGGGGGGGGGGGGGTAGACTGTACACTTTATACTGAAAGTCCCATAGGCAGCCCTCTGTAGGACCGGGGCCCTATTTCATAAAATGTTGCTCTGCGAACAACTCCAGCTGCAATGGCAAGTGTCATGGTTACAGATGGAATCCCACTTCCTGATTGGCTGTTACTACAGGAAGTTATCATTCTCACATAAACTGCTATTCAAATGGTGATCTATCACTTGGGCTACTCCCACTTTGTCTAATAGCCCTTTAATCTCAACCCAAATGGTCTAATCCTGTTTCGTCTACAACCAGTTTGTCTAATGACCATTTCAGTCCAATTGCCACTTGGCCTCATTACTGGTTGATCTACTTCCAGATGGGCTTTGCCCATTTCGTCTAATACCCACAGTTTATGAGACAAAATGGAAATAAATCCAAGGAGTCAAAATTAGGCCATTTGGTCATTAGACGAAAAAAATAATTAGCCAAAGTGGACATTAGGCCAAGTGAGGATTTGACCAAATGGGCATTTGACAAAATTGATAGTAGACCAAATGAGTTTAGCTGTAGTGGTATTAGACAACCTGGGAAGTAGACCATCTGATATTAGACTTAGACCAAGTGGCAATAAACCTTCCAAACATCTTTTATGAAATAGGGCCCATCAGAAGACCTATTCAATCTATCTGCTTCCCCCTCCCCCCCTGCAGGCGTCGCCTGGCCCGACATGCACCTGCTAGCAGAGCGGACGATCCTTGAAGAGCTGCGGCGCCACGGCCTGCTCCAGGGAGACGTGGATGCCATGCTGGAGCGGAGGATGGGGGCCGTCTTCATGCCGCATGGCCTGGGTCACTTAATAGGGATTGACACCCATGATGTAGGGGGATACCCTGAGGTATGAAAGCCAGTAGTGGCTCTCACGAGTCATTCTTCAATTTTGCAAAGTCCCTCCTTGATTTTGCACAAACTTTGCACCTACTGAATTTGGTGTATGTAATGGTAGCCTACAGTCACCACATGCAGAGAGTGATTACCGTTACTTGTCTTATATCCATGAGGGGCAGTCTTTGATAGGTTTGATCCCTTTTTCTATGTACAATGTATATTTCAAATATTTAATACACTCATCTGATGGAACACTTACCATTTGTGTATTAAAAATTTCTAGTTGTAAGTCCCAAGATGTCTAAAATTGATACCATTCTCCAAGATTTTGGAGTGACATTGGTCATGACACTTTCCTTTTGATAACAAACATATTTTTGTTTGAATTACACACAATCTTGGGATTTGATTTTCCAGTCTGGGTCCTGACAAGTATGTAGATGTAATGTATATAATCCATGTGTCCTCTTTGTGTGAACAAGGTTTCAAATCAGAGCACTGTATGTTATATATGATCTGCATGATAGTATTAGTTCTCACTTTCAAGGAAGGTTGAATGATATCTTGTTTCCATGTGTGTTTCTGTGATGCATTTTGTTCAACTCATATATCAGGAATTTAGATATTTTATATAATTGCGCTTCATGTGAATCTCACTTCATTTGAATATGCTTGAATGTGAACAAAAAGTACAAGGGGTCTGTTTCATGTCATGAAAGTCTTGAGAGACTTTTTGCTCGCAAGACACACTTATGAGAGACTTCATGAAATGGATTTTACTTCTCCTTAAAAATTTCTCATACCTGCATATGAGCACTTTGCCCATTCTGCGAATTATGTGAAGACTTTTATGTGATAACTTCATGAAATGAACCCCAGGTTACATACACCTGTATTTTGAGAATAAGTGAGCTTGAAAGTAGACTGCTGTAAAAGGTAGCTCCCTGATATAATAAAATTTCTACTGTGGTGTTCTATAACAATTGTTAAACTATTGAGGATAAGCTGATTTCGCTATAACACACATTTCCCAAGAACACATGCCCGAGTATAGTCGAGACTACCCGTAGCCTTCAATGGGTTAAAGCTACTGTCAAGACTCAGACCATCACTCATCATTTACGACATCAGTCAAATAGTCATGATCTCAATTACATAGGACTGAAAAAAATGACGCTAGGCAGTGAGTTGCAATTTTTGCCATTCAACCTTGCAAGATATCTCGTTTCTATGGCAACAGTGATTGTAGAGAGAAAGTGGGTGTGACACACTCCTCAGTTCTAGATGTTCCAAGTGTGCCATCTTTCCTTTATGTGTCCCATACAAAGGCTTATTATTTCCTGTTGTTTGTTTGTTTGTTTTTTTGCCGTTGTTCAAATTTCTATTATGACTGCTATCAGGGAGTGGAGAGAAGCACCCTGCCAGGATTACGCTCGCTGCGGACTGCACGCGTCCTGCAGGAGAACATGGTGGTTACCATTGAACCAGGAATCTACTTCATTGATGTGGTGAGGAAATTTACCAATCATCCTGTGTAACTGTACAGTACTCTTCACTTGATTGCATAGGGATTGTGAGAGCAGATTTTACCCAAGGCAACCAGAGTTCCTCGTCGTTTGTGTTTATCCAAATCTTGTTCAAGTGATAGAGTGACCCCGTTCCACTAGTTCACCATTATTGAAACTCCCTCTAACATGATGCTGATCTTGTTTTCATCATGCAGCCAATGCATGTGCACTGTGAACGTTGACCTAGTTGGATGATATTGAAGGACCTATGCAATGCAAATGCATGTTGACTTGTGATGACTTTATCATATCTACATTGCATAATGTTTTCGTACAGTGTCTCTTATTAATCATACTATTAATATGGAAACATGCAAGTTATGCGCAGTTTAGGGGAAGGTGTATTCCATTATCGTGTGTTAATCATATTAGTAATTTAGCAGTTAAAGGAGATGATGTCATCGTCACATCATGTCAAATGATCTTATTTTCAGCAATGTTTTATCAAAATGATTTGAGAAGTTACACTTTCTTCTGAATGTTTTTGTTTTTGCCTCTGCCACTGAGGTTATGTTTTTATCAGCATTGATTTGGTTGTTTGTTTGTTTGTTTGTTTGCAAGATAACTCAACAAGTTGTGAACAGATTTGAACAGGATGAAATTTACAGAAAAAGTTGATAATGACCCAAGGAAAAGATGATTAAAGTTTGGTAGTGATACGGGAATTCCCATGAATTTCTGAAGGTTTTTTTTTTAATCTTTTGGCAAATAGGGTCAATGAACTTGGGAGTTCAAGCTGCGTATATTTGAGGTTTGCATACGCGCACTAAAGCCACATGCTCTGCTCGAGGCGCTGCGCAGCAGGAAGGTGATGAGGTAAACACAAGGCTTCTTTATCATTGGGAAATTGGGTGATTTTCAGCATGCCTGTAGTATATGGGTGGAAAATAAGCTGCCAGGCGAGGTCTGTGCTCTCCAAGTGCTTTTTTTTTTTGTCTTGTTTTTTAGAAGACCACAAGGTGCTAAATCAACAACTCAAAAAAACTGAATTCTGCTATTCTTGAAAATATCAGCATGTACTGTATTTTCAACTTGCAACAAGAAATTCATATTAATTATGTTTTTGTTTATTCTGTTTAATTAACCAGTGTCGATTTGTCATTATTTATTCATCACTTTCCATCAATTAGCTGCTGGATGAGGCCCTGAGTGATCCCCAGAGGGCGCCCTTTATCGTGCCTGAAGTTTTGCAACGCTTCAGGGGATTTGGAGGGGTAAGTTGTGCGTTATTTCTACTGTGCTCAAAGAAATTGCAAAAATTTTGAAACTTCTGCAGTCTATTGCTGCACTGTTTTCAATTCTAGTCACACATGATCTACCTAAATATGACAGATGCCACTCATTTTGTTTACTTACCTTAAAAATTTGTAAATTGCATTTGTGACAGTTATAAGCAGGGGGGCATTTCATGAAGCAATTTGTCAGATATTTCGTCTGACAAACTGTTAAAAGCTACTGAAATCCTTGCCTCTGATTGGCTGAAAGCAAATTTTGTCCGACAAGTTGTCAGACAAAATGCTTCATGAAATGCCCCCAGGTGGTAGCCACACAATGATACTTTAATAGCAGTGTTATGCATGTATGTGTGTGGAGTTGATTTATAATGTTACATAGAGTGACTCAGAAGTGGAAAATTAATGTTATGACCTGCACCTAAACACTCTGTTCTTACTCGTGCTTCATCAGATATTGCCATATACAGTGGACTCCCATTATACCTAAGTCCTCGGGACTGGCAGTTTTCTTTGGATGTATTGAAACTTCGTTTTAACTAAACAAATAAAAAATAAAAAACATAGAGCTGATAATTTTGCGACCTGGATTTTTATTGCGTTGTAATTCGAATTTTGTTATAACCGTGTTCGTTAAAATGGGAGTGCACTGTACGATAATCTTCTGTGATGAGCATTTGTGTGTTTTGTTTTGTTTTGTTTTGTTTTTTAACATGGATGATTCACTTCTCCCACTTTGCCTTTGTTTCCTTGAAGGTTCGCATCGAAGACGATGTCGTGATAACCGCTGACGGAGCTGAACTCCTGAACGAGGTGCCGAGGACAGTAGAGGCGATAGAAGAGGTGATGGCCGAGGGACGACAAGTGTCAGCTGGAGCGTGAAACAATACCATGAGTGACAGAAGGACAGCATCAAGTGTTGTTGGCTGTAACAATATGTATTTGTGTTGACCGTAGCTCTGCATCCAACAGAGTTTATTCTCTCCATATGAAAACATAATCATATTTTAAATCCAATATGACTGCATGCTTGTAGTGCTTACTTTGTATTCTGTTGCAATAAATGACAATATTTAGTGTCTGGGTACACCTATAAGGTATCCAGATTCAGCAGAGGAGAGATATTATGTAATTTTGATTTTATTCTTCTTGCCAATACAAAGAAGATACACAAGCAGTTCTCTATGAGAGTTAACGAGGTTTGACATTTTCCGAGGTGGCAGAGAATTGGGAACTTATCAACTTTAAACTCCTGTACCCAGAAATGCTGATCATGCATTCAACTATGGTTTTCCTTGCAAGCATTGCAGATGAATGTAGGTTCGTAAAGTAAATGTGTGTAATGTATTTTGTACGTCTACACCCAAACTTATAGCATATGCTTGAGTGTCGGATAGTTCATTTGTCCATGATAAAAAAAAAGTACTTCTTCAAATCATATTTACCAGAGAATTGCTTTCTTCTTATATCCTGCTGTTTACCTGACGATTATTTAGTATTTTCTGTGAGATTGTTATCATCAAAATCTGCACGAGAGTCATAATGTAGTCATAGTCATATTACATAGTCTTTTAGAGTGACACTATCCAAATTTTTGTTGTGAGTAAGTGTTCATACAGTATTAAGGTACTTTGCACTCCCATTATAACGGACATGGTTATAACGAAATTCCGGTTACAACGAAGTAAAAGCTCAAGCCGCAACGTTACCCGCTCATTGTCTTTTATTTATTTGTTTGTTTGTTTGGTTATACTGAAATTTTGACATAACGAAAGTAAACTGCCGGTCCCCATGGGCTTTGTTACAACGGGAGTCCACTGTACAGTGTACACATGGATCTGGGAGTGCTGTGTATCATGAAAGAGTCACCAAAAAACTCTTGAAAACTAACTGAAATCTGCCAAAGAGCTTGAAACCATGAAATTATGTACGGTGACAGTGGTGGATTGGGGGGGGGGGGGGGGGGCCCTCCCCCTTTATATCTTTGTTAAAGTGAAAGAAATAACAGGAAACCATCCTTGTCAGTCAGTTGTAGTGGCGCCACAAAATTGCGCTGTTCAAAAGCCTTTTTTTTCTTCCTTTCTTTTTGCTTGTCGGCCGATGAAACCTGGAAGTGGCAGCAGCTGGATCCGTCCCTTGGTAACATGGGTTCATGAATGTTTGACAGTGTATATAAGAGTGTAATATATTGTATGAGAAATGTCTCTGGAGGCATTTTGTTTTCAGGTTAGCCATCTGTCTGTCCATAATTGATATTGTGGACTAAGTAACTTGAGAACCATTTGAAGTGTCCAAGTGAAATCCAAATGAAACATAACATGTATGTCTAAGCAAGTAAAAGTTCAAGGTCAAAGTTCAAGGTCAAATTCTAAACTTTCACTATTTTCTCCATATCCCTGCAGTTGCAGGAAGTATTTGCATGAAACTTGAGTGTATACATGTACTACCAGATAAAGATTCTCTTAGGAAAAGTTTTGGGTCAAAGTGCTATAATTACACAATTTACTGCTGAAATTGCACTATTTTCTCCATATCTTGGAAATGACTCAATTTACAAAGAACACTTGATTAAACTTGGGGTACAGTTTACCAGTACGTACATTAGTGCACAACGATTCTGTAGTGAAAGATTTGATCCAATGGATCAAAGATCGAGGGTCAAGGGACTGTCCAATCACTTCAAAAACTGTTGTCACACATTGTCAAGATGTACTGTAGACCTTGTGGGAGAATAATACTGTGAAGCAGAGGCATACCGGTTGCCATAGCAGCATTTCTTGTTTTATATATATGTAATGGTTCTTTTGACCCAGTTGTAAACCTAGATACCCGGCAGTGTTTGGGTAATAATAATGAAGAGGCTACAATGGGTAAAAAGCCCATATTCATTCTTTGTTTCCCGTACATTTATTTTTCCAGTGACAAACATGTGAGAAGATACACGTATCAGCAATCATTTGAGCCACACTCATAATCAGTCTGTCAGAAGAAAATATGTGGTATGAAAAGTTTAAAATTTGAACTGACTCGAGTATTGGTAAGCATTGATACCAATGTCAACTTCCATGCTGTTGCTCAGAACAATTCACTCTTTGCAAGTTTTGCGGTGTACACTGCTACCTACATATGTAAAACTGAAGTTGGGCATCTAATTTGGGTGCCTACATATTCATGTGATTTGTACATGGCTACTTCAGTTTCAGATTGTATAGGCAGCATACTCCGCAAAACTTGCAGAGTGAGTCGATTTGAGCAATGACATGCAGTATGTACCGTACTTAATTACTATTCATGCAAATTAGATGGCTAACTTCAGTTTCAGAATGTGTTGGCAGCATAAATGTGCATGTAGACGTCGATATCAACGCTTCCCAGTTACCAATTTGTTTCAAATTTGTGTGAGTGATTTGAAAGACGGTATTATATTTTTTCTTTGAGTTTGGTGCAATTTAGTTTTGTGGAATTTGAAGTATCTACATGGATGTGAAGTTACATTAGCACCAAAACCATACTTTAATTGCTGCTAATTATAGATTAGAATTTTTAAGTATGCAATATTTTCAGTTGGGAAGATCTGCTTAGAAAATAAGGTAAAGCTTTACATGTAAATCTACACAGAAAAGACTTCCCTGTGATCCGTACCCACCTGTAGCCCGTCCACCTGCATGAAAGCATTCATAGTAGCTGTTGCAATTTTTAAATTGAAACATCCGTCTACAATGAGCTTTTGCTATCAATTGCTGCTACGATACATGTGTATCAATATCCTACTTTATTTTCTTTTTTTCTAAAGACAGAACGTGTAAGTGTGCTTATACATAAACTAGTACAGCTGTATAGTCAAAGTGGATAGATTATCCCGTCCATGACTTTTATCGTTTTATTTTCATTACAATGTTCCTGATACAGTGTACAGTGTAGTTCTAGCTCACCACTATATTTTTAATCATTGTTCTGCAGTGCTTGCATTTATGTCCTATTCTCTCAGCTCAGCAAGTGATAGTTACATGTACAGGACATGTACTTCTAATTTGAAATGCAACATTCATTATATCCTGGCATGGACTATCAATTATTTTGATGATGACAGATCTCAGTGGATATTTCAATAAAGGAATCACAAGTGCGTTGAACTAATTGATAATGCAGTGTGGTCATGTAACAAGTGATTGTTACAATACATAAATAAATTTTGATATGAAAAACGGCTTTGAAAGTCTCTTGGAATTTTCTGTTTGAAGTGTGCAGCGTCCATTTGAGCATGGCCTATAATCTAGGTAGAGGATGCAGCTATGGTCTTTACTGTTAATACGCTAAATGTCTGATGCGGCAAGACTACGAAGAGTGGATGCCCGCAGCAAGACTAGGAACAGTGGATGCATGCGAAGCATCCACTGCCTGTATCCACTTGTCTAGCTTTAGTTGCTTTTTATTATCAACTTTGAATTGGCAGTTGATAAAAAATAATGATTAAAGCAAGATGATTGGATAGGTCCACTGTTTGTAGTCTCATTGCATCAGATTTATCGCTTAGCAAAAACAATAGTCTCGCCACATCAGATGTTTCGCATAACAGCAAAGACAATAACTGCATCCTCCGCATAGAGTACATGTATAGGCTAATTTGTTAATGTAACAAGAAAAATTGGTTCTGGTTCAGAAATGTCAGAATCATTATTGCCTATCAAATGAAAATGGCATCTTACTCTGCACTTTTTCAATGTCTTACCCCAGTCAGACCATGCTTGGCTCAAAGGAGGAGTCCCCCCTCCCCCCCCCCCCCCCCCCCCCCTGCCCTCTAATGTCCCAATCATGCTGCCTGCCAGATTGACAAGTGGACAAGTCAAAGTTAAGCCTATGTCAGGCCAGTCCAAGTACCCACCAAACATTGGATAGCTGATCTCCATCACAAACATACACCAATAAATCTTTATACATTGTATAACAAACTGTCACTAGACTGTGAAATACTGGGCACATAGGTCACTGAGCACTTGTTCTTTACCGTGCAGCTACAACTCGTACATTATGTAAAAGCTGTGCTTGGCAGTACAATGTAAATATATTCCATTGTGACATGTTTGTAAATTGTAAACTGCAATTCTGAATTTGGCAGTGTCCGCCAATGGATGCCTTGCAACTTTAATCCAAAAATACCACATTTGACAACTTAATTGTGAAGTTTATGATACCGTACAAGAAATGTCTATCCTTGACCTCCATACTTAAATCAAAGCCGATTTGACAGGCTAAGGGAGATTTGATCTCCATGTCTCTAAAAGTAGTCACTACATTGCATCTCTTTTCTTTCGTATTCACCTCATGTAGCATTTACACACACACACACACACACACATACAAACACACACACGCACACACACACACACATACCCTCTCAAGCACATATCCTTGAAATAAAAATGGATGCCAACTTCATTGACTAGAGTGTCTTGTGCATTGTCAAACACAATGTAACACATTTAATCTGAGTTTCAAGTCTATGCCTGCTAACAACAAAATGATAAAATGCCACAAATACAGCAAAGAAAATGCTGATAATAGTGTACCATATATTCCATGGGTAAGCAGACTTGGAAGAAAAAAATCAGTGCATGGCTATTCCTACACATCGCATTTGTATCACAGGTAATACAGTGTGCATACTGTACATGGAAACCCCATTCCAAGGTCCTTGGAACCTCATTGTAAACGTATGAAAAAGAGACCAGCTACATACAGTACGGTATTGGAAATCAGGACCACAGACTTCACCTCGTTAAAAGGGTTCCCCTGTAGGCGTACTTCGACATAATGCTTAGTAAATGTACAGCAATTGAGTATCGGTCAACTCATGGAAACTGGCTGATAAAAACACAATCACATGGTGTAGACACTAGATGTGACACATGAAAAAGTTCCTGTTTGTAGACTTTGTACAACTGTAGCTGTATATTTTATATTTCCCCATGCCTGACTGCACACAACTTTACACTGTATACACCATATGTTTAGCGAGTCTAATTTTTCATGAATCAGGACTTCCCGACAATTTAGCAAGTGGTTAAATTCATGATTATGGAGGACAATATATTGAACAGAGAAGTGTATGCATGCACATTACAGTCATTTTGGGATCAGAGCTAATATTTTCACATTTTTAAATTTGCAAATAAAGCAGCTGTCTCGCAAAATTCATGAAAATAAAAACCATACAAAATATTTGACATACACAATACATGTTACACATTCCCAGGAACTGTAATGTATTAATCTTGGGCTATGAAAATACTCCTTTGTTTGTTCCTTTCACTTAAAAAGACCATGCTGTAGTAGATTTTGAAGAATTACATACTTGAATGTTGAAACTGCCCTAACTCAAGATGATAAAGAATCCTTTAGAAAATTCTTGATTCCAAATACCGTAAAAGTGGAAATTTTCGTAGTTTTGAAATTTTCATGCATTTCGCGCAACCAGAAACTAGCGCGAAGATAAAAGCACGCGAATATTTTTGCTTGCCATACGTTCCTGTGCGTGATGTCTTGATTCCGCGGAATTAAAAACACGCGAAACTCTTCTGACCCGGCCAAGCGCGAAAAATTAGTCGCACGAAAATATCCACTTTTACAGTACATGACCTGGCAACATAAGCTTATCGTTCTCGTCTTCAACCCACTTTTCCACAATTTCTTAGAATTTCATCCAATCTGTTAACAACTTTTATATTAATTTGCTAACAAACAGAGAGGCCAATGACTGCAAGAATGTACCCAGTATTCTTCTTGTTAGAGGTAATATTTTCAGAGTAAACACTCAACTGCCACAAGTTAACAAGCTACTGGTGAGTGTCAACCAGCATTTGACTGTGCAAACATCACAAACTTCTGTAAGTCATATTCTCACAAGTCTTTTGTTCCTTGAGATTCTTCTTCATCAAGGGAGTTTGCAGTCATACCATCCATTGTGAGGCAGCTCACATCCCTGTTTGTTGAAAGCTCACCTGCTCCCACATTTCAAAAGGTCCTTACAGTGCTCGGGTTACCTAAGGATAAAGTGGCAGCTGTACTTTTGGCTTGCGAGGCTTCCCCTGTACTTGATTGTGCCTCGGTGAGGTTTCACACACAACGAAGGCTTGTTTATTCTTTATCACAATCTTACAGTCCTTGCATCGACGCTTGATGGATGTCCTCATCTTCAATGTGTTGACGTGAAGTACCACTGGTGACGGTGTTGGTATCATGCATGAAGAACTTGGATAGGCAAGTGTGTTTGAGCTAGTTGGCTGATGTACAGATATTCTGCATGGCCAGGCAGTTGCGGTCAATGTTTTCAGAACTGCCGGTTGACGCCACGTGCTGAGGCATCTCGACCTCTGAACTGGAACAATGTGGGGCTGCATGAATTTGCTGGGACCGGTCCTGACCACTGCTTTGAGAATGGCTGCAAGACCACAGACAGGACTAGCCATTGTAAGAGATGGTGAGCAAGAGGTTGACAGGATATGATCAAGTCAGGCAGTCGTGTTGAGGAATGACACTCTAAGTCAATGATGGAAAAGAGAGACATAGAAAAGGATTAATACATGTACTTGACTATACACTGCATGTCTGAATGAATCTCACTAAAACCTGCCCATAAGTAGCAATTATGCCATCCAAGGATCTCTCCTGACCTTGAGTGTTACTAGCACCAGTGCAGTGGAGAACAGATCAATCATAATAATCAAATTCATTTCTACAAGCAATGTAGATTTAATCAAAGGTTCTACAAAAAAAACACGAGGACTAAATGGGCAATTCCGCAGTTAGGTGGACATGACATGGATAAAAGAAATGTGCCTCTTTATCTTACTCTTTAATTTAGGTATCAACTAATGCCATGAATGTTCACCAATCACTAAGGTCTTTCAAATTCAGTAGATTTTATTTTTCATATTCATTGATTTTGCGAGATCTAAAACCATCATTTAAAATGTACATGTGGGACTGGGGATGCTGAAATTCACTTAAATGCAAATTACAGTGGGTTGCTTTGAAATTTTTTCCTCAAATTTTTGCTAAAAGGTAAAAGATGAATACATTTGAATACTCCAGAAGTCATGTGACATTTTGTTGATTACAAAAGGGTGAAATGACCTGCGGAATTACTCCGGACAAATGTAACGTTACTAACCGTAACGTTACTAACCATGCATTTGGGGTCTAGCTAATAAAACATCAGTCGAACTGCTAAAAATATTTGTGTGAACATTTGTCATGACGCAACAATTGAAATTAATGCAACACTTTGTTTTAAGTAACTTGAAATTTTGCACACTTTTTGTTTCAAGACATTGATTTTTTTGTCATGTCCTTTTTTCGTAACGTTACTAACCAGCCCTTTTAGTTGCCATAGCAATTCTAATATTTATTGGATTGTACTCATTCTTTTCTATATCATAGACCTAGGAAGGATGAACATGTTTTAAAATGATTTTGACTTGAAATGAATAAATGGTGATTTAGTAGTAAAAATAAATATCTAAATTTCTTTAAATGTAACGTTACTAACTGCGGAATTGCCCAAATGTATAATAATCTAATTTCAAGAAATGTCAATTTCAGGTAGGTCTGCAGTTATAAATACACTTGTAGATGTTGTATACAATGCATTTCTGTACAGATGCACACATCTGGATCACTTGTATTCTGGGGCCCGTTGCATAAAAGTCACTGTTATGGTAACTTTGCCATCCAATGGTAACTACCATGGCAACAATACTCAACAGCCAATTAAAATCAAGAATTCCATGGAAGTTACCATTGGATGGCAAAGTTACCATAATAAATAGTAACTTTATGCAACAGACCCCTGGTCCTGTAAATGTAGACATTTTAGTGGTACATTAACTTAGAGAAGATTTTGCAATATTCTGGGTACCATAGCACAAAATTCTAAAACCTGGGATAATATCTCCACAATATTTTCTGCACATTGCCAATGGGTTGACAGCATGAATTCAACAACTCATGAATTTGTTCTTTGAGCTTCTCAGCGCAATAAATTAATCATGCAAAAATATTTATGTTTACAGTAAGAGTAATCTGGCAACAGAGGAGTTGTAATGTCAGGCCAATTTATTCATTTTCAAGTAAATATCATGATACTGGTATCAGGGATAAATTGTCAGTTTCTGTAATGATCCTTGCCAGGAGCTGGCTTTGGGCATGCAAATGGTTGCCCTGCAGAGCAGAGTTGGTTGTCATAGTTGTAATAGTTGTTGTTTTAAAATACAGTTCTCAGATAAATTTGGTGATCGTGGCCCATCAGTGCAGTGCCACCACCTCCAAGAAATATCATCAGAGCAATAATGTGAATAATCTTATAAGATGTGCCTTGTGACAACTACAACAAAATATGTGCAGATATTTTTTTTCTCTGTATTGTAAAACTTAATTACATGATGGATTATACCATGCAGTAAGTGAACCTATGACACATGCGTTATTAAGCTACAATGTACACTGTTTTGCACACAAAAATACCCTGCCGTGCATGCACAAGCTCGCTCTGAAAATTTTGCAGCTTGTGTGTGACTGTCTGCGCTGAGTGCCGCGGGACGAGTGCAGGTAAAGTGCCAAAAGTCTGGTGGACAGCAGAATTCACGAAGAAAGTGAACTTGTAAATACACTGTTCCTACAAAATGATTAGTTTGCTGACAAACTGGAATGCCCATCTACCCCATTGGTATAGAATTGTCATCTGGAATATAGGTCTAGTCTATGCAAAACATCAGGTTAGTTCTAATTTTATGTTTCTTGTTACGAATATCTGTAAAATGTCAGACGTGCTCTACTTTCATGGGGTCGATTCGTGCATGGAGAGGCATGAGCCGTGCGGCCGTGCCGTAATTTGGTAGGTCACTGCACATCAGTTGATTAAAACTCGATTTTTGCCAAACAAATGCCAAATGGATAGAATTTTTTCTTCTTTTTCCCCCTCATAAGTGGATTGGCCAGACTATCTAAATGGGCATGGCGCGCATATATTATATGCGTTTATTTAGGCCGAGCTAATTACCTCCGCCAAGGGAGGAGGTTATGTTTTCGTTACTGTTGGTCTGTGTGTTTGTTTGTTAGTTACCATAGTTTGTTTGTTTGTCTGTGTGCAAAATCACTCAAAAAGTAGTTAACGGGTTTGGATGAAACTTGCAGGAAGGGTTGAGAATGACACAAGTATTACAAACGATTAACTTTTGGTAGTGATGATCCGAGAATTTTGGGGGAATTTATGAAGGATTTTTGATATTTTGGCAGGTAGGGTCAATGAACTTGGGAGTTCAGGCTGCGCATATTTGAGGTTTGCATGCACGCACTGAAGTGCGCGATCTAGAAACTCTAGTTCTGCTAGTGCTAGGGCGAGGCGCGCCGTGCAGCTGAGGGTTTATACGTAACAAAGGCTTCAATATTGGGAAATCAGGCGACTTTCAGCACACAATGCTATAGTATAAGTACGTATGGGTGGAAATCACTATGATATCTCTATGGCAGAACAAGATCAGTGACAGTGGTGGAAATCAGCATGCATGCTTGGCGGAGGTTTGACCGAAAGATCGGTCTGTATCTGTCCGTCGGGGAATGTTCCGCGGAGACTGCGTCTGGCTTCACAGATCCCCTCTGTATACAAACCGAAGTCAATGATCCCAGCTCCTGTGTGGAGCAACGCGCACAGATCAAACGTTACGATAAACCAAATTTCAGACAGCTTTTTTACATTCAAACAAGTTTGACATGACATGACACATTATGCAGCAATATTTGGGGTTAATTTCTCACATTGTGCAATCGAAATACTCACAGTAACTCGGTTATAATGCAGAAATTTTATCCATATCGCAACATCGCTGTTCGCTAGCCGTAAGTCGCCATTTTGAATCTGTAAACCAATCACATGAGAGGTACGTGTTTTCGTTAAAAAAACACGTAGGAACTACCTCGCATGTGATTGGCTAATAGATTCATACTGTATGTTTCTGCAGTTTGAATGCGATGACGCGACGGGCTGGTTGATGTGTGTTTTACGTTGAAAATTCTACCGAAATTTTGGATTATTCATTAATCTGGTGTTGTCTATTCTTGAATAGATTCTAGTTGATTTAACTATACAAGCTTATTAAAATTTGCCGACCTAGGGCCGTAATTTAGATGCAATCAAGAAGGGTGAGGTACCTCACCCAATTTTCCATAGAGACAGTGGTTAAGAATATCCACACAGCCATGGGTACTGGTACCTTCCGTCTGTCTACGGAGGACAGCGTTAATGGCAAAATAAAGAGTCCTCCGGACAGACAGATCTTTCTGTCTAGGCGGAGATCTGCGCTCTCAGCACATGCTCAGAGAGTGCTTTTCTAGTTTGTAAATTGTAATGCAGCATGTTAAAAAGATACAGATTATTAAACTTATAAAACGTATTTCAAATTTACTCTAGGTTTAACGTTACATGTCCACTTGCCCTGCACAATTACCCCAGCCAATATTCCAACCTTGTGCCGGCTCGGCTCCTCACACAGGAGCTGGTCGCAGTTACCCCACCCACACCAGCCAGCGCAGCGCCGCGGCGACCGGCCCCAAGACGGCCCTAGCACGTACAATTTGTACGTACCGGTACGTGTCACTAGCATCGGAGATATCCGGGGTTAGTTTGGTGACAGTGCAGTGAAGATAAAATTTTTAGTACAATTACCTTTTTCATCTGCAGGCCCGCAAGTATCAAGGTCAGGACCAAGGCCAGGGGCAGACGCGGTCATCGGACATCCACACTACCCTCGAACTAACACGGTAACGTAATAACGTTAGTGTTTCTGGGCTCATTAATACACGGACACAGGCCAATCGATTTTTATTAGGGCCTTTTCATTACACTTATGCACTGTATAAATGTATGCACATGTGTGGACGTGTGTGTCTATGGATAAACCGCGTATGTATACATGTATGTATTCACTGTGTAATGGGATGCACATTGTACAATGGGTATCTTGTAAAGGTAAATAACTGAAATAGTGCAAATCTAAAATATTATTTAAAATATTTTGATATGATTCTTTTATTTAATTTTAAGTCACACTTCACAAGCTGTTGCAAAATCATGCAAACTATTAGCGATCACTAGAATTTCAATTGTACATTTGGATGAGGATTATGTAAGACTCTTGTTTAAAGGCATCGTACAGGAGACTGAATTTAAATGTGTCCAAAGAATGGCCACTGAAATAGTAAATCAAAATGATTCCATTTTATCCTGCTTTACATACTTAGTGACAGATCCAGAGGGGGTGCACCGGATTGCACCCCCTCTTTATTTTTTTTTTTTGGTTAAAATTATTTCTATAAAACGAAAAATGGGGGCGGACGCATGCACCCCCTTTATTGTTTTTTTAAAAAATGCTTCTCTTTTACGGAATTTCTGGATCTGCCCCTTTTATTAGCATTGTACAATTAAGTATGTACCTATTTTTTGATAGTCGTACCATCACATTGCGATACACATTTGAATGAGATAATCCGAGGATATTAAAAGGAACAAGAGCAGGCGAGCATTTAATCCAGATCAATCAAACAGGCTCTCAGAGACTCCAACCCCAAGCACCTTCTGGGGCAGGCCCCTGGGAGCAACTTTTTTTTTTCACAGGGGTGCTGAACCCCTGACCCATCCGTTCGGTTGCCGGACAATATTAGCAGCGTTTCAGTATATTATATTTATTTATTTTTTTTGGGGGGGGGGATGCATAGGCCATACAAGCACTGTCGACAATTTCGGGGGGGGGGGGGGGGTGGGGGAACAGGGGGAAGTGAAGGGAGGGGATGGGGACATCAAAACGAGGGTGAAAAAGCCCTGTACCACACAAGGAAACTTTTGCATTTTTAGTGAAATTCAACACACTTTATGTGGTAAATTTTGAAATTCTTCAATCAAAACAGAATGTTAAGTGAATACTCGTGGACTATGTTCATGAATGAAATGTTGTTGGAGCGAGGTATCTGTTATCTCTCGATCCGTGTGTGGGTTTTCACTTTGTAGATATATACGCGTAATTCCATGGAAGGGGATCTTCAGGGGGACGGTGTTTCGATCCCCCTCCCACACTAGAGAGATTTTGAATTTTCAGACCTGAAATTTAGCGATCTGGTGCACACTTTTTGGTGAAATTTTTAAAAAAGTATGAAAAAAATATTCATAGAAATTTGAATGACCATTAAATCGGGTTACAATCAACTCTTGTTCCGTGTGTGCGTCATCATTGTGAAATAACTGTATGGAGCAGGGATGGGAGGGGGTTACTATGTGATGGAGCTTTTGCATTTGTAGAATTTAATTACAACGATTTGATGCACACTCTTGGTGGAATATGCCCATATTTTTATCAGAGAATTGTGTGTGGGGTCTTCACTTTATATAAGTCCAGGGAAGGGGTCCTAAGGGGGGAGGGTGTGGGAGGGGTTATCCCCCTCCCACATGAGGGAGATTTTGGATTTTTCAGACCTGAAATTCAGCGATCTGGTGCACACTTTTGATGAAATTAAAAATAAAAAAGTATGAAAGATAAATATTCACAGAAATGTGAATATCCATTAAATCGGGGTATGATCAGCTCTTGTTCCGCGTGTCGTCATCACTGTGTACTGTATGGAAGTTGATGAGGCGAGGATGAGAGGGGTAGCCAGGCCCCTTCCACACGATTGAGCTTTTGCATTTTTAGAATTGAAATACAATGATCTGATACACACTCTTGGTGGAATATCTCGAAAGTTGTATCAGAGTTCGTGTGTGTGGATCTTCACTTTGTACAAGCTCCAGCATGGAAGGAGACCTAATGGGGGAGGGTGTGGGAGCAACGGCGTAGCCAGGATTTCATCTTGGGGGGGGGGGGGGCGGTTAGTCTGCGAGGGAGCGAAGCGACCGAGCCCGAGCGAGCGGAGCTAGCGGGGAGGGGGGGGGGGGGAGGGTGGTGTTCCCCCTCCCACGGTGAGAACTTTTTGCATTTTGATTTTGTAAATGGTGTAATTTGATGCATGTTTTTGCGCGTTTCATCGACGTATGAAACAGTCCCACTTGTTTAAGGTAGCAGTTTATTTTGATGTAGATTATCATTGACAATTTGCCTATAAAATGGTATAATTAAAATACACTTCTTGTATTGATTCTTTTCACTGAATATCATGAACGCGACTGAACCCGAACGAGGGGAGCGAGTAAGGGGGGAGGGGAGGGTGTCGGAGGGGGTGTCCCCCCTCCCACGGTAAGAACTTTTTGCATTTTGATGTTGCAAATGGTGCAATTTGATGCATGTCTTTGCGCGTTTTATCGACGTGAAACAGTCCCACTTGTTTAAGGTAGCAGTTTATTTTGATGTAAGATTATCATTGAACAATTTGCCTATAAAATGGTATCATTAATCTTCTTGTATTAATTCTTTTCACTGAATATCATGAACGCGACTGAACCCGAGCGAGCGGAGCGAGCGAAGGGGGAGGGGAGGGTGTGGGAGGGGAACGGGAGGGAGTGGGAGGGGGCTGTCCCCCTCCCACGGTAAGAACTTTTTGCATTTTGATGTTGCAAATGGTGCAATTTGATGCATGTTTTTGCGTGTTTTAACGAGTTGAAACAATCCCACTTGTTTAAGGTTGCAGTATATTTTAGTGTAGTTTATTATTGAACAATTTGCCTATAAAATGGTATCATTTAAATAATCTTCTTGTATTTATTCTTACACTGAATATCGAACGCTGTCTGTTCAGCAATCAAACAGAAAAAGCATGCACACGAGGGTGTAGATAGGGGCATATCCCCTTCCACACGAAGGTGATTTTGCGTTTTCAGACCTGAAATTCAGCGATCTGGTGCAAATTTTTGGTGCAATACTTTTTCATCGAAGTGTTAAAATCACGGAATTTAGCTGTTATTCCGAATATGCACCATCTGTGTGTATGTATAAAGTCTAGTGAGGTAGAGCTTATAGGGGAAGGGGGATTTTCCCGTTTTTAGAATTGAAATAAAGCGATCTGGGTATAGCCACAGTCTACTTCTATGCATGGCGGAAGGGGGGGGGGGTAATAGGGGCGGGCGAGCAGGGAGAAGGCGTGGGCGAGTGTTATCTCCACCCTTCCCTTCCGATGGAGCTTTTGCCTTTTTAAGGTTGAAATTGAGATATCTCGTATACGCATATTTGATGGAATCAACATTTGGGGAAAAAAAAGTGCTGATGGGGGAGGGGGGGGGGGACTGAGGGAGGAAAGGGTCGATTAAAAGGGGAAATTCCCCTTATACATGAGGGAACCTTCAGTTTTCGGAATATAAGTTATAAGTCTTGTGCACTCAGAATTTATTCATATTTTTTTTTGCAAATCTAAAAAGTGTACTAAGCCAGGGAAAGAGGCACAGAGGGGGAGGGTTTTGGAGGGGATACCCCCTCCCAAGCACGAGAGATTTTGCATCATTTTGAATTGAAATTCAACGATCTGGTGTACACTTTGAGTGAAATATTCTCAAAAATATCTTATTTGATGAAAGGTTGCAAAGGAGACCCGCTTCATGTGCATGCATATAGTATACACGCATTTTTTTTCCGCCTCCCAAATCCCCGGTCCAAATCTTGGGGGGGGGGGGGGGGGGGGGGCGACCGCCCCCATCCCCCCCCCCCCCCCCCCCTGGCTACGCCAGTGTTGAGGGGGTATCCCCTCCCACATGAAGGAGATTTTGAAATTTCAGACCTGAAATTCAGCGATCTGGTGCACACTTTTGGTGAAATTGTTAAAAAAGTATGAAAAATGATATTCACAGAAATGTGAATGACCATTAAATCGGGGTATAATCTGCTCTTGTTCTGCGTGTGCATCATCACTGTGTAATAAATGTATGAAATTGATGAGGCGGGGATTGTAGGAGGGGTATCCCCCTCCTACACGACGGAGCTTTGGCAGTTTTAGAATTGAAATACAATGTACAACGATCTGATGCAAAATCTAGGTAGAATATCCTGGAATTTGTGTCAGGCAAGTGTAGTAAGTCATCTATGGAGGGAGACCAAGCGGGGGAAGGATGTGGGAGGATGTATCCCCCTCCTACATGAGAGAGCTTTTGCATCTTTTTGATTGTGATTCAAAGATGTGGAATATCTGGCGCACACTTTTGATTTGCTATACATGTAATGTAATGTAGCCATAATCAATGCGTGGAGTGCATGGAGGCTAATTTACAGCAAGGGGGAGGGTTTTGGAAGGGGGTGTCCCCTAACCCCTCCCATTCGAGAGAGCCTTTGTATTTTAAGGATTGAAATGAAAATATATTGTCTCTGCACAATTATAGTCATTTATGAAGGAATATTTGAAAAACTGTCAAACAAAAAAGCATAAGCCTACTAAAGATGTATAGGTGGGGGAATAAAGGTAAACTGAAAGAGAATACCCCCGTCCCATATGATGGAACTTTTGAATTTGTTTGAATTGAAGTGACAGATCTGGTGCGCACTTTTTGATGAAATATTCTGAAAGTGTCAATCTCAAAAGTCTACTATAAGTGCATTGAAGTTGGCCTAACGGGGTGTGGGAGGGGTATCCCTCCCACACTACGGGCATTTTCCAGTTTTCAGAATTGAAATCAAACGATCTTGTCCACTTTTGGTGAAATATCTGGACAGTTTCTAAAAAAAAAAAGCAAGAAAATTTTCCGCATCGAGAGGATTTTTTTTTTGGGGGGGGGGGGGGGCGGGAGGGTGGGGGTAAAGTGATGTGTTTGCAAAGCTCCCAGCACCCAATTATTCCAGGATTGACGCTCCCTGTATTTAATACGAGAAACTGTGGCATTTTTAGAATCCAATTGACATTTATCTCCAAACACATTTTGTGGAATTGGGGAAATTATCAATCCACGAAGTGTATATACTACTACTACTACGTCTATGAGGGGAACTGGAAATGGTTAGGGCCTAAATGAAAGGAGGATATTACATTCCCACACGAGGGAACTTTAGCATTTTTTGAACTAAGATGACACAAACTGACAGATCTTTTGATGAAGAATCATTCGGAGATATGTCTTATGGGAAAGGACCAAAGGGGGAAGATGTGGGAGGGGTATAAACCCATTGTATTTTCAGAATTGAACTGCGACAATTCCTTGCACAGTTTCGGTAAAATATTTGGACAGTATTCATCAAAAAAGCAAGAAAATCTCCGACATCCCGAAATCAATGAGAGGGGGTAATATCATGGCAACTGCCCCACACCCCTGCATACGAGGAGGCATTTTCATTACTCTATTAGAATTATAGAAAGGAGATATATTGGGATGGGGTATTTCCCTCCAATACGAGGGAGATTTCGCATTTCAGAATCGACTGGTGCACACCTGGGTGAAAGAGTGAGACAGTTCGAATTAAAAAAAAAATCACATCTTGGAAATTACTGGGGGGGGGGGGCAAAATGATATTGCTGCCCCCCCCCTCCATCGATGCTCCCCTGGAGGGGTATCCTCCCCCTAAATGAGGGAACTTCTGCATTATTGGGACTGAAATTCAGCAATCTAGTGAGCCCTTCAGGTAGCATATAAAAAAAAAAATCTATAGAAAAGTAGAAAAAGTAAAATATCCAGGGACGATGGGAATGCTTTAATAGTGTTGTTTGCACTTATAAGCTTGTTCTGTGTGGGAGTGAAATTCAGCATTCTGATGCACACTTTGGGTGGGATACTTGGACAATTTTCTATAAAAAATCAAGTAATTTTCCCTGTAAAAAAGATAAAAGTTGGGGGTGCAGAAGCACCCCCAACTTTTATTTTTCACAGGGGTGCTATGCCCCCTGCCCCAAAAAGTCAGGGGTGCTGCAGAACCCCCAGCACCCCCGGCTCCCAGGGGCTTGTTCTGGGGGGTGTTTCATCAACGTTTGTCAGCGCTGACAACTTGAATCACCATAGTAACAGTCAGTGACCAGAGCATCTCAGCCAATAAAAAACCAAGGATTTTGCTGAAATTGTCAGCGCTGACAGTTGTCAGTGCTGACAAACGTTGATGAAACACCCCCAGATCTGTAGATTCTCCCGCCTGAAACCCCTAGCAAACGGGAGACTCCAAGATGTGCGCGAAGCGCACATCACGAGCGCAAAGGACCTTGCGGTCTGGGTTCAAATAGATGCTGACAAGCGAGCATACCTAGATGATCCAGCAAACCAGGCAGAAGAAGCAGCTAGAAAAGGGGAACAAGGGAAAGTGTACAAGATCACCAAAGTAGTGAGTGGAAAACACAGACGATCAACGGAGATGCCAATAGAAGACAACTTATTTTTCAACATAGCAATGGAATTAAGAAAGAAATAATTTCAAGCGGGAGAAATTAAATCTCAAGCGGGGAGAACGGGAGATTCTGCAAAAAATGGGCTTTCGGCGGGAGATCTCCGGTCGAAAGCGGGTGAGTTGGAGTTTCTGAGGCTCTAACCTACACCCATCGAGCCGGAAATGGAAAGTACAGTAATAGTAAGTAAATAAAATTGTCCAGGTTTCGGTCCGAATGTCTTGTTCACAGTTGGGCTGCATTGAGGGCTGGTCGACTTGTCGAGATATTTTACTCAACGATTTCAACATGGCGGCCCTCAGGTTGGCGTTGTTGAGCAGAACTTGCTGTCGTCGTTTGCCTCAGCTTTCACCGTTATCTCAGTCAGTAGCGGTGCACACAAAACCTAATTTGTCAGGAGAAAAAGTGACTCACACAGGACAGGTAATTACTTTAGTGATGAAAAAGACAAACTAGTGTTTAGAACCTTTGCTGCGACTAGTAAATCAGTATATCGTATGCTGTAGTACACAGCCCTGTCGCTGTCGTACACACGCGCGCACACGGTGCTTCGCACGGCGTCTGACCTCTCTAGACTCTAGGCTCTACCAGGGGACCGTTTCATGAAACTTTTTGTCGGTGATTTACACCGACAACTGTTAAAAGCTACTGAAATCCTTGCGTCTGATTGGCTGAGAGCAAATTTGTCGGTGAAAACCTCCGACGAACTCGTTGATGAAACGCCCCCCTGGCCGGCCAACTGGGCCTGGTCGATCGCGTCGGGCTACGTGCTTTTCATGCACGGCTTCTGCCGATTCTGGTCGGGCTATGCTATAGCTAGCCTCCCTTTTATTTTGTTTAATAGGAAAAACACGAGAAAGACATCAATAACACCGCCAGAATTGTGATCCCTGTTTTCAGACAGAGTCTGTCTGTATGCTACTTGCTAGTGTACTAGTGGAAGTAATAATACATTTGTACCTTTTTGTTTTGATAGTCATACTGTTTGAAGTGTCAGAATAACTTGATTTTCAACAATTGTTAGTCAGGAAATACAGTTCTGCACATACTAGTAAGCCGTCGGGATTGGTACCGGCCTTGGTACCGGCCTTGGTACCATACGAATACCATTGAATACTGTTACCAGGGCGGGTACCTTCCCCTTCATGGGCCGAGTCTATTTGGGTGTGTGTGTGTGTGGTACTGTGTGTCTGTACATGTATGTCTGTCTCTGTCCATCTGTTTGTCTGCCTAGGAGGTGTATGGTTACATGTACAGTGTATAGTAAATGCATTCTAGGAACTACAGGTACATCTGACATGTACATTTCTCACCAAACTTCTTTCAACTTCCCATAAATCATTTTTGTTCATTTAAGCCTTACATTGATTTTTGTTGTTGTTGTTGTTCTCCCAGTTGAAATTGATGAAGTTTATCACATAAATAGCAAGCTGACTTCAGTTTCAGATTATTTCAGATAAAGAGTGAAATGTTTAAAGCGATGACATAAAATTCAAAGGAACATCGACATTCCCATTGACTGATTTAGTTCAAATTTATGTGAGCGATTGAAAATAAAGTATCACAAGTATTTATAATCTGTGAATTTGATATATCTACATGGATCCAAAAGTACATTAGCACCACAAAGCCCAGAAGTGTAGGTTGTACACATTGGTAGTTACTTTCTTTCACCTTACTGTACATGTATGTAAACATTTACATTTTTTTTTCTTCTTCTGATGTGCGATTTGTTGTGCAAGATACAACATTTAGACCATTCGATTTGTCCCAATTTTCTTCATTCACCGAGAATGCTTGGTAATATGACAGGATTACATTATAGGAGAAAATAAATTATACATCTATCGGTCCATCCTTGTCATAGCTACCCACCCGCTGTGCAGTACATAGCCAAATTCCTGGCAAGGCATTCATGCAAAATAATGAAGGTGCATGCGAAAGCTAGATGTCACCGCTGGTGATGATTAATAATCAAGGTAGAACTTAGAAGTTGGTACACTGCATTGGTCTACTGCTAGATTTTCTTTGTGTTTTAGTGTTGGGTTCTAGAGAAATTACAATTGTCTACTACATTTTTTAGCATTTTTTCTTCTTTCAGGCAGTGCAGTGATTAAAACATGTTTCAAACAGTTAAGTTTAACAGCAATTGAATACAAATTCCATTAAATTGATGTGCTTCTACAAGCACACTTTATAGGGATGGTACAGTCTTGGTGGCAATGAGGATTAGGCTTTCAACTTTGTGCAAAATACCAAGAAACCACTTATGAAATAGTACAGAGCATGCCATTCGAAGAGGAATTCAAAGTTCATTTGATGAAAATCAGTTTGGGAATGGCTGAGACATCCCAAAACAAAGTAAAACAACCATAATAAAAGGTGGGTCCCACATTTTATTAGGATTGTTCTGTTTTGGATATCTCAGCCATTTCAAAATCAATTTTCATCAAATAATTGTTGAATCCCTCTTGGAATTACAGTGTACATGCTCTTTCACATTTCATAAGATGTGTCTCATTATCTCACAAAAAGTGTTAGAAACCTGAAGTTAGGTCTCAACCAAAACTGTACCGTACGATCCTTTTAAAAATTTGAATGCCTCTTTGGTCTGTGTATTTCAGTTGAAACTAAAAGTAGAAAAGCACATGGAGAGTGAAGCTCAGACCTCCACCAAGTGCCAAGCAACTTATTTCCACCCATGTACACATATCGTCGCTGGGGTGACAAGACCTTGTATCTCAAAAATGTCAATTTTTTTTTTTTTTTAGCTTAATGGTCAAATAATGGGTCAAGTGATGTCTTGGCCAAATCCCAACTGTCTTACTCCAAAAATGAAGCCACCATGACATGTCAAAGGAAAGGCTTTCCCATTCACTATAGTGCTTTGGGCGCCATGTTTTTTTGCTCTCCTGAACATTTGACATTTTTGAGATACAAGGTCTTGTCACCCCAGCGACGATATGCTGAAAATGACCTTATTTTCCCATGATAAAGAATCCTTTCTACTCACTAGAATTGTCTAGTGCCTTACCTTGATGAAGAAGTACCTTGTTGCAGCTCTTATGCAAAGCTATACTAGGATGAACTTGGGCTATGTGTCATAGGGGTCTCATTTTTTACCTTGTAGAAATCCATGACATCCATGTTTTTGTCCAAGTTCATTAAGATTGTAAATGTTCGATCTTGTACCCCTTCTTATTGAGTCATATTGAACAGAGTAGAGATTCCTTTAGATACTTGTATGATGGTTTGCAGAATTTACATTACACGTACATGTATCCTCTTACCGATGTTTTGCTCGCAGTAAAAAATTTGATATCGCAAATTATTAATGATGATAGGTGTGAAGAAAGAAACTGAAATTTGCCAGACAGGGCATCATGCTTAGAAATACAGTACATTTATATGTGAACTTGTATGTTAATTTTGAATGATCCACTTCATGGGACATTTCACTTCTTGTTTTTCAGGCTTTTGATGATGGAGATTACAGGAAGATTCGATTTGTGGACAGACAAAAAGAGGTGAATATAATGCAACATTTCAGGAAAAGTCCAAATACTGAACAGGGGCTTTGCTGACATTAGTTCAAATCCTTACATCAGCTACGGTGCTTATCACCTATTTACAGGCTGTACTAAAATATTGCTCTCTTTTTCTTTTTTTTATGCTCCCGCCACAAAGTGGTGCCGGAGGCATTATGTTTTCGGGTTGTCCGTCCTTCCGTCCGTCCATAATGAATTTTGTGGACAGCGTAACTAAAAAACCTTTTGAGGTATCATAATGAAACTTGGCATGTATGTGTATTAGGGGGTGAAGTTGTGCCTATCAACTTTTGGGTGCACATGCTAAAGGTCAGGTCAAATGCTTAAAATTTCACTACATGTATTTCCCCATATCTATGCAATGCCTGAAGATATTTTCTTGAAACGAAATGTATACATGTATTACCCAATTAAGATTCTCTGGTGAAAGTTTGGGTTTATGAGGTCAAAGGTCAAAGGTCAAAAGGTCAAATAAAAATGATAGAATTTCACTTTTTTTCTCTGTATCTTGGAAATTGTTTGGGTATCTTCATGGAACATAGTATATATGCACATACTGACTGGCAGTTATTATCTAGGGAATTTGGGGTTCATGGGGTCAAAGGTCAAGGGCAACACTTCAAAATTGTACTATTTCCCTTATATTCATGCAATGCCAGTGCTTAGGATTATTATTTATACCCCCGCCAAACGAAGTTTGAAGGGGGTATATAGGAATCAGCGGACGGTCGGTCGGGCGGTCGGTCGGGCGGTCGGGCGGTCGGGCGGTCGGTCGGGCGGTCGGTCCGTTGCAAATCTTGCGTCGCGAACTACTTCCTCAGTTTTCAACCGATTCCCATAAAACTTGGCACAGATGTGTGCCTTGGGTTGTAGATGTGCAAGACGTATTTTTTGACAGTACCCAAAAGTACGTTGCCATGGTAACGGCATATTATGGGCAAAAATGGGTACAAATCTTGCGTCGCGAACTCCTCCCACAGTTTTTGATCAATTTTTATGAAATTAGGTACAGATGTTCATCTGAATATGTTAATGTGCAAGACACATATTTCCGCAGTGGCAAAAAGTGCGTTGCCATGGTAACGGCATGTTATTGGTAAAATATAGGGCAAAATATAGGCAAAAATTTTTTAATCTTGGTATATGCATGTACAACCCGATAGAGATTCTCTGGGAAGTTTTTTTTTTTTTTTTTCCAAAAAGGTCGAAGATGAAGTGAAAGTACTGAACTTACTTCTTCCTCCATATCTCGGAAGTGGCTCAAGTTATCTTGAAACTTAGTACATATTTATGCATGTTCTGCCTGACATTAATTCTCTTATGAATTTTGTGGTCAAAGGCCAGATAAAAATGGTAACAATTTACTATTGAATACAGAAATTGCACTTTTTCTCCATACCTTGAAAATTACTCAATGCATAGGCCTAAACTTATGAAAGGGTCAAAGTCAAGTTAAAGTCCTCAGATCCCCAAATACATGCTCTCCTATTCATCCAGTTAAACTTACACTGTAGGTCAAGGAAGGTGAACATTCAACACATTTGTGACAAACATGTCATCATTTTAATATTTTGCCAATTTTGTGAAAATGCAATCACACATTGTCCACATGTACTCTGGACCTATTGGGAGAATCATGCATTATGGCGGAGGCATACCAGTCGCCATAGCGACATTTCTAGTTGTTGTTTTTTTTTGTCTGTTCATGTGTATATATAATGTGCAATTAGAAATCAGTTCAGACAGTGATGAACTTATTTTGATAGTATAGATACTTAAATACTGTACATGGTATGTATTTGAAAAAAAAATATTTGTTTCATAAAAGGATACACATGTACATTGTACAAATACAGTATGTAACTCATACATGAACAAAAACTAAAAGAGAACCCTTAGAAAGATAAAGGGCAAGTCCAAGATAAGGTCCCCTCAGAAGGCAAAATTTCATCTTTGCTCAATATTGACATGTTTGGTATCATTTTGAAGCTTATGAGTTGAAGTTTTGATTTCCGTGGAGGAAAAAATGATATTATGTAAATTTATGTAAATTTCAAGGGCTTCATTTGCATATATGTGAAACACAGCGTTACGTATGGGACATTTATAAAAATTCATATTAATTCAAAGGAAAGCAAATAATATTTGATTAATATGTGGACATAAGAAGTTCATCACATAGTTTAACTTGGTATGAAAATTTAGGGATTATGCAAATGATTATTCAAATTAGCTCGTGTCCTATCATGAGATGTCCCATACGTAACAAAATGAGGTCATTTTTTTAGGTTTATTCTGAAATTGCTAAAGTTACTTTAATGCCCTTTTGGAAAGTTCTAATTTATTGTTTAGAGAAATTAAATACCAGAGAAAAAAGAAAAAAAAGTAAAAGAAATATTTTTCATTAGGCATTGAAATAATGTTACGTATGGGACAAATGCGTTACGTATGGGACATCCTCATACATATTGCATGTGAATTCATGTAGCTAGCTGGGAAGGTCTCTCAGTACACAAATGGTCAATCATCCTGAAGAAAGCATCCCAACATTGTAGCTACTTTTTGAGTTATAGACACTTGAAACAATACATGAACTTGACTGAACAATTTTCAGAAAGGGGGAGGGGAAAATGGCAAAATACACAATGAAAAATCAGCATTAAAGGGATGGTATAGTTTTTTTTTTGTAGGAATGGGGATTCAGTTTTCAACATTTAAAGAGATGATTGGAAACCAATTATATGAATTACTTAGGAGCATAAAATCCTAAGACTAGAGGAATTCAAAGTTTATGTGATGGAGATCCAATTTGAAATGGTTGTGATATATATTAAAAAAAATAAAATGTAAAATGATTATTTTTTTTATTGCAAGTGATACACAAATTGTCCTTATTCAGTTTTCAGTAGTAGCCACAACGAAATTCATGGGTATACATACTGAGGTGTGACTCGAATCAATGACCTGACTGCTAGACAGACATCATATACAGTGTATCTACTCGATCACTGGGGTTCCACGCAGCAGGTATTGCTTATTTATTAAACTTAATATTTCTTGTGTCAAGTTGTTTTTTATTGAAACTAAATGGCATACTGCCCTTCATCAATGGAAGTAAACACTTTAAACTACCAGGTATTCAATTTTTCAGTAGTAACTATCCTGATAAAAACAGGACATACATACTCAGGTTGGTCATAAAAAATATAGAATATGATTGAATGTGATTATGATGGTAAATATCTGGGGAATATTGTTCCCTTGTCAATCTGGATCAGTATTTGAGTAATTTCAACTGATTCCACCTCAATAATTATGCAAAAATTTGTTTATGGGTATTTTGCAAAATTATTTTGCAAAATACCCATAAACATGCTTCTCCACACACTTAACGAATGGGGGACAAAGGGCATGCATACCCAGGTTGGTCATAGAAATATAAAAATATGATTGAATATGATTATGATGGTGAATATTTGGGGAATATTGTTTCCTTGACAATCTGGATCAGTATTTGAGTAGTTTCAACTGATTCTACTTCAATGATTATGCAAAATACCCATAAACATGGTTCTTCACACACCAAATGAATGGGGGACAAACTGTCCCATACGTAACTGTCCCATACGTAACACGTCATGTCTGTCTTTAATTAGAACCTGTAATTAGAGCTTTTTGCCTAATGACATGAAACTTACCTGTGATAATCTTGAGTGTTGTGACTTTCATCACAGTGAGTTACAAGTTGTAGAATGATATACTTTCAGAGAGTTTTGAGGTTGAAAAAAATGTTCAAAAAAATAAAATTTTTCTGGTCCCATACGTAACGGCACATATTTTCTCTTCTAGAATATAATTGTCATGGTCATTTTTCTCAATTTTTTACAAGATTATACTTCTCCTAGATATCAATCACCATGATGAAGTTCAATATGATCAAAGGCCATTAACACTATTTTTCAGGTCATAAAAGTCTCTGAATGTCCCATACGTAACGTGCGTGTTATCTTGGACTTGCCCTAAAGCATCATTTTAGTTAATGTACCTTGTTTGGGGGAAATAAAATACAGTCTGCAGTACAAGTTTTTCTCTTCCTACAAATCAAGTTTTAACTGTACAGGTTAGCTTCCAGTTTACATTATGAAATAGAAAGCAGACAGAAACCTAGTACTTATTTTTTTATATATACACGTGTGGCTACATGTACATGTACTTGGTGAGCATGCATACATGTATGCATTCACATACAGTCAACCTTGCTTTAGTCAGTTTTCAAGTACACGTACCGTGTACATGTACATGTACTCTTCATATTCTATTATTAGTCCTTCATAAGTCAAATTTCATAAGTCAAGTCAAAGCTATTTCTTTAGTCCATGTAGATTCGATTTAGGCAAAGTTGACTGTACACCTGTATTAACCATCAATCTGTTTTTAATGTATAGAGTATGTTACATGACATGACTCTCCTGCATTTTTTTAACATGACTTAGGTGAATGAGAAGTTTGCTATTGACCTGGTGGATGAGGAGCCCCCAATTGTGATCCAGGGGCGCAGTGTTTATTGTGACGGAGGTGGAGGCCCACTTGGTCACCCCAAGGTCTACATCAATTTGGTAAGTCATTGACTCTTCTGTTTGCATAAGAATTGGTCACTGATTGACTGCTTTCCCCCGAAAAAGAAGGGAGAAAAATACATTCTACTTGGTAATCTGCGACTTCATTCATACACTATGCATGGGCGTCACCAGGGGGGGTGCGTTGGGTGCGAACGCACCCCCCTTCAGATCCTAAAAAAAAAAAAAAAAAAAAAAAAAAAAAAAAACAATCTGCGAGCGACCTCAACGCCGGACGCTAAATAATTATTCTTTTCTATCTTTTTTTATATTTTGCACCATGGACACACACACACACACACACACACACACACACACACACACACAAAAGAAAATCGTCGGCAAAAACAATTCGCACCCCTGGTTCTGGCAGCACTGATTTTATAATGAGAAGATTTTCTTGCTTTTGAAAGAAAACAAAAATGTTGCCCCCATAAAAATATTGGAAGGCAAGCGCACCATTTGCCCCACCCCACATAATCATAATTCCCGCGATGAAAAGATTTTCTTACTTTTTTGTTAGAATCTGTCCAATTATTTCACCCAAAAGCAGTGGCGTAACTACGGAGGGGGGGGGGGGGGGGGTGCGCCCCACTCCCAATCCGCTGGTAAAAAAAAAAAAAAAAAAAAGATTTACCGAAATAGTAGTTCAAGTGTTAGTAAACTGCTTTTGAATGAAAGGGTGATCCAGAAATAAGATATTTTTCTATGATTTCTTTTAACCATAATTAAATAGGTATATAGTGTGAAACATTGTTCAAAAAGCCCGGACCCGACAAAAGATTGTGATTCCTGGTTGGCATTCTGCATATACAAGCAGGATGTGCGCAGTGTACTCAGTACATCCGAACGAAGAGTCGCTACAATGTTGCGCAGTGTGATGTAGAGTGTACACCTTTGTACCTTACGCTTCGTTATATCAAAGCTAGATCATTGCATTTTGCAGTGTTGCTTTACATACTAGTCTATGTAAAGATGTCTTGCATTGCCAATAAAAAGACTTGACCTGGGCTAATTTTTCCATGTATATGATACACACACACAAACAAACACGCACAATTAGTTTAGGGGATGCTCTAAAGTGCAGACTTTGGACACCATTCCCCGCTTGGTCACTTCGACGCCACCTCGCTGGTCATGATACCTCCCCCAGTCATGAACATAAACCCACACCCTGGACTACCGGTGGCGGATCCAGGGGGAGGGGCGCACCGGGCGTCCCCCCCCCCCTTTAATTTCCAAAGCGAAAAAAAAATAATAAAATAGCTGCAAACGGCAGTTTTTGGACAGTAAAATGTCAAAATTTTCAAGCTCGCTCGCTCCTCTCGCTCGCATTTAGTCATAATGCCATTCTCCTGAAGTTGCTGCCAGTAATTGCCGGCAGTTGCGCCCGGTGCGCTCCCCGCCCCAAATTTCCAAAGCGAAAAAATATGGCTAAGAACGGCAGTTTTTGGACTGTAAAATGCAAAATTTTCAAGCTCGCTCTCTTCGCTCGCTCGCATTAGTTGTTATGCAATTCACCTGATATTGCTGCCAGTAATTGCCAGCAGTTCCGCCCGGTGCCCCTCCCCCTTAATTTCCAAAGCGAAAAATATGGCTAAGAACGGCAGTTTTTGGACTGTAAAATGTAAAATTTTCAAGCTCGCTCGTTCCGCTCGCTCGAATGCAATCATTATGCTCTCCTGATATTGCTGCCAGTATTTGCCAGCAGTTGCGCCCGATGCGCCCCCTTAGATTCTAAAGCGAAGAAATATAGCTATACAAACGGCAGTTTGTTTGTTTTTTACTGTAAAATGTCAAAATTTTCAAGCTCGCTCGCTCGCTCGCTCGCATTTAATTGTTACGCAATTCTCCTGATGTTGCTGCCAGTAATTGCCGGCAGTTGAGCTCGGTGCGCCCCCCCCCCTTTATTTCGAAAGCGAAAAATATGGCTCCAAATGGCAGTTTTGGGACTGTAAAATGTAAAAATTTTCAAGCTCGCTCTCTTCGCTCGCTCTCATTTAATTGTTATGCCATTCACCTGATGTTGCTGCCAGTCATTGCCAGCAGTTGCGCCCGGTACGCCCCCCCCCCCCCCTCCTTTATTTCCAAAGCGAAAAAATATGGCTCCAAATGGCAGTTTTGGGACTGTAAAATGTCAAAATTTTCAAGCTCGCTCTCTTCGCTCGCTCGCATTTAATTGTTATGCCATTCACCTGATGTTGCTGCCAGTAAGTGCCAGCAGTTGCGCCCGGTGCGCCCCCCTTAATTTCCAAAGCAAAAAAATATGGCTACAAATGGCAGTTTTGGGACTGTAAAATGTCAAAATTTTCAAGCTCGCTCGCTCGCTCGCTCGAATGTAATCATTATGCTCTCCTGATATTGCTGCCAGTATTTGCCAGCAGTTGCGCCCGATGCGCCCCCTTAGATTCTAAAGCGAAGAAATATAGCTATACAAACGGCAGTTTGTTCGTTTTTTTACTGTAAAATGTCAAAATTTTCAAGCTCGCTCGCTCGCTCGCTCGCTCGCTCGCATTTAATTGTTATGCAATTCTCCTGATGTTGCTGCTAGTAATTACCGGCAGTTGCGCCCGTTGCGCCCCCCACCCCTCCTTTATTTTCAAAGCGAAAAAATATGGCTCCAAATGGCTGTTTTTGGACTGTAAAATGTCAAAATTTTCAAGCTCGCTCTCTTCGCTTGCTCGCATTTATATATACGGAACAATATATACGGAACTCGATACGGAACAAACTCAAACTGAATGATGACAAAAGTGAATTTATGATAATTGCATCAAAACATCTGGCAGCAAAGGTCCGTAGTCAGTCATTACAAATTGGATGTGTCAATGTACAATCTGTGTCAAATTGTAGGAATCTTGGAGTTTATTTTGACCCTGAAATGTCAATGGCGACACACGTTACAAACACATGTCGATCTGTATATTTGCAACTACGCAATATTCACAGTATCAGAAAATCCTTATCAAACAAAGTTGCAGCCTCTGTTATTCATTCGTATGTTTTGTCTCGTATTGATTATGGAAATGCATTATTGTTCAAGGCTTCATCTTACCAACTGGCCAAACTACAGCGTGCTCAGAACTCTGCTGCTCGGGTCCTCAGTGGAACATCTCGCTTCTCCAGCATTACCCCAGTTCTAAAAAATCTTCACTGGCTACCAGTATCCAAGAGGATAGAGTTTAAAATTCTTCTTCATACATGGAAAGCAGTACATTCTTCAGCTCCAAAATATTTGCAAAACCTTGTTTCAGAATACGTCCCTGGCAGAAATCTCCGTTCATGTAATAGTAAACAATTAACAGTTAAAAGAACAATCTCGACTCTCGGAGAAAAAGCCTTTGTTTCTGCAGCCCCATCTCTCTGGAACGCTCTTCCACTGAGGATCCGATCAGCAGAGACCATTGAAACATTTAAAAAGCTTTTGAAATCACATATGTTCGCATCTTGTTTCGATTGAATTTTCAACGAATTGTTCATTGGTGTGTATATCTCTACCTATCTCTTTCTTCTTTTTCAACCTTCTTATGTACAATTATGACTACGATGTATGCTATTGTTTTCATAATTACGTCCCTCTGCGCCTCAGAATAGGATACTAGATCGAAGGCGCATTACAAATGCTGTACTTATTATTATTATTATTATTATTATTATTATTATTATTATTATTATTATTATTATTATTATTATTATTTATATATATAATTGCTATGCCATTCACCTGATGTTGCTGCCAGTAATTCCCAGCAGTTGGACCCGGTGTGCCCCCCTTAATTTCCAAAGCAAATAAATATGGCTACAAACGGCAGTTTTTGGACAGTAAAATGTCAAAATTTTCAAGCTCGCTCGCTCGCTCGCTCGCATTTAATTGTTATGCAATTCTCCTGATGTTGCTGCCAGTAACTGCCAGCAGTTGCGCCCGGTGCGCCCCCCCCCCCCTTAATGTACAAAGCACTAAAATATGGCTATATAACGGCAGTTTTTGGACTGTAAAATGTCAAAATTTTCAAGCTCGCTCGCTCCCCTTGCTCGCATGTAGTCGTTATGCCATTCTTCTGATATCGCTGCCAGTAATTTGTCGTTTCACACCGTCATTCCATAATCCATTTATAGGGGGTACAACCCCCTCCGGCACTTCCACACGCTCCCCCCACCCTTGCTCGCTCCCTCGCATACTAACCCCCCCCCCCCCCCCCTCCCCCCCCCAAAAAAAAATGAAATCCTAGCTACGCCGGTGCCCCTTCCCCGCTTGGTTTCCCTCAAAAAACAGTAAAAGTCTAGGGATTGAGAGCTTCCTATATTCCAAATGACTGTCCAAAAAATATCGTAAACATTTAGTGTCAAAACGCACCCCCCTTGAAAAAAAGCTGGTGACGCCCCTGCTATGTTACCCTGAAAGGAATCAGTTTTACAGTAGCAATTTACAGTTGTACAATAATGCACAACTTTCTGTGTAACAAGTCTTGTGTGTACATGTACTGTTAGTTCAAGATTCCTTGTCATTATATGCATTTATATGTTCAGATTGTATTTTGTACCTGGGATGTACCAAAACTTCTTTGTTTCCTGATACACAGTGTACATTGTATTTGTAGTGCATGCATTTCCCATGTCAACCGCCAACAAATCTGATTACAGTGGACTCCCATTATAACAAAGGACCAGCAGTTTTCTTTCGTTGTATCGAAATTTCATTATGTAATAGAAGATATAAACAATAAAAGAACTTAGAGCTGATAATGTTGTGGCCTGAATTTATACTTCGTTGTAACTGGAATTTCATTATAACAGTGTTCGTCATAACGGAATGGGACTGTACAGATGATATTCAATTTTTTTTTTTTCACTCTTCATTATGCTACTTACAGGATCAGGAAGGCCCTCACATCTGTCCATACTGTGGACTTCGCTATATTTCTGCCAAGTATGTCTCAAGTCAGACGGAGCATTAGTTTTATTCAGAATTTAAAGATCTATTCATGATGTGTGGTAGCAAACCTTAGACCCTCGTCGTGGGAGATGGTGTGGAAGCTGCATTTGAAATGATGCCTGTCAAAGAACTTATGTACCAGATGTGACAACTTTCATGTGTAATAAAGCGCAACATACTCTAATGCACAATGACCGTTTGAAACCACTATGTCCTAGTGGAATTCCAGTACATCATATGTAGTGTCACTGGAAGCCTCTCTGTTTGATTATTTACATTTGTTACTGAAAACACTGAAGAATAAGAAACAACACTTCTAAATTTTTAAGCAATGTAAGCACTCATTGAAACACATGACTGTTTCATTTTTCATCACATTGAATAGAGTTGAATTTACTTCATGCAAATCTCACTAATGTAATATGTACTGATACACTAGTACATGTATAGTGTAAGCCAATGCACAGGAAATCCAAGCAGTTATAGGGTATGTTATTGGTACATTGTACAAGGTCCATCCAAGGATGTGTACTGTATATGTAACTCTCCCATTACATCTGTAAATACATGTATATGAGTCGCTGAGTGTCAGTGATTTCTAATAAAGATGTCTATGTTCATGAATGCACAAGGCTGTACACTGATTACATTGTATTTATTAATCTTTGTGTCAGAGTTAGCATGTGATGCTAATGCTATACAAGTATGTACAGTACTTCTGTTGATATGCAGTGCAGACAAACCCTGTACAGTACATTGTACATTGTAAAAACAAGCTTGCTTACAACAAAGTGCCACTTTTTAAGGTGAATTCAACATTCCCAATTTTTCCTTTACCGTATTTGGGTGGTCTTTCTGTTTTTATCCCTCCTCCCCAAAAGTCGCTGGCATTATGATTCAATAATTCAAACATTTTTTCACCTTTTTTCAAACAAACTATACAAAGATATCTGTGAAGTTTGACATGGTTGTCATTGAAAATATATATTACCCGCCAGAGATAGCAACATGTTCATGTCTGTGATCGGTACAAAAAAGTAACATACATGCACATGTATACTCATATTTATACACTCTGCGATTCAAATTCATGAAATTCTTCTGTCGAGATGTTTTCATTGCAACTGATTGACAAATTGCCCTACATCGATGTAAATAAGCACTGAATTGATCAGTGTTTTAGTACTGTAGTAGCCACAATAAAAAATCATGGGCGTACATACTCGAGCAGGATTCGAACATACTGTACGACCTCCTTATCACCGGACAGGCGTCATCTCCACTAGACCACCGATCTTTCGATAGCAAGTGTTGGTTCTAATCCTTATTTTACTTTGATGGAGGGCAATTTGTCAATCAGTTGCAATGAAATCATCTCGACTGAAGAATTTCATGAATTTGAATAATAAAGCAGTACCCGCTGCATGCCATAAGGATTAGAACCAACACTTCCTATCGAAAGATCGATGGTCTACTAGTGGAGACGATGCCTGTCCGGTGATCAGGAGGTCGTAGGTTCGAATCCCTTGAGTATGTACGGCCATGATTTTTTATCATACAATAAAACACTGATCAATTCAGTGCTCATTTACGTTGATGTAGGGCAATTTGTCAATCAGTTGCAAAGACTAGGCTTGTGTTGTATTATGTGGGCACCTCTGAGGAAGGGGGATAGAGGAGGTGAGGAACTACAAAGAGTGCAGGAATCTGTGGAAATGGGGAATAGAAAATTGAAAAAAAAAGTAGGAAAAAAGGAACAGAAAATATGGAGAAAAGAGAGAGAGAGAAGCCTAGATCAATTAAATGCATACACCAAGGGTCAAAGCCCACAGAGACAATCAGCCACAGCAGGACAGTACATTGTATTACATTTAAAGTGACTACGAAAGTGGTTCATGGAACTGCCCATAGTATACTAAGTGGGATGTGATGCAAGAGAACACAGCCTATAAGAAAAAAAGATATATATGTCGTGCTTACAAAATACATTACATGTACAAGATTAATTTCATTTGGTTGCATCGTAAGATTTCAAAAGAAACATCTTCAATGTCTTTTTAAACAAATTCAATGAAGGTTCTTTTTTTTTTAATGTCCATAGTAAGGGAATTTCAAAATCTTGGACCTGCACAAATAAAGGTCTGCTGAGCTAGCACGTTTTCTTGACAGATGTAATGCATTTGACAGTCTAGTTGGATATACATGTACATGTACATACATGTAGGCCTATACAGTGTATGTTATGTCAGATTATGTGTAAACACGGGAGTCAAAGATAGACAGAAGGCAGTTATTATTACAGCTGTACATAAATTGCCCTAACTGAAATTTGAAAGACAAATCTTTGATTTTCAGAATTTTATTGTCAAAGGATCTGTATGAAAATATAGAACGGTATTACAAATGCATGTAATACAAAGAGCCTTCTTTTGTAACAGTAAAACCCCATCCAATAATGATTGATGCGTGTTTCCCCATACTAAAAATTTCATAAAATCCAGTTCAATGATAATTCCGTAAAACCTATCCATTAATAATTTTGTATTAAGTTTTGTATTATCATATCTACGTTATATAATTCTTGCTTGGAGAAATACGTATTTAACATTGCAAGACAAATTTCTTCTTTCTTTCTTTTTTTACAGTGGAAAAGATGGCACTCAGAATTGTCTTTAACCTCCATATCCAAGCACGTATATACTGATAATCTGTTCTATTCACATAAAATCCTGAAAATAAAAGATTTGTTTTTATTTCAGTTTGGTCAATTTATATTTGATTACAAGTGCAAACATCTTCCCAAAATACTTCACTCTTTATTTTGTCATAATAGCCGTGTACATTATTAGCCCACAAGATATTCCAAGGAATTCCATCTTCCATTTAGAAATACATGCTCAAAAACACATATGTTTATTGTGGACCCAGATTTTGGAATAGCTTGTCTAAAGAATCTAAAAAAAAATATTTACTTTCCACATATTATGTACCAGTTAAGTGTCTTGTTTATATATATATATATATATATATATATATATATATATATATATATATATATATATATATATATATTTGTATATACATACAAGTGTATATAGGCCTATATATATATATATATAAATTCCTAGGTAAGAGTCTGCAAGAATGTGTGGAAGGGGATCTTGCAATACTCTTGGGCCCCCTGGTCTCTTGTTTCTTTTTTATCTGTATCTTAGAAATTGTTCTAGGCATTTTCATTAAACTTGAAACATATGAAGAGTTTGTTCGCAAAAACCGATAAGTCCATTTTTGAAGATTTGCATCGGAGGGTTGCAGACTTATAGTTCGTACAGTCTTGCAATATCCAATTTATTGGGAATGTGGACATTGGCCCCATTATATTTTTTCTTACTCTTCTCTCGATCTCTCGATCTCCCCCCCCCCCCCCTCTCTCTCTCCTTTATTTTTGCAGTCGGCTTTAAGCAATTATGATCCATGATATGAACTCTTATAGCATAATTTCTGTTTGTTTGGCCGATAAAGACATGGAAGACATTGAATATATATTTTCCTCTGGTGTTTAGTATAATACATTTAATTGCTGCCGAGAAAAAGATAATTGTCGAACTCTATTGAATTTGAAATATACTAAGCATCCCTCCCCTTCCGCGCCTGAGCTTGTGGGCAAGATTATGACATATATATGTTATGTACCTTTTCTGCAACTAAATTCCACCTACTGCATTTGATTTTTACGTTTGAATATCTTCTGATTCATTCATTCATTCAAAAATATTATCATTTTGTGTGTGTGTGTGTGTGCTTTTCTTTTTTTGGTACACGTTAATAAAAGCCGTCCACAATCATGGATTCTCCCGCGGCACGGCGACATGAAAATTCACGCGAAGCAAGGTACAAACAGCTCAGTGGAAGAATCGGCAAGCATGCAATCCCCTTGAGTCGTCATAACAACATTATGCTTCTTTTCAATATCTATCCGCGCAACCAATTTTTCTCATATCGAACTATGATGGTTTCCACACATACATACATTTGTCTCACATTTCATAAGGGGCAGACATTCAAATAAATCAGAAGCTATTTTGCACTCTAGAACAAACATTCTTTCATGAACTATATCATCACCGCGTAGTTAATGTTTGTTATGGTGATTAAACAGCATACGAGGAAATTGCAGGTGGAACAATCCACGCATTATTTGTCGGCCGATCAAGCGACCCACCCCGATGGCCGTCCGTTCCGTTTCAAACTTGAAGCACTGGTGCGATACACCGACGCGACGAGACTGTGTGTGTACGTACGTGTGTGTACGACTCCGTTTGTCTACACGATCGAGCTCGGATGCTACACACATGATGTACGCAACGAAGTGATCCACCGGTACATTCTACGGTGGGTGTACTTAGATAGAATAAATAATAGAATAGATCTCTACTATCATTGACTATAGAAAACTAAAATACTTGACTATGATGCTGTGGACCAACGTTGTCGTTGTTACCGAATAACGTACACAAGATCGGCTTGCTGAATTTCTCGAGTCTGGAACTGGAGGGTCGAGGAGTCAGTAAAAATCGTTCTTACAAGTTCTTACAACACCACTGGACTGGTGGCACTTGACTACGCTAGTGGCGGCTCTCTGCGATGGATTTCACGTTATTATGTGCACCACACGACATGTACATCAGCGATTTTGTTGGTAGGTACCTGTATCTAACCTTAACTGTTACGTTGAATAGAAATTAGGAATAATCTTTATTAGGATTAAACTCGGCTAAGGTGGATCCCAATCTTATCATTTCATTTTTAGTGGGCAATTACTGCTGTCGAAATGCTGAATATACGGCCTTGAAAAGACTTCGAGTTCTAGGACGGTTCAGAACATTATTGTGTTTTGGTTGAAGCCGAGGCTCGTCGAGAAGTGTGGAGGGACTGGAACAAACATCACCTGTAACAACAGACAGTTTTTATAATAAGGCAAGGGGATGGATGACACCCCATATAGAGTCCAACTATAAACGGCATGTTACAGACATCGGACAGATGCTCACCATACTTACTGCGGTCATATTATTAAATGCTCAAGTGCCAATTTTTTGCCAACCTAAAATTTATCACTGAGCCCTGAGGGTCATAATGCTGTCAAAACGTAAACAAACCAGGCGTCATGATCAATAGCTGCTGATAAACGCCACACGAATAGAATTGGACACTTGCGCTCGATCACATTTGTAGTTTTAATTTAAAGAGATTGTAAAATGAAGAAGCCTTTGGCTTTGCCTTTGACTTTTATCAAAAAATCAGTGTGTAAATTAGATCTATCTTGTCGTCGAGGATATGAATCCATTGAGACTACATCTGGCTTTATTATGGAATTCCCTTGGAGGAGAGCCATAAACTAAAGAAAAAAAATATTAGAAACTCTGGACAGATGAATTTTTCTGTCTAAATAACAGCAACCCCCCCCCCCCCCAAAAAAAAAAGAAACCAAAACCTGTGCTTTGTATCTGAGGGGAACTCAATTACCATGGAAACTAAGCCAGTTGGGCCTGCTTTGGTGAAACAAGTACAGACATTGTACTTGAAATGTTTTATATGAAGTACAGTGTACATGTCCATGATCATATACATAGAGTACAGTCTGTATACGCTGAATATTTTGTGAGGTGTTTATTTTCGCGAATTTTGCGAGTCAGATGCTATTCGCGAAATTAAAGACACGCGAAAATATTGACTCTGATCCCGCTGTGAATGTAACGTACGCGTGTACACTTCTCCATTCCAGTACAGGACTCCACGATCGCGAATTTAACCACTCGCGAAATTGTCGGGAATTCCCGATTCGCGAAATTTTAGACTCGCGAAATATAATATATGGCGTATAGAGTAGATGCTGCACAGGAGTACAGCTCCATACAGAATTGGCAAGTTTATCAATTTACATACTGTATAAAAATGTGGTATTGATAGCTTTAAATTGTATTTCAGGTTCTACAATGTAGATAGACATGAAGTCAAAGAGTAGAAGCGGAAAGTCAACGGCAGACTCGAGTGAGGGCGGAAGCGGGGGAGGAGGTGGCGGTGGTGATGCCCAGACTGCATCCTTCAGGCAAACACCGCGTCAAAATGGCTGGAGCTGTCCTTCGCACCCACTGCAGTTTGTGGCGTGGTTCTTCTTGATCTCGTTTAACATCATCTATCATGGCGTTGTGGTACCTGTCCTGCCCTACGAATGGCAACCAGCTGGATATATTGTATCCTTCAAAAGCATGTGTCATTACATATTCATTCCTTTCTCTCTCAAAAACAAAAATACATAACTGTGTAACAATATCATATAAGTACTTGTACAGTACTAGGGAATGGAAGGGTAACATTGATGATACACTTGCAGTGTTCTGAAATATCAATATGCAGTGAAAATAGAGTACATTGAAGGTATTTTCTCTGGTAGAGGTCTTTGTAGGAGCTATGTGCGACTGGAAGAGATCATACATGAAGTTTTGAATAATTCCTCAAATAGACTTTAGTGTTCACTACAATGTAGGGCTATCTGGGGGGCATTTCATGAAGCATTTTGTCTGACAAATTGGTTGGACAAATTTACTGTCAGCCAGTCACATGCTAGGATTTCAGGAGCTTGTAATAGTTTGTCAGAAAAATATCTGACCAAAACGCGTCATAAAATGTCCCCCTGAGCATGCCATCTAGTAGAAGTGTATGTCAGTTTAATATGCTTGATGTCCACAATTATGACCTTTGTGGACGTATAATATAGACATCTTGTTTCTGAAGCCAAAGGATTTGTTGTGTAGAATGATGAACACACAGGAGTACTGTCAATCTACATGAACTTCAGATCTAGAAACTTGAAAAGAAGAAAAGAACTAACTTGTATTTTGCGGTGCTGGAACAGAAAAGGTGGTTAGTTGAACTTAACTGGCACACGCCGCTTCAGATCGTTGGACTGGCTGTGCTGTGCCACGTGATTGCCCATATCACCTGCCTGACGATCAACCCTGGCGACCCAAACACCTTCAAGAGGAAGCAGAAACAGATGCCGATATTTGATCGCTCTCAGCATGCTCATGTGATAGAAAACAACCACTGCTATTTGTGTGAGGTGAACGTGTAAGTGCACATTGTTCATGCTAGCCAAGTTTTCCATGCGATGAAACCTGCAAACTATCCATCTCTGTCACCTGTTCACCATAAAGCATTCATTTGATAACCGTCAGAATTGTAGCTTAATTGCAGATGTCTTGTGGTACAGTCAACTTGCCTATAGGAACCATCTAAGGGAGACGAAAAAGGTAGCCGCTAGAGACTGGTGGCTGCCATAGGCAGGGTATTGAACACGAGGTATTTTTTCAGGGAAATTTTATTTAGCAGTCATATGTATGGCAGGTGGCCACTAAGACCCCGTTTACAGTACAGGGCCAGGCCGAGCCGCGGCTGAGCCCGGCCTCAATTGCGGTACTCGGCTCCGCAATTTTGTCCGTTTACAGGGTTGGGCTCGGCCCGGGCTTTTAATTTAAACCTTTCAATATTTTGTCGTAGTGGCGCTCTGCTTGTAAACAAATGACTATTGTTGGGACTGCACCTGTCGCAATTTGGTACCACATTTGGCCTAGTTTGCATTTAAAGTGAGAAAAGGCCGGGCTCGGCTGCGGCTGAGACTACCTCCAGAGCTTGGCCAAGTGCGCAGCCGATTTTGGTACCGCATTTGGCCTTTTGTGCGTTTACAGTGAAATGAAGGCCGGGCTTGGCCATTGCCGAGCCTGGCCTTTTCACTTACTGTAAACGGGGTCTAAGGCATGTTTGACTATATACCTGCCTAAATTTGAGATGCAAGTCTTTTGCCCTCAGTCTGAAGTTTTTATATGAGCTGCTTTGAATTACTCTGTAGCATATTAAGAAATGCCAATCAGAAATTCATATCTGCACCAGATATTCAAAGCGTGCAGATTCTTTTTTTTTTTTTAAAAGCATGATTTTGACATGCTGTTTATTGTCAGTTTGTGAAACATACATTCTACTTCTCAATAAGAAGTATGTTTGTCAAGTCATCACATGGGCATCTAGGTAAAAATCTTTGATCATGACATGGATGGCGAATAATGCATAAAACTCTTACTACCAATATGTTTGTTATTGAGAGTGATCTCATGCATCATGGCTACATTGAGCATAAAACCCATTTGTGGCATTATTTCTGACACTGAGTGTTTCCCTCCCTACAGAGACAAGTCCTCCAAACACTGCAGCGCTTGTAACAAGTGTGTCATAGGGTTTGATCATCACTGCAAATGGCTCAACAACTGCATTGGTGCAAGAAATTACAGGTGAAACCTTTGTATTCATTAAGATTTTCTGAAAAGGTTTTAGAGGAAAGCTGTCATTTCAAATGGTTGAAGCATTGCTCAATCTGTGAAAGCTTGATTAGCTTGCAATGTACTATAACTTGAAGTGCTTGTGAAGCATTTGTGTAAATCTTTGTTCTACTTATCTGTTGGCTTTTGCGAAATTCGCGATATTAAAATGCACACAAACATTCCTCGTTCTGCAGTATCCAGTCGGTTTCTTCCTTTAAATTTAGTAATATTTAGATAATTGCAGAAATATTTTAATTTATGTTTCATTCCCTCAAATGATGTCACATTTTCAACATCATATGTACCTGAAGATTTTATCTGTTAGGTTGTATTGCTTATTTCAAAATTAAATCTCTACCTGTACCTTTGTCTTGTTTAGATCAGTATTATGTGTAAATTGTTATCAGCTATGTTCCAAACTTCAAAGTGGTCATATTGGTTACATAATTGAAAGTGGAAATAAATGTCAATTCAACGTTCAATTTAGGCATGACCAGTGGACTCACCCAATTTGTACAGAAAATTATATTGACCCTTTCGTACCAAGGACAAAATCATCGTGTTCGGAAGCTATGGGAATTTGAGTCAGTGGTCTTGAGAGCGCGAAAGAAATGCATATTGATATGATTATCAGCTCAAAAGGTGTTGCTTTAATCTCATTAAATCTTATCACTATCCCCACACTCAAATAAGTTCCATCATCCCTGACATTTGCATGTTTTATCAATTTGATAATTGAATTTTTAAATAAAAATATCCTAAATTATGTCTTTGTAGGGGATATACTGCCCTTGATAGTATTGCATAATGCAGAGATGATAAGCAGGAGTTTATTTGAGAGTAATTCTGTATACACTGCACATTTTGCAATGTTTTTATTTTCACCAATTTTGCAGGTCGGGTGTTATTTGCAAATTTATCAACATTGGAAATTGTTAACTCTGACCTTGACATGAATGTGGGGACAGAGTATAATTGATTTGATGTCAGTCAGTAGTTAAACATGGTAATAGATGTATTATTTGCGAGTGTACCTTCATGTTCCATCTTATGCAGAGTCTTCATAGCATGTCTACTTACTGCCTTCGTCAGCTGTCTGATAGTTTTTGGGGTAGCCCTTTATGTAACAGTAGCCTACTGGGTGAAACCATTGCTGTTGCATCCCAGCGAGTTGGAAGGTGAGTTTTTTTACGCAGTTTGGTTATTAGCGTAATATGCTAGGTTAATGAGGTCCCCAAATACCTGGCATGTTTGTTTTATTGTCGTACATCATTCTATGTATAGATACTCCATTGGGAAATTTGCAGTGTGCAATTTACTGCTTAGCTGTGTCATGTTGAGTTTTAGTGAATACTGTAAAAGTGGAAATTTTCGCAGGTGTTGAAATTTTCGCGCATTTCGCGCAACCAGAAGCCAGCTCGAAAATAAAAGCACGCAAATATTTTTGCTTGCCGTATGTTTGTGTACTTGGTGTCTTGATTCCGCGGAATTAAAAACACGCGAAACTCTTCTCACCCAGCAAAGCACGAAAAATTAGTTGCGCGAAAATATCCACTTTTACAGTAATCAAACACTGTGCACTACTGTGCATGAAGAGAACTTTTTAACAAAGCAAGTGACCGTGACATGAAGAGCTTGTTGTGTGCTCTTTGTACATTGTATTAAAACGTTTATCGATAGACTTATTTTCTTAGTGGATTCATAAGAAGTAGAGAAAAAGTCTTTTTTGTTTCCTACGTGGAGGACGGTATGAAAATATTTCTTGTTATTAAAAAAAGACTTGTTCAAATGTTCAACTTATGTACATTGTTTCTAGATTTGAAGGTAAGGAAGGAAAATTTGTCTATTAATATCTCTACTATATATATTCAGTAAAGTTCTGTAATCACCATGGATGTTGTGTGGAATAAGTTTTTGTTTTTCTTTCACGCTGCGTGTTTCAGCTCTTCGAGCCGACAAGCCCTTCTCGTGTCAAGTACCTACCCCGACTTCTGAGGCGAATGCAATTACTGAGCAAGTAGCTACCACACCGGCCACAGGGTGCAACTTTCACGAGAATCTCAGGGTCTTCAGGCCAGTGTCTGGTTCTACGTTCATCTCTGTTATCATTGTTCTGGTCGTCCTCTTGTTCATTTCACTGGTACTGCTTGGGCATCTCCTGTGCTTCCACATGTATTTAAGTAAGTCTGATAACTCTTGCATTGTGTGCATGAAAAAACTTGTAGTTGTTTTTTGTTGTTTTTGTATTTGAGGCGCGTCATTCAGATATGAATATTTGCGCCTTTATCTTTATAATATCATTATTTCACCTATGATTAATTTCTCCAAAAAAATAAATTTTTTACAATTGTTTTGTAAAAAGTATTGTATTTTGTGAAAAGTATTTTGTATATTGTAAAAAGTATTTTGTAAAAAAATATTGAGAGAGTAACCTGTTATCCATGCACTTTTTAATAAGTTGTACAGATTTTCGATTACACATGGATTTTGATACAGAAAAGTCCTAAATATCAAATATTTCTCTGACTAGCAGTGAGCTATTACAGAAATATTCTGTGAGTCCTCTCTGTTTCTGCCTGAATGTACACTTGCAGAGCTGCCTGTCAGTGTGTTTTTACAATATACAGTATATTTTTTATGTTCAGAATTTTTATTTTTAAAGTGTGGTGTTTTTTTTTTACTGAAATGTGATTTAACTTGCATGTTGTGTTCATATGTCCAATTTTTAAAACCAGAGTATGATTTCTGCCTCCAAAACATTTTTGCATTGCATGTTTTTGAATCTGCAGTGATATGTTCCAATTGCCATAAAGCAACAACCTTGAAGTACAAGTTATAATCATGTGACAATATGATACTGTGAATGATGTACAATAGATTGACATGATTGCTAATGTCATGCTTTACTGGAACTGTTTCTGTTTAAGACAGTATGCCTTGTTAATGATTGATACCATACCTTAAATTTGACACTTGAGAACACTTCTTCACTGTTCCCCCTTCACTGATGAATTTAAATGAACTGTGATTTTCTCATGAATAATGTGATGAGTTGCTTTCCATGATATTCTGATCAAAGTTAGTCATTTTGATATTAAAAACTATGTAAAATAATTGGTCACTTATATTGTTCAGGGTGAAAATCTTCACATGTTGTGAAAATGGGTGCTTTAAACAGCAGTTTCGATGCAATGATACATGGAAATCTAGGCAGGAAAAACTGAGCAGTGGAACTTCCCTGTGAGTTCATGTTGTCGGGATTATTTTCATTTTGGCCCATTTCATAGAGTAGTTCTACCTGCAAGGATACACAACACTAGGCATCAGTAAGACCATATTGAATCAAACAATGAGCTTATGATAATTTGAGGCAAAGGTGGTATCATGATAAATCATATCAATTGAAATCATTTTAAATATATACATTTTATATATGCTAATTTTCTGTTTGGCTGAATTGCAGTTTCTCAAGGGCTCAGTACCTATGATTACATCATGAAGCAGCGCAACGATGTGGAGGAGCAAATGTCAACAGCCAAATCCAAGGACAAGAAGTGTTGTGGCTGTTCTCACAGGGTGAGACTCTGCTTTTGATTCAAGTGTCTCGATCATTTGTTTAATGTCTGTGTATTGTGAATGTGAATTCAAGCAGACTCTGTGTTTGTACATGGAACTTGACAGTCAATATCATGGACATGTGAATTGGATATTGCCGGGATCACTCTACATCTCTCAAAATACAAAATGTAAGAGCAGTGTAGGTGTCTTGAAACAAACTGCATTGATTGTACACTCCATCTATTAAGATGATTTGAAGTGGGTGCAGACTGCTGACAAATGTTACACATTTTGTTTTTAGTGTATTTTTGATATGTAGATCTACAGAAAAACTAGTAAGTGGAAGAAAGGAGTAAGTTTATTAGAAATTCCCTATTCAAGTGTGAAGTACAAGGTGTGTTCCATTTTGTATACAGTTTTGTTTTCATTATATTTATTAGGGAGGAAAAGTTGCTCCTGCCAAAGAAGGGACTGAAGACATAGAATTACAAAGTGCAAGAAAGTAAGTATGCATGAATGACACCACAAATGTTCTTCTTCATGTTTTATGTACACACTTTAGTGTTCCATTCATCTGCACATTCTCGTGTAATGTAGCACTACCTCTTTCTTGATAGCTTCTGTATTTCCTTTGTGTTCTGTTTTGCTGCTCTGCTACTTTGATTTTTCCCCCTCATCAAGTGTCTGTTACGTGGTATTCAAAGTATACTATTGATATGCTTAATGACCTTTCTACCCCAATCTTATTGTATGTGGTTTGTAAGGAAATTTTGTTTCTTTCCTTTTTTTTAGTGCAATTTTTCAAACCATTTGTTTTATTCAGGGTTGTTAAGCCATCAGTGGCTTAAAAAAAAACAACAACAACAACATCAAAGCATATTCCCAAACTTTTGGTGTAGGGTTTGGTCATTCTGTCCGTTCAGATGCAGAATGTCATAAAAAGAAAATCAACATCAGGTAAAACTTCTTACATTCATCCAGTAATGTGGGAGGACACTGATATCAACTCTATGCAGTGTATAGTTGAGGGATCTATTCATGAAGATTTCTCTGTGCTCAATTCTTGTTATACAGGATATAACTGCGCTGGAAACAAAAAAATATGGGTTTGCTTATGGATGAGAGACTTTCATAATACCCAAGATTACATGTTGTCTACAATGTGTTTTTGATACTGCAATGGGCAAATGTCTGGCAGAATTTTTTTGTCTTGTTTTGTTATCACTAGATGTACCCATCAAATTGGTCTCTGTTGGCTCATAAAGATATTAATTAGCTTTTGCCTCAATTGATTGGAGGTCACTCTAACAATTTGTCAGTGTGGAGGCTTCCCAAAAGAGCTGAGTGGGATAATTATGCGTGATGTGTTGTGCCTACCCTAGTGCAGCTCCATGAAAGTGAGGTTGTCAAACTATTAACTAGCGGACCCCCCCCCCCCCCCCCCCCCCCCAGGCAGCAGCTCATTGCCACCCATACACACATGCAGTTTCCCAATAAAGAAGCCATTTGTTTACATCATCAGCTTCCAGCTGTGTGGCGCCGTGCCCAAGCATAACACACACTTCAGTGCGCGTATGTGTAAACCTTAAGTACGTGCTTGACCCCATATGCCAAAAGATTTTAAAATCCTTCAAAAATCCATACAAATTCCTGGATCACTACCAAAATTTAATCATCTGCTCCTTGTGTCATTTTCGACTTTTCCTGCAAGTTTCATTCAAATCCGTGTACAATTTTTTGAGTTATTTTGCAAACAAGACAAACCAAGGCTGATGACCACTTAACCTCCTCCTTCCTTGGTGGAGGTAATGATTTACCTCCACCATTTGTCCAGTTCCTTTCACTTAATATAGGTAGCAGAATGTGTGACCTTCAGAAAACTCCACCTCCTGCTTAATCTACTGTTACACTGAGCCTATCTGAAGATGTAAATTTATGTGATGTGCATAACACCATAATCCATTATCCATTATTTGTAGCTCAGTAGGTAGTATTCCATTCAAGATGTTATCAACTCCCCTTCCCCATATGACTAACAGAAATGCTGCTTGCCTTGAAATAAACCTAACAAGTCATGTTCAGCACCATTTGCATGTTCTCTTGGTTTTCTTCCTTTTTCCTGTCAAATTTTATACAATCTTAACCTATCACTGCTGTTCAATTTCCCTGACGTGTTATTGCATGTTAGTTTGCACCTTTGCACCTTTCACTCTTTCTCAGTGCACCTGAATGTGTGACAACTTACCAACTAGCTAGAGATGCACAAGCTTCTGATCCTACGTACTCGGGTGTCATGAGTGCTGAGGCCCTTATCCTGTAACCTTGCTCTATCTGCCTCCTTCAATCAACTAATATTAGCTTTTAGTAGGTATTCTTTCTCCTCTTCGCAGACATCCACTGAGACAAGTGTAGCAATTTACAATGTGTGATATGTGTGTATAAGTATTTTCTTTTCATGATGTGCTGTACATGTGTTTTAATTTCATGTCATGATGTACATTTTTGCCAGAATGTATATGTGATGTTACCGGCAGACAATTTCAATTTGAAGTTTGTAGTGTAGTAGATTTGAGTTTATCAGCAGATAGTTTTCCTAGAAAGTTAAACAAACACAAACAAACAAAATTATGCTGATTACCCATTGGTTATTCATTGTCAACAATCGTTCCAGTGGGGAATAATGATATTGAACACTTTATCACCAACCAAACATGTTATCCACGTATGTTAGCTACTTGCCAGGGTCTTTTGGAAACTGGCTTTATGAGAATAAGTGTACTGCCGGTAGGGCGGGCATGCCTATAAAGTTGACCTTTTTCCCCCCTGGGCGATGTCAAAAGACCTTTAATAAATGAGACTTATGGAAGACCCCTGTCAAATTTATGAACATTTCAACAACTTGAGAGATCGGTAATGTTTGTCAGAACTTCATAGGTGAACAATCAGTCTCTCACTACAGATTGCTAAGGATTTTCTGTCAACCTCAGAAAATCATTTCATACATGTTGTTAACATTAAATGTCAGAAGCTTGATCTAATCTGGAAATTATTTGAATAACTCATCGCTTGATATTGAGAAGCTAGTGAGATGCAATAGTGTGTTGTTCTATACACAATAAGTGTTTGTATCGATCATGCTACTTGTTCTCGGATGTCCAAACTGCCATTTCACAACTCGTATGTACCTGTACCTTGTGACCTATTTACAATGTATATAGCAGTTACACATTTCTGATGTGGAAACATAGTTCTCATTTGCCTGCAGAACTGTTGATTTTTCTTCAGGAATTAACGTGGTGTGTTAAGATCAAAATAATTTTCCACCTTTGATCTTAAAATACTCGAGATCAACTCCTTATCCTGGCAAATCACATCAACCAGACAAGTTTCTCGATAGACCCTATTGATACATTGCAGGCAAATTCCAAATGATGGAAGATGAATTTTGAGCCTTTTGAGAGCTATGTTTTGGCTTTAGCAAAAAAGAAAAAAATATATATTTTTTCTTCTTTCCATGACATGTGTAAAGTGCACAACACCTCTGTTCCACATGTTGCATTCATATAGATGCATGCTGTGTGTGCTATTATCTTTATTCACTATGATGAAGTTTTAATTATTTTTACCTGCTCTCCTTTTTGACAGAGAATCAGGAGAAATTGGAATAGAAGCATCAGTCACAAACAGCGTATCGGTACGAGAGAGTGAAAGCGTTGACATCCCCAGAGAGACAGCAGTGGTGATCCACCAGGAGGGTAAAGAGTCAAAAACGAGTCGATCGTCAGGAGTCAAGACAAAGGTGAGGGCTGTGCTGCAAATGTCTGTTGTGTGGAAGAATGATCACCTCTACAAATACAACTTAATTGACCTCCTTAGCTCTAACTACATGTAAAGAATGTGGTTTTATAGGTCGTGCTGAGTCCCATGCTATTGTGTATATGATGCTGCACACCATACCCCTGGGTACCATCACACTCCTGTTTACAGCAGTGTGTAGCGCCATCTTGTGTTCATAAAATGTACACTTACACATTGCTCTTTTATATGGGAGTAACTATTCTAGTGCCAATACAGTACTGTTGTGATGTGTTTAGTGTAATTACTGCAATGATAGTGATAAGATTTATATAATTTTTTTTTAAATAATCATTTAGTGAATAATAATTGATATGGAAAAAGTTAAGCTGGCTCATTTGATCTGTGCAATAACTGGCAGGTAATTTCTGATCTTTGCCCACCATGTATATCATTGATTATAATGCAAAAAAAAAAAAAGTGTGCCAGAGTTACAGAATTCTGATCTTTTCCTACATGTATATTGTTTATTATAATGGCAAAAAAAAAGTTTGCCAAAGTTACAGGGATTTGAGGGAATTCAACGGAAGTGCACACATGAACTATAGCATTACTGTGTTATAAATGAAATTGACACTTTGAAATCTATATCTTATACTGAACAGAATTCAATTTCCCAGTTACTTTGACAGAAGACTTTTTATGCCTCCGCCACGAAGTGATGCCGGAGGCATTATGTTTTCGGGTTGTCCGTCCGTCTTTCCGTCCGTCCGTCCGTCCGTCCTTCCGTCCGTCCGTCCGTCCTTCCGTCCGTCCGTAATGAATTTTGTGGACAGGGTAACTACCAAAACCTTTTGAGGTATCCTAATGAAACTTGGCATGTATGTGTATTAGGGGGTGAAGTTGTGCCTATCAACTTTTGGGTGCACATGCTCAAGGTCAAAGGTCAAAAGGTCAAGGTCAAATGCTTAAAATTTTACTATTTCCCCCATATCTATGCAATGCCTGAAGATATTTTCTTGAAACTTAGTGTATACATGTACTACCCAATTAAGATTCTCTGGTGAAAGTTTGGGGTCATGAGGTCAAAAGGTCAGAGGTCAAAAGGTCAAGCAAAATGTTAAAATTTCACTTTTTTCTCTGTATCTTGGAAATTGTTCAAGGTATCTTCATGGAACATAGTATATATGTATCTACTGACTGGCAGTGGTTATCTAGGGAATTTAGGGTTCGTGGGGTCAAAGGTCAGGGGTCAAAGGTCAAGGGCAATACTTAAAAATTTTACTATTTTCCTTATATTTATGCAATGCCAGCAGGATTTTTTTTTAAACTCAATGTATGCATGTATAACCCAATAGAGATTCTCTGGGATTTTTTTTTTGCCAAGAACGTCAAAGGTCAAAAGGTCAAAGATCAAGTGAAAGTGCTGAACTTACTTCTTTCTCCATATCTCGGAAGTGGCTCAAGTTATCTTGAAACCTAGTACATGCTGAATTTATGTATGTTCTGCCTGACAGTGATTCTCTTATAAATCAAAGGCCAGATGAAAATGATAACAATTTACTGTTCAATACAGAAATTGCGCTTTTTCTCCATACCTTGAAAATTACTCAGTGCATAAACTTATGAAATGGTCAATGTCAAGTTAAAGTTCTTAAATCCCCAAATACATGCTCTCCTATTCATCCAATTAAACATAGGTCAAGGAAGGTAAACATTCAATACATTTGTGACAATCATGTCATTTTAATATTTTGCCAATTTTGTGAAAATGTAATCACACATTGTCCACATGTACTATAGACCTATTAGGAGAATCATGCATTATGGCGGAGGCATACCAGTCGCCATAGCGACATTTCTAGTTTGTTTTGTTTTGTTCATAAGTGCTACAAAACCTCTTGCATAAACCACTAGAAATTGCTCTGAATAAATTTATTAGTGGATGTACTTTCAAGGTTATGTATGGTAGAGCGAGGGGCTGGGTGGGGGTTAGTTTTTACATATTAAGAACCAGAAGCTAGCAAAGCATACAAATATTTGTACTTGCCATATGGTCCAGTAATTAATGTCCTGATTCCGCAGAATTAAAAACACATGAAATTCATCTTGCCTGTCAGAGTGTGAAAAATTACTCACGTCAAAATATCCACCTTAGCCGTAGTTCATGCGTGGAAATGAATATGACTTACCTGAGCTTGGTTTTATACCATTGGTATTCTTTTGATTTGAATGTGTCTGATATGGAGGATGAATTCTGATGAATCATGGTATATTGGATAAACACAGTCAAATTGCTACAGATGTGAAATGTACTGTTTCAAATTTTGTTTTGGTCATATGTAAGGAGTAATAAAATCACTCCTATGTACTCAACACCACCCAGCATTAAATTCAGTTACCAGGGTACATGAATTTGGAAAAAAAAAATTTGAAGAGGAATCGAGAATATGTTGATAATGGCACTGGATACATATTATGTAGGTTGCCACCCAAAGACCTACAATGTGCATTGTAGTTCAAATGCTGAGGTACATTATGTTTGTTCAAGACTACATAAACCACTCACTTTTCTCTCACAGATCAGTGTACACGTTTACTAGCGATACAAAATGGTCCAACTCATTGTGCATTCTACTTACAAATTTTGTATTTTGCATTCTGATTGTATGAAACATTGGCCTTCTTTGTTAATGCTACATGCTACCAAGATATCCATGACTTAAAATAGCTCAACCACCCACTTTGCTGTTACTCTTAAAATTCATTAGGAGGGATATAAAACAAAGACAAGGCCGTTGTTCGAGGTTCTGGTTAAACTATGTGCCCTCAGAAAATAGTACTATTGAAGTCACCTCATGCACATAGTTTAAACCAGAACCTCTCAGGCCTGGAGTGGTATATTTGTATACTATATTGCACAGTGTGTTTATGGCAATACTGTAGTTGGTGTCAGCATTATAGCGTGCACACGCACTTGATACTGTAGTTGCCCTTGTCAACAAGGAAACGTGTAGGAGTTGATTGATTGCTACTGAAAAACCATCAAAAGCAGTACTGGCAGTTTGTGTTGGCAGAATGTATTGGTTGTATCAAACCACAATGAGCCGTGACAAACCATTCAAGTTGGTGGTAACTTCTTTTGATAATAATCAAGAATCTCCGTAATTAACTTCACTACATAATCAGAGTGTTTTACAAAGACGAGTAGGAGACACCATGGTAGTAACACCCCTTATTTAAAGAACAATTTTGTATTGATTTGTATTTTTTTTTTTTTTTTGGGGGGGGGGTGGGGTGGTCGTGAAAACTCGAATCTTACTAATCATGGCTTACTTTGGTAGCCAGTGTGGTAGACATATCAGAATAGTTTGCTACGTGTACGTGTTATTGAACCGTGATATATGCCAAATTATATGCCAAAGGAACTCAACACATTGAGTGGAAGCAGTGGTTAAACTCCTTGGGTATTTTTAGTCTTGTTATAAAAAGATAATAGGTTGTCATTTTTATTTCTTATGTATTTTGTTGTTTCCAATTTTCTTCTGTATTTCTTTGATTTTCTCAACCTTTTTTTGGCTGTATATAATATGTCTATGTGCTAGAGGGTGTGTGTGTGTGTATGTGTGTGGATGTGTGTTTGTGTATGTGGTGTTTGTTTTACTCTATTTGACAAAGTTATGATACTTTCTAGAAAATATTTACATAATAAAAGAAAAGTTTTTGATTCTGGTGATACACAGTCATGTAGAAAGAGCGAAATTTCAGCTACTTGTGTTCGGTTAGCATAATCTGACACCCGTACCGTAGGTCGATTACCATAAATTTGGTATCAAAATGTGCGGAAAGGATCAGAGAGAACAGTTGTGGAATTTCTTTTCGAAATACTACAAAGGCATTAGGAAGCACTGATAAAAATTCAAGGGGGGGGGGATAATACTAAGGTTAAAGGAAATTCAGTTGACTCCTTCATTGTACAAAACTTCTACTGGCAGTGTGATACTTCATGCTATCACAAAAACTAAAGGGAAAGAAACAATTTGATAATTACTGTATTTTAATACCTTGTATTAAAAGGAGAAAACAGAGTGAAGGCGTGAATCCATATTTGTGACCAAATACTGAGATATGGCTGAAATTGTTGATACATAGTGCCATCATTTGTGGGTCCACCCTCTCCAGTCAACAAGCACAGGGGTATATAAAGAAGACCTAAAGCATATTGTGATACAGTTGCCCCTGCCAAGAATGTTTGCTCCCTTTGTGCAATATTTACTTTATCTTCGCCAAGAAGCCAACAGCTGCATTGAAGCTTCATGAGACTGCATGCTGTGTAGCACTTTTGATTTGCCAAAATACATTGTGCCTTATCCTAGGTTTGTTTCTCTGCTAACATTACTCTGTGAGACCTGATGAACTTTGCATACTTCAACCGAGTTATGTATAGTGTGAATAATGGATACCATGTCTTTTTCTTTTTTCTTTCCTATTTGAGCTGGTTGCACACTTAGTGTAAAACCATGTTTTCAAAAGACATCTCTGTTGGCTTTGTTAAAGCTGGAAGTACCAGTGATCTCATTTCTTTTGTCGAGACAGCCTTTATGGTGTACATTGTATATTGCAGTTATATTGTCCCAAGAAACAGATGCTCAGTAGTTTTCTATTGAGTTTGAATTAAAATATATTTCATTTCCTTACAAGAGACTGTTTTTTGTTAATTTTTTTACATTGAAGAATGCAATAATAAAATGCAACATTTCATTAAAATTGTTTGATTTATAAAACAAATGAATTATTGTGTAACAATGAGTAGAAAATAGACAACATAGGCATACGCAGTACTAGAGAAAAAAAAATTAAAAAAGTACTGAAGTGTTCATACAAATGAAACTTAGATACAAGTAAAGAAATAATGACACACATACATGTAGGTAGAAGTCAAACTGACTTAGAAATCCTTGCATTACATATGGAATAACTTGCTTAAACTTGCAGAGAAGAGTAGGGATTTTTAAGCCAATTTTGAACAGATTAAAATGCCTGTGAAACAAAATGAGTATATGATGGTAGTGTACGTATGCATGTATGATGTCACGGTTGCACTGGTAAACACTGTCAGAGGAGCACTTTGTTTTACACTGTTTGGCAATTTGTTCCGCATCTTTTAACCAAGAACAGACAGACCGTTTCTTGAAATTTGTGCTAGGTTTGGATACATTTGAGAGGAGAGTCATTTATCATAATCCGTACATTTTTTCTCCTTCCCCTCCCCCCATCCCCTTCTCTCTCTTTCTCGTTGTCCCATGCCCTCATTGACACTCCTGAATGTAGAAAAAGAAAAAGAAGAAGTTTCTGCCGAGGGCCCTCCCACCTCCACCTTCCCTTCTCATCAGCCAGCAACAGACAGGCAATCTTCATTCCACCACCGTCATCTCCCAGTCCGGCTCCTCCCCCGTCACGTCCCCTATCGTGGAGGAGACCTGGCTCTACCCCAACGGGATGGGAGTCGGGGGAGGCCTGCCGCAGGCACCGACAGAGACCTACATCGAACAGCACATCGTGCGGCGGTTCAGCATACCTTCTTCGATGCAGCCGGGGGCAGGGGTTGCCCCGGTGCCCTACCCTATCCACAGTGAGCAGACATAGATTCATTCTTTTAATACATATTTATGTTGGTTTTTTTTTCTATTTTCTGTCATTTCTTGAGAGACTTCTGGCCCAAAATTAATGTGGCACCTATGTAAGAGCTGACTTTGAAAGTGAGTACCACACGCAATTCGTTGGTGGTTGAAATTTGGTTTTGGCCCAGTTTTTGTCGTACTTTCAGCAAGTTTGTAGATGTAGGTAGGCACGCGCAATGAATAGAGTGCTGTTTCATGTAGGGACTGGAAATAGTCAGTGCCAGGAAAAAAGTGTGATTTCAACTTGGTATTTCTTCATCTCTTTTCACCCAGTGTGAGGATGGTGCTTTAGAAATATGAAAAGATAGCTTTAAAATCAAAATATGATCCTGACCACCATCGGTTTTATGTTAACAGTCATCTTAATTGATATTCATATTTTGTACCTGCTGTGTTCTACTTCTTGTAGTGTGCCTTGTTAGTCAACTTAAACAATCTTTTCCAAGACTTTCTCCATGGGTTGACATGGGAGAGAAAAGTTGAGCCAGAATCTTGTCATTTATTTCCCTTGTAGCCTCCAGCAGTGTTAATGACCTCCTGCCCTTGAGTGCCAGGAGCATGGCGTCGGGCATCCCTCTACCAAGGGCCACCGCTCTCCCTCCCCTGGGACAGATCAGCATGGACCCACCTGTGCCCGCTCTGGATTACCACTCGTCTTCAGCTGAGTCCCTGCACGAGCTGGCGGCATCAGAAAACAGCGCTGGGGCACTCAAGAAGCTGCAGGAGGCGACAAATCTGTCCGCCTCGTTCCCACCTGCGCAGCAGAGCCCAGCCAAGGCCCAGAAGACCCCCATGGGACAAGACGGTGCCACAGGGAAAAAGAAGAAGGTGAAAGTTAAGCACAAGTCTGCGCATGACAAGAAGAAGAAATCGCCGTCCAAGGAAGCGGACTCGAAAGGTGGTCGACAGCAGCTGAGCTCTGCGCGCGATAATAGTGAAGTTCCCCCCAGCACATTTGATGGAAATTGTGGAGACACCCCAGCACCCACTGTACCCCTCCTTGATCTCAGCGGACTAAAGGGGGAGGAAGATTCCCCACCACCGCCTGCCGTTGCCTCTGCCCCGCCTAGCAGTGATCCTCCGGTCAACCTGGAGGATGATGAGAGTATTGTCAGAGCCAACAGGAGGCGGTCTATGCTGATGATGCGCTGAATGTCGACACGCGGTAATATACTCACTGTTTTAACCGGGATCACCAATTGTTTCACATGCTTTGCGCTCTCACCCAAGGAGTTTGATGACAGTGAAAAGTCATCCTACGCTGCAGATTGTTGACTGCATGCTGCTGCCAAGCATAACTGGTTGGAATAGATTAACCAAGCTGCATGGACACGTTATTCAGATTTGACACAGGTTTCTTTTATTTTTGTCTCTCTGGTTACGGAGAGATAGAGATTATTGATATTCAAGTTTTGACACTTGTCTTATGGACTTTTCAACATGAAATGAAATGTTTTACATTTATCAGATGAACTTAGACATGTTTCATTTTATCCGTCCCCTAAGTCCCTGTGCAATATCAGCACACTGCACCAGAGTCACAGCTAGGAGCTGTCGTGACTGTTTTTAACTTTTGACCACATATCCTGGATTGCCATGTGGTATTTGTGAATAATTTCCCCATTGGTATCTTTGTACGTGATGGAATCTGTTAATGTGGCTATCCTATGTGTATGTATGTTAGTGCATGTGTATGTGTGCACGTATGTTTGTGTGTGAAGGTAGTTGTTCATTTTCAAAGATGATGCAGTGATATACATATAGCAGAAGTATAGCAATCAGCCATAGACAAGACAAGCTTATCTGAAACCAAGCAAAGCTGAGGTTCCCTCTGTATTGCTTTTTATTGCATGTTTTTTTATCCAGTGGACAAACAGTAAGAAGTAATTTATCACTTCTATGAAGAGAAAATTTAAAGAAAGATATTACAGACCATCATATTTTCAATTCAGGTCATCCTTCAGAGATGGAAGAAACATTCACAACCTATTGGACATACTTTCCACCAATATGACTTTCAAGATGTGTAAAATTTATAGTTTGTATTCATTGATTCTTCAACTGTGATGATATATGCCACATAGTAGTATTTCTGTTTTGAATTTTATGTAAGAATCTGAAGGGCATTAGGTCTGTTAAAAGATCTTTTACAGAGGTTATACATTGCTACATATGCAACATTTGTAGTTGAAACATGAAGCTATAGTTCATGTTATCCCGTTTCCTGAAAAGTTGGATGTTGGCATCATTACTGGGAATGAAATAAGAGCCGCGAGTACAGTATCACTGTGCAAATCATTGTAACTTGAAAGTATCTCTGTTAATCCCAGAAGCATCTAGATACAGCTCAATGTCATCTCAAATCTTTTATGTGCAATGGTCAAGTATATGTATGTCTTTTCAACTAACTGGGCCACTGCCATTTAATTACTTACCTTTTGTTTCCATTGGATTTACACTAATGGCTATACAAGGCTTATTGTTGAAGTGTGGACAATAATCAGTGCTCCACATTGAAATTGCCAAAGAGTTCTACATGTCAAAGAATGTCAGTAAGGGCAGTAATTCTCTATTTATGCTAATTCCTTTATTTATGCTAACTCTATTTATGCTTAGTTTTCTATTTATGCTTAATGTGATGATTTAATTGCATTCTATTGAGCAGAGTCTATGGAAATGTAGTGGTTTATGTGAAGGAGATTCGGATTGTACATTCCACAATGCAATGCTACATTTTTGCATTTGTTTTCTGTTGCATGGATGAGGTATTTTGGGACAAAAGTCAATTATTGTAACCTGTCATAAGTGAAAAGGTATTACGTTGTATTGCTTTAAAAAAAATAGAAGAAAAGCTTAACTTGACGGCAGAGTGTGACAATACCAATGTCCTTAATAGTGATCAGTCAATCAGGTATGTGCTGTATTCTATCACCTCACAGCAGTTGATAGTATCAACTTGATACATGTGTTTCTTTTTTTTTCAGCAGAATGCTTTTGCAGGGTTGACAAACTTTATCTCAGATGGTTGCTAGTTTGTGCATGTCTCACAGTGTTTGTTCCCAAATGAGCTGAGATTTCATTTCTAGTAGAAAGGCACAAGGGTCTTATGACTTAAGAGGAGGATATTACATTTACATGATTCGTCTTTGACATGCCCCTGCTCAGCTTAAGATGTAATGTCGACATTAATCGTCTGACCGTGGCTTTGATGTTGTGATATGTCAGCTGCATGAGGTATCATATTAATGGCAGTAGTAGAAAACCTATTTTTGTAGGAGACTGGAATGGTCAGTTGCCAATGTGGTCAGCTGCAGTTACGTCCTTCTACTGCCAGCAGTGCTTTTAGGAGTTTATGGAGCTATAACAGACATGTCTGGGCACCGTAAATGTAAATCAAGGTTAGACGCCCTCAGTTTGCCAGACATGCCAGAAGGTCATGGGGAGTGTAATGGGCTCATTCTCGGAAACGCAACGGGCTCTACAATGAGCTGATGAGGTAGATAGCTCTGCATGCTCATAAATATTGACACGCTGCCATTCATTTGAAGGAGTAAACCCTTTTCATGTTGGGGAATTTCAAATATCTTCTGCAATTACAAGGATATTCACGTAACAAAACAAAACAAAAAAAGGGGGGGGGGGGATAGAAGAGAGCAAAAGAAAAAGATATGTATACATGTATAAGTGTTTGTTTTCTCTCCCCCTCCCCCCCCCCCCCCCCAACACACACACACACACACACAACTTGTGACTTTTTATCTTGGAGAATCTGTGACACAGTGATCATGATTTTTTTTTTTTTTTAGTTATCATCAGAGAAAATGAAAGAGAAAGGACTTAAAAGAGAGGCCTATAATCTTTAGCCTGCTTCCTGTGACACCTTTGCATCTCCATAGACTTTCGCATATGACTTACCAGCAGGTCCCCTGAATTGATATAGCCCTCCAAATTTGCTTTGATCTCCTTAGGTAATAATCTGTAAGAACTAGCTATCCTATAGTGAGCACCAGACCTACGTGTATTTGGTCTTTTTGTGAGGAACATATTGTCCTGTGAAGGAGAAAGGTCAAGAAAGAACTGAATGTCAGCAGCGTACCCGTGCTAGTGTACACTGCAGAATAGGGCCACAGATCAGAGATAAGGAAAATGCTATTCTCTTTGGTCGGTATTGAGCTGTTCAGATCTCGATACCTTTTGGTGTATGCTTGGTTTGTTTATATGGTGTCCCTTTACTACTGCCTTGTATACATAGACCCCGAGATAGCATGCAAACTTTATTGTTGCAGAATCAGACAAGCAGTCAAAACCAGATTTAGATCCGGTTTGGAAGTCTTGGTCATCTATATAGTTGATTTGGTGATATCTATGTATGCAACAGAAACTATGGTATGCTTGTATACATTCCTGACATTCATTTCATATATTGTTGACTTTGTGACTGGCTGGCATGGAATCTTGTCATGTGCATTTATATGTCTATAACAAACAAAAATATGAATTGGAATTTGGCGCTCAACCAGTCACAATTGAACTTTGGTAGATGCCTTTGTTTGATATCTCAAGGTTATCATAATGCGTAAAATGCAGCAAGATCTCAACTGATTTTACTGAGATATACATTCTCAAGTATCATAACTACTTTCAAAATATTTTCCATTCCTTGACTGCATTACCTGCTTCTGTTGGTCTGAAGCCGATATCCCAAAAGATCCCTTAGTTTGCATTTTGTTGCTTGTGTTAGGCAAGCAGTTGTTCAGAATAAGAGCCATTACACCTGTTTCTTCCCTTTTGTGACACTCAGCCACTCTTCTCTTTACACAGGGGTACTAGTAAGGGTACCAAAGGCCCCCTCCCCATCACTTGAGTGTGCAATTTCTCCAGCGAAAACTCTGTACCTGTTCTATGTCAAGTTGTGATGCCATAATCTCTGCTCTCTGCTGTGATTGTGTCCGATGCGGTGATGCTGCACCACATTTTTTTTTTCTTCTTTCTTTTTTGTTTACACACTGGTTTATGAGAGTTAATAGGGAGCTTTCTGTTTTGGGTGGTAGGATCAAAAGTTAACCTTTAAGCCCCGTTTTAACTTACCTTACTGCAACAACGTCACGACAACGTTCGGAGAACAAAATGCCTCGCCTCGCAATAAAACTGCAGGGGAAAGAGAGGGATACCAAGAACCTTCTACAGGTATGTTTCCACAAAGGGGGTGTGTCCACTGATGGTGACTATCCTGCCCACCTGCCAGTGGCACCTGTTGTTCTGGATCGTGCACATGCAAAACGTGGTTACTAGTATACAATCACTGATCACGTAGAGTTCAGTGATTATACAATCCATGCACATGATTGGCTCACGGCGTTGTCAATCATTCTCTGTTTGCAATGTTGCGCATGCACGTTAAGTGTGTCAAAGGAATGTTACCGCGGCTGCATTGTCTGAGTAATGTCGCGGTAATGTCAGGGTAATATCGGGGTACTCTAGCTGGCTATGGTAGAATTTGGCAAAAGTTACTGTGACAGTGTCCAAGCAACATTTGTGGGGACAGTTTTAGCAGGCATGGTAAAAAAATCAAAACAAAACAACAACAACAACAAATGTTGCTCGCACGTTACCCGGACGCTGTTGCTTTAATTCTTGTTTGAAAGGCTCTGTTAAAATGGAGCTTTAGTGAACATCTTGCTCTGCCCTGATCCATTGGCTGTTTTGATTTCTGTAGACGGGGACATTTGCGTCCACTGCAGTGTACAAGCTGTTTTAGGTGCATTTTCTGTACTTCAACATACAGCGGCTTGCTGTTCCGTACTGTTTACAGACCGAATGCTGCAATGTATTTCCACTGAGTCCTGAAAGTCAACAGGACGGAGAGATGTTTGGTTTCACGCAGGCAGAAATCATTTTTTACACTTGACCTCCCATCCTTATTGCCAACCATCCTGAATTGAAAACTTGCTATTGAGATTTGAAGGGTGTGTGTGTGGGGGGGGGGGGGGGGGATCTTTTCATACTTGGCCAAGGTATGATTTATGAATTAAAGGTCTGGTGATTAAAATTTTACATAAGATCCGTCAAAGGTTAAAGGTCACAGTTCCTAGGCCCAAAGTGTTATATGCCTGCTAGGAATTATTCAATTCAATTCAATTCAATTCAATAGTTTATTTATTTCCATCGAAGAAGACAAAGAAAACATGATTCCCTTCTGTAACTAATACTGATTGGTAGGAAAGATACAGGTAAATGGAAAACTTTTTTAATACCTGACATGATTACAGTCAAAGGTTAAGATCAGAGATCACTGGTCCCTTCAGCAAGGAGTGGTAATTCAATTGGTAGTAAAGTAGAAGTAAATATCTGGTTATACATGTATGTGTGGACTGTATGATAGTGAAAGGTCAAGGTGAAAGGTTGCTGTACTTCTGGCTGACAGTTCTTTTTCCAGCCACATGATTGTCCAATGGTTATAAGATATGGCAGGAAGCAAAGAAAATTAAAAAAGACATATTTGAGTGAAATTATAGAGATGGAAAGTCAAATGTCACCGAACTTGTTCCCAAATTTTCTCATTAATTTAACATCAACATGACAAGAAGGTGAAAGTTGTTGTTGTCTGAAATAACGAAGAAGGTGAAAGCTTAGTTCTCATAGTTGCTGGTCAAAATAAGTGGCCTGTACCTAAATATACTGTACATGGGAGCAGCACAGTAATACATGTAGTTGCAATATAATGATTGCATTAGGGATGGATGTACCCAAGTTTACTAATACATGTACTATACATGACAATCGGATTTCTAGGTTATTATTTTTTTTCTTAACTTTGTGTTTTTTTAGCTGTTAAAGGACAAGTTCACCTTCATAAACATAAGGATTGAGAAAATGCAACAATATTAGTAGAACACATCAGTGAAAGTTTGAGGAAAATTGGACAATCGATGCAAAAGTTATGAATTTTTTAAATTTTTGTGTTGGAACCGCTGGATGAGGAGACTACTACAGTTTGTGAGTCATATGCGTACAACAGTATAAAGAAAATGTAAAAGAAATTCAACATATTTTCACTTTTTTCGCATAATAAAAGAGCACTTGACTTGCCTCTTTCTAAAGGCAGGGGGAATAATATTACCCATAACATTTGTTGGTAACGAGTCAGGGGAATGTGTACTTTTTTCAAAAGATGGAATTTTGTGAAATTCTCTTTATATTTTCTTTATATTGTTGTACGCATGTGACATCGTACACTGCAGTAGTCTTCTCATCCAGCGGTTACTGCACAAAAACTTCAAAAAATCATAACTTTTGAACGGATAGTCCAATTTTCCTCAAACTTTCACTGATGTGTTCTACTAATATTGCTACATTCTCTCAATCCTTATGTTTATGAAGGTGAACTTGTCCTTTAATGTCTAACCTTCCTTTAATTTGTGGGAAAATGCATGTGTGTATTTAGTGACATGTAACGCGATATGCAGCATCTTTTGAATGATGTTTTTCAAAGATGAAATCTTGCCATGTATGCAAACAAAGCAGTTTTGATTGTGAACAAAATAAATCACCCCCACAAAAAAGAAAAAAATGAAAGTTGGCTGAATGTTATTGTGATTATTTGAGTGTGTTTGAGACCGAGAGGTTTCAAAATACATGACTTCATTTTTAATGCAGTGCTATTATAGTTTCTTCATTTTATTGGCTGAAATGTCTGCTATTGTGATTCACAGTATTAATTCGTAAAGATATTTCAAAAGAATGGAGGTGCTCTATAGTACAGCGTGCAAGTATGATACTAATGTGGGAGAGGCTTAAAGGGATAGTACAGTATTGGTGGAGCTTAGAATTGGGCTTTTAACTTTTTGTGAGATACCAAGAAAACACTTATGAAATAGTACAGAGCATACCATTTTAAGAGGAATTCAAAGTTCATTTGATGAAAATCGGGTTTGGAATGACTGAAACATCCAAAAACAAGGTAAAACAAAGCAATCGTAATAAAATGTGGGTCCCACACGTTATTGAACCACTCTGTTTTGGATATCTCAGCCATTTCAAAACCAATTTTCATCAAATAAACTTTGAATTCCTCATGGAATTACATGCTCTTTCATATTTCATAAGAGGTTTCTCACTATCTCACCAAAAAAATGTTAGAAACCTGAAATTAGGTCTCAACCAAAACTATACAATACCTAAAGGGAAAGGGGGAGGGGGATGGCACATATATAAAGTTACAAGAGAGAGAGAGAAAAAAAAAAAATTACAACAACAACTACAACAGCATAACAGCCAAATACAGGAACGTAATGATTTTTTTTTCTCGCTCTCTCTCTCTATAGATAAGTGGTAGACTTCTGTTTGTGTTGATGTTTTGTGTTGCGTGTTTGTGTGTAAATAACAGTCTTGCTTTGGCTACTGTTTTATTGTATCACTGAAATATGGCGATAATGATTCCTGAGTTGCAAATTCCTTGCATAGTGGAGTATAGGGATGAATTATTATCTCTGAACTTAACATGGCATAGCCCTACAGAATTGAAGATTTCAACATGGAGGATCAAATGTTGAGACTAATGCTTGATGGGGTGATTCACAAAGAATTTAGGTTTATCTTAATAGTTAAGATCAACTTAACAATGTGATATGCTGTGCCTGTCTTTAATGATATTTTAGCGTTCTAATGATAATGAAAAGTTGTACAATATATCAATGACAGAGGATTTCTATGTACATTTTTATATCACTTTGAAGTGGATTCGGAATGGTGGAGAGAACTGAACAAGGAATCCAGTTGCATCCTATATGATTTTAAGTTGATCGTGACTTTTACGATCGATTTAAATTCTTTGTGAAACACCCCCTCAATATTGTCATCGCATTAAATCAACCATATCGAGTGACTTCTTGTGATCAAATAAATCTTCGACAAAAGAGCGTCATACCCCTTTCCCACTGCCGATCAGATCAGCTCGATCAAGCGAGATCAACCCCGATCACCTATTTTTACCAGAGCAATTCCGACCAAATGCTCGATCGTCCTTCAACACGATCCCTTCCCGACCGCTATTCGATCTTTTACGATCCACATCCGACCATTCTCGACATCTCCAGAATCTCACCTCGACAACCACACAGATCTCTACTCGAACATCCCGATCTACACACAATCAATGCACGATCGCTACACGGTCAATACTCGATTTCTATAGGCTAGACTTCTCAGACCAGCTCGACATGACTCGATCTGTGTAAGATCTTGCATCGAACGGGTCGGCGGGTTCGTACAATGATCGAGTGAAAGAAGAATTGGTTACAGTATTCGTTTGGTTATATGAGACAACTCAGGATGTATGCTTGAATACGGCGTGGCCCAAAAGAGTGCTATAAAACTGACTATTAATTGCAAAAGCATGAATGAACGAAAGAAATTATTATCTTTAGTATAGGTTTTACCGGCCAATTTCGCACTTTTGACAGTCCATTTAATAAAAGGTTCATTCAATTTAGCGAAAATCCTCATCACTGCACATTCTGTCATTCAAAATTGCAAGTTAGATGTTCAATTTAGCATTCCTATCAATGAGATTTGCACATGTGCCTTTCAAATTCGTGCATTCAAATTCGTGCATTCAAATACGGGCATTCAAATTGGCACGTGCTCTTCAGTCATTCAAATTCGCCAGCACTGGCGAAAGGGGTATTTCAGTCATTCAATTTCGCGTATGGGCAGTCAAATTCCTAACATGTTCACTGAAATTAACGTCATGTTATTTCTTTTTTGAAAAGGTGATAACATTTAAACGCGTATTTTATGTGACTTATTGTTTCATCCACGCACTGTTAAGCAGTAAAAGTATCGTATTTTTGACCATTAACTCGAGTTTGCTGTTCTGTAACGCCCCTTTTCTTTCATACATGACATTTTAGGCCTACATGTACCAATACTCTAGTTTAACTTCATCTTCTTACAGTCATGACGGCACAAGTTAGATACAGACGTATTTCTCAAGGGGACAGAAAAAGAATTATAGGAATATTTGATGATCATAACCTTGACTTCCTACAACTGGCCGACACACGGAATAAAGCGCTCAACGGCGAGATAAATTGTGGCCATGCACATGTTGCACTATCTTCGGACTTGAAGAGTCACTAAGCACTTTAAAGAAAAAAAAAATGTTGCCAAAATCTCTGAAATGAGTACGAAAATATGAAATGTAATAACTAAGTTTAGAAAATAAAGAAAGAAGCAAACCATAAACATGCGTGCTAAATTGACTGCAAAAGATGTTAAATTGATTGCAAAAAAAAAAAAATGAATTGGAATGAACGAGAGCAGCATGTCCGTGATCACGTGACTATATCATTCTAAACTGAATGAACGAATAACCAAATGGTGCTTGTTTTACGAATTTCAATTGAAAAAGTGTTAATTAGAATGAGGCTAAAGGTAATTTGAATGAAGAGATCATACAAATGAACTACCGAACATGTCATCTATGGTATATTTTGCTAAATTGAATGCAGCAATTAGGAATTGGACTGACAAAAGTGCGAAATTGGCCGGGAAAACCAATAGTTGATAGAAGAACACTTCTATTTTGAAACCACAATCATCAATTCTCGTGCAGGCGTTTCGATTCTATAGTCATTTTTCCTGAAAAAACGATGACAAAGACTGATCACTACTGTTTGTGAGCCACTCAAAAAGGTACAAAGAATGCATTTAGTTGTATTCATTCATATTATCCGATTTCAGTATCTATTTTTGACGCAGTCGTTATCAGTTTTTACGGCTTCACTATCGCTCAGTCAAGTAGGATATCAGTGCCCAAAGTTACAGATTTTGTAAATCACAAATTTCCATGGAGATCAAAGCGCCTGCACGAAGATTGATTATCATTGTGTCAAATAAAATTTGAGGTGTCCTTTCTATTGAATAATGTAACGATTTCATTCAGTCGCTCATATCTTTTTAAATAAGAGACAGTTTTGTAGCACTCTGTCTGCCCGGACACCATGTATAATATAATAGGTTCGTCGCATGCATTCGATATTTGCAGTGGATGTGAAGAATAGTAAATCTAAGTTTGATGTCTCATTGAAAAAAAAAAGTATGTTACACTGCCACGCTTCGTAAGTGCATAACATATAGGTGGGCTGAAATTAATTTGGTCTAAAATGAAACATAGGCCTATATGCCCATAAATGCACCATTATATAGAGTTTAAAAAATTGACTGTTCTACACCCCTAACGAGTCGTGTTACCTTTGTCATTATTGTTCTCATTATAAAAGAATAAAAAATGAATGAAAAATATGTATGTATTCATTGATAAAGTATAGGCCCCAGAGTGTGTAAAAGAAAATACATGTATCATATTAATTTCTAAATTCATGAAGTGTGCTGATATGTGGAACAGAGTACATTATCATGAAAATAAAACAATATAACATTTTACACTAGCAAAAAATGATGAAAATCTTTGTTGTTTATTTTTTTTTTGTCAACTCATCCCAGCCAATCGATATCAAGGTGGACTTCAAGCAATGTACACACAACTCTCAATAAAAAAAAAACCTTTTTGAGCGAAGCAAAAGTGTAACATCTATACGTAAATAAAAGTAAAGTAAGTCACTGAGCATTTATGAATCTACGTCACAACTACTGTTTTAACACGTCAGCGTGAGAAATAGATTTTATATCAACGTAAACAACTTCCACTTTGAAACAGACAAGATAGCAAAAGAATTCAAGAAACATTTCTCAGTTTATAAGTAGAGTAAATAATCTAGAAAATTTCCTTTCACGTTACAGTCATATTGCCAGAATGCCGAATTTTTCTCAGTTTCAGCTGTGTTTCCTTTCTTTCTTCTGGTATTTATGTCTAGAGAGTCTAATTCTGCCATGTCTGCTGTTTAGGGTTTGTTGTCTTGTCTCTCTTCGTGGCCCTTTTCTTTTCTTCAGTGGGCCAGGAGTGGCTGAAGATACTGACGACATTTAACTTTTTAACGTGACCAAGGACTGCATATATTTTTTCTTAATACCTGAACAATAAATGAGTGCTAAGAAAGTACGTCTGCACCTGCTGCACTGTCAAAAAGTGCTCGGTATTTGATCGAGTGCCGGTCGAAGCATGATCGAGTTTAGTCGAGTATCAATCGATAGCAGTCCTGTATCGGTCGTGTAGCGGTCGAGTTATTCATGAAACTGATGAATCCTGGATCGAGATGATCTGAAATCAATCGTGTAGCAGTCGAGTATAACTCGAGATGATCGGGAACTGAGCTCGGGGAAAAATCCGTCCCGACCACACTAGATTTCTATACGACCAATTCCCGATCAGCTCGATCTCTTCTCGATCACTACCCGAGCTGTTGGTGTTCGGGCTTCCTACTCGAATATTTTGGACATGTCCAAAATTATCGTGAAGGAAGCAGGAGCGATGCCGATCAAGGTAGATCGACCCCGAATACCAATGCCGAGCGAGCCCGACCAGGCTAAAAAAGCTTGATCGGGACGGATCGAGTTGATCTGATCGGCAGTGGGAACGCACCATCATGCAGATTATTTCAAGGTCTACGAAACGAACAAGTCCGATGACCCTGATAATGATCGTGTGGCTTTTACGAATGAGGAAACTTCAAGCGGCTGTTGGCAGCCAGACAAAAGTCAAATGACGGGGGAAATAGTTCCTGTGGAATGTGATCTCGTGGAAAGCTAGTTGGATCGTAACTCAGCGATTGTTTTATCGAAAACTTCTGACCTATACATGTAGTCATCTTATTCGTTGTGTGTATTCATACCGTCCCCTCTGGTAATTGTCCATGGGCCAAGACCGGAAAAATGGGTTGTTGGTACCATCTGAGGTGGCACAACCTTTTTGGTGTCAGTTTGTTTGTCGGGCATAGATATGCTTATCAAGCTATGATAGCATTTCCAAATGAGTAGCTTAGTCATAATAAATGAATTTTTAACCAATTTGGTCTCGTTTTTATATCCCTATACTTCTGAATCGAAACTAAATCGCTACACAAAGAAGAGCACTGCCTTCTGTATGTCCACAGGTGTTCTGTTGTAAACGCGGTGCGCTTAGTCTTTATTCAAGGCAGCGAAGGGAATATCCAAAGGGTTATGATGTCCACAGCTGTCACGCGGTGCACTTAGTCTTTATCTAGACCAATGCACCGTTATCATATCTAAAGTTCCTCATAAAAGGGATTATCTATAATGTTTTTACACTACCCTATCAACAAATACATCAGATTTAAACAAAAATCACTCTGTTCATTTACAATATCATTCATTATAATGTATCGTAGTGTACCGGTACATTGTTTTTGCATTATCTTATATTGTTGGAGGGAAAGAAAGCGACATTGGCGTGGTATCAGCGTTTTCAACGTAACGTTTTCGCCGGAAAATGACAAATAATTGAAAGATACGGTAAAATTCACGAGGAATTGCTTTTGTTGTTGTTGTTGTTTTTAGATAAAAGGATACATACTGTATCATACGCTTTGAATATTCCCTTCGCCGTCTAGAATAAAGACTAAGCGCTGTGGACATCATAACCTTTGGATATTCCCTTCGCTGCCTTGAATAAAGACTAAGCGCACCGCGTTTACAACAGAACACCTGTGAACATACCATAGAGCTGCATTTTACAGCTCTATGGAACATACAGAAGACAGTGCTCTTCTTTGTATAGCGGTTAGTTTCGATTCAGAAGTATAGGGGTATAACAACGAGACCAAATTGGTTTAAAATTCATTTACTATGACTAAGCTACTCATTTGGAAATGCTATCATAGCTTGATAAGCATATCTATGCCCGACAAACAAAATGACACCAAAAAGGTTTTGCCACCTCAGATGGTACCAATATCTGGCCTGGCCCATGGACTATAAGAGGCAAAACACTCTGTCCCTCGGATATAGGACATAAAATCAAGGAGCTTGTGTTTGAAGCTCCTTGATATAATGGAGGTCCCGTCATAAGATGCCCGTGTGTGAGAGAGCCACAACTCATGTACGTATGAGATCCCGCTTCATTCATTCATCGCAAAGAGCAGGGTATCACATCCACCTGGATCCCATGGAAGACCAGCTTAGCATAGCTGAATATGGGCTATCCACCCATCTTGTTAGATGGGAAATAAACAAAAAAAAATAATATATTCTTATTCTGCGCACGCAGATGTGTATATAAAATCGCAGCACCAACACGATCGAAGAAAGAAAAAAAAAACTTCCTTTGATCCTTCTTCACTTGGGAAGGTCGAGTTGTCTGAATTAAAGGTCTAGGGTCCAAGATCTCTCATTATGCGTGTGTAGTGGATCGAGCACGCCATAAAGACCCTCTGTTCCGTAATGGAAGCTTCCGACAGGTGCTCAGTTACCCGACAGAGAGTTCCCTGTAGATATGGCCATAGATTGCTCCCCGACAAATTGGGAAGATGCAGGGCTGGTTGTGTAGAGTAATGTGATGTCATATCCATTTATATCGCCATGGAAACTGGTTCTAAGCAACCTCACCTGGTGCGAGCGTTTCCAACTCGAGCTGTAACAAAAACAAAAAAAAAACTGTGACATCATGAATCACTGATGTTGTTGTAAAGCTATTTGATTTTTTTATTTTTGATTTATTTATTTCAACACGAGAAAAAGCCTGCTATCAGCTTTGAAGATGCTTTTCGGCAAGGCCGTGCATAAGAATTTACAAGACTGAATCAAAAACAGATCTAGAGGAACGGGTACAAGAATGATAAAAAAAAACCTGCCAAAACACAGCATAAGTAGCATATTGTGAACAGAACTAAAATTGGAACAAATATGAATACAAGTGTAAAATAACTTGTAAAATAACATTTCGGTAACAAAATCAAACTGCGACGAAAATGATATGCATAATTAAAACAAAACAAAAATAACACAAGGATATGTTACAAATGAGTGGCCAGAAAAAAATTAATATGACATCTGGAAATTTACTTTCTGGATTGCTTGTGTAAAAGAGCTTAAATTATCAATATTTATTGATATGCACCTATAAATATAATCATTTATATTTTATAGGTGCATGGCGTGGCGGAAGGCGCTATGTTGCTTTGTCTAAATTCTGTAACCCAAGGAAGGACCATGGTAGACCTAACATGGTATTGTATACTCTATATTTGTCTGAATAACGTGTGATTATTGTGCTCACAATTCATTTTCTCTGATTAAAGTATTTCTTGTCTTCCATCTTCTTTAGTTCCGAGTTTTGAGCCTTCGATTTCAAAAAGAATTTGAGATGCAAAGTAATTGATCTTCAACACTGAGTTATATACGACGTGACAGATAGACTACACACATTATCAGAAACACAGCAGAAATATAAACAGCTATAGGTTTTGATCGAAAAAGACTGTGTGCGTGAAATGATAACAAAGAAAATTATTTTATTCATTTCCAGCAGCAAATTCCTGAAGACCTACGAGCTAAGGTTTGTCGGTCAAGTATCTGACTTCGCATGGACGCCTTGTGTGGGCCTCTAATGAGGAAGTAGGTTGCTTACGAAGGTCGTCTCAGTATATATCGATCAAGTTTTAAAGTAGGTAGGCTTACAAATCAGTATACTACTTTGTTGAACTCTGAAAAGTGCGAGAAATCGGACTAAGGGCATGGAAACCGTTTAGCGTGTAGTTATTTGGGTTAGTTAGTGTAGGTTAGAACTTATACATGACACATAAATAATTCTCGCGTTGAAATCGCCCTTTTTTCTCTTCCACAGCAGCCAGTTCCGATGTGCGTGATACAAACGGAGTCATTATGATACTTTAGCAACACGGAACGAACTAAACGACAAAGGGCCAATGCCACCGACACAAGTACGATCTCTCCACTCTGGTAATCAGAGCGAATTTGCTTCCTTTGTACACAAATCATTATATAACAATAGAAGACTACTCATTGGCATGATCGACAGCTCTGCAGTTTAAATGAATTAGAAACAAAGATACCATAAGTACAAACGTGTCAGACTCACAAGGGAGTCTTTCTGGCGCTCAGGCATTTAAGTTAAAGGGATCGTATAGTTTTGGCTGAGACCTAATTTCAGGTTTCTAACATTTTTTGGTGAGATAATGAGAAACCTCTTATGGAATATATATGAAAGAGCATGTAATTCTATGAGGAATTCAACTTTTATTTGATGAAAATTGGTTTCGAAATGGCTGAGATATCCAAAAACGAGCGATTCTAATAAAGTGTGGGACCCACACTGTCTTTACGATCGCTTTGTTTTACTTTGTTTTTGGATGTTTCAGTCATTCCAAACCCGATTTTCATCAAATAAAGTTGGAATTCCTCTTAAAATCGTATGCTCTGGACTACTTCATAAGTGTTTTCTTGGTATCTCGCAAAAAGTTAAAAGCCCAATTCTCATCTCCGCCAATACTGTACCCTCCCTTTAAGTGGGAGCCGCCATGCACCACCAAGCATACACAAGGTGAAAAACCAATTGTGTCATTGTCTGTCCTATAGAATGAGTGCAATCCCACACCATGTATCACAAAACATCCTACCGTAAGTATAACGATTTCGTAATAAAGCCTAATATATAAGGAGATATCACTATTTTCCCCACTAAATCATTGTAGATCACGGTTTAGTCTAGAAACATTTTTATTATAACTATTGTTCACATTTTGTATATTTAACAATACTTAATATTGATTAGTGGAGTGGATTAGGGAGTGGAGAGTGAGCACTGCCCGTGCTGTTATGTATCATGACCGGGGTGATAACATTCTAAAGCGCATTGAGATGCTATTATTAATATTGTTGTTGTTGTTCTTATCATTATTATTATTATTATTAATATTATCATTATTATTACTATTACTATTATCATTGTTATTATTATTAATATTATTGTTATTATTATTATTATTATTATTATTATTATTATTATCATTTTTATTATTCAAATTTTTATGTTGGTTGTTTCTATCCCAAACTCACATTTTGGAACTATTTTGAAGCTCTAAAGTTGGGTTTTTATTTCATCTGCAAATGGTGAATAATGAGTATAGTCAGTCAAACCGAACGGCACAGGCTCCATAAAAATCGACCGAAAATTGTTGCAATGAATGAAACCAAGGAGGTATGAGAGAACTTCAACATCCAGCATACCGCTGCCCCTCGACTGTCCCTTTCCTTACACTCTCGGGGCAGTACTAGTATGTCACTCTCCTTCTCAACTCTCCTCAGTCTAAGGTCTTCTTTCGCCTAACAACAGTCCTTTCAATCAAAGAAAATCCTGCACACGCGTGGTGTTGAATACCGCAAACCTCTCATCCTCGAAAATACACAAGCTACAGAAACTCAAAGGTTCATTACTTTGTTTTCGTGATGTTAGCACTTGGGTTATAGCCACAATATGTGCAAATTGGAGTAGGTATAAATAGTGGTAATATCACCTCAAAAATATGTTCCCATTTGCAGTTAGCCTATACAAACTTTCCTTATATTGGCTTGAAATAAAAAGAGTTCGTAACCACATGTGCAAACTGGCGTAGGTATAGGTAGTGACAACATCATCTCATAAATACACAAACTTTCCTTTATTAGCATGAGCATGAAAAAACAAGATCATTCAGTTTTCAACTGAGTTTACGATATCCACTCTGTGATTACGGAATATATTTAAATCTCCTGCAGTTTGTCAACTTTTGAAGGTAGACATGTAAGCTTTCTTGCCGTTTTGTGTTCTTCATAATAATCATGACAAATGTTTCCTTGAAGTCTGTAAAAGTTAATGATGAGTTTAAATGAGCTCCACATTCCAAAGATATTCTAGTTGCATGATAACTGAGAATTGCTATACCCGAAGATGATGTTAGCAGATTTTTAGTCATATCTATAGCCTACATCTGTTGTTTTATGCGTGTTGCGCTCATTTACTAAAGCGAGGTGAATGCCTGTACGAGGTTGGCTGCATGCTTCCGTCGTTTCAATTCACAAGCGAACAAAGGAACAACTATTATCATAGACTACGTATCGAAGGAAATCTCGCGAACTTCAGAGGAAAAGTATAGGCCGTTGCTGAATGTCAAGCCATGAACGTGTTTCGTTTTGTTTAGGACTTCGAAGCTCAGGTGCATTGTTCTCTTCTGAATAACGCTCCATCACCCACCCCACCCCCACCCCCATTCAGGAACCTCTGGTAGTATACAGTGCCAACACCACGAACACTGAAGAGGATATACATACAACACTGTTTAGAAAGAGCACATTGTCTTTATTTCAATTATAGTATTATTGACGCGCACATTACGTATAATGTTTTGGATCAGCCCCTTAACTCTGGAATAGCATTACTGAAAGTGAAACTATTCCAACGGTTTGGACCTACTTAGTGTACAAAAGTATTGTGAGCAAGAGTTGCAGTTGTCGCTAGAGGTATGGGGAGTGATATTCATTGTAGGGCTGGGCGGGTAAACCTACAAATTGTTCCGATTCGATGAAAGTTTAATCAGAAACTTGTGCTTATTGTATCTGAACAGATGCGGACTATAATATCATATACACTGTAAACCAGCGGATATAAGTGGTGAGCCTTCAGTAATATATATAATTTCATTAAACAGGGTACATGATAATCAGTCTTGCTGCATGGGCTGTAGTCATTTCATTTCAGGGAAGATACGGAAGATACGGGACGGAGACAGTCTGCATAATAAGCTTGACTTGACCGGGCTGACGACCTCGTGGAGAATTAGCTCAGGTTTGCCTCTCACCATAATTGTTTGTTTGTTTGTTTGTTTGTTTGTTTATTTGGGGTTTTTTTTTGTATTGGCAGTAGGACATTGTAGTGGGAGAAAGTGTAATTAAGCTATATTACAGGGTTCCATGCGACATTTTTGCTCCTGTGCCAAATGCTCCCATTTGTCCGGCAACAAATGCTTCCATGGCTAAGCTTGGGGCACCCTATAGACCAAACATGAAACCTACCCACAAACACAACCCTGACCCTATTCCTACTGCTCACATCAAACTAGACGTAAAACCCTATCACAACCCAATAACCAAAGTCCTTGGAGAAAATAAGACCTGAGCAACTGTCGCAGAAGCAAGCGGCATGTCGCCATATTGAAGTGTGCTAGCAGCATATTCTCTATCAGGTGTTTGTTCAAACAATATCGACATGATGACTAATTCAGTGATAATGAAGGCTTGCTGATGAACCAATGCAGAGATATTGAGATTTTTTTTTTTTTTTTTGCTGATAGGCCTACGCTAAAATATGGCGTAAAAGTATATATCCTGTTTATATCCCAGAGAATTGGGGCACTACCAAGCCCATCTCCCTGTTCACACCCAACACTTGACGATAACTTCTGATTGAGTTGTTTTTAGCTTAATCTCCTCGCTTTCTTGTTCTTCTCTTTTATTTCAATGTCTTTATGTATTTTAGATTGGTTTTGTTTATTTGCGCATTCCAGCAAACCCAAATTCAACACAAGTTTTACAGACACAAAGAATAACAAATGATTAAAATGATTACAAAACATTACACAAATACATGAGTGGAGCAATAATATTGTGCAATAATCATATCAATACAAAACATATAAATATAATAGTGGGTATTCTCCAGTAAACATGTGAGATAATAACGCAGGAGACTACTATCAAATGAGCGGTTAATTTTAAACTGAAAATGGATAGGGAGCATTGCGGCGTATAAGGAAGTAATGAAAAGAACTCAGAAAACGGCAAAACTAGACTCAGTGCTATTTTATCCCCCCCCCCCCCTCTCTCTCTCTCTCTCTCCAGCACCTTTCAACATTGTCATGACTATCGTTATATTATCATAACTCGCGAGGTTTAGTCACGAGGCTATTTGCTCATGTATATGGTATAGATTTATACCTCCGGTTTATATGCCAGTCATAAGTAAGCAATAATTGATTGATGAGTGTTGCTGCATACCGTTCTCTACATTGTTGAAACACACACACACACACACACACACACACACACACACACAACAAAACAAAACAAAACAAAACAAAAACTTACATGACTTGTAGGCGCCTATTGATGACGTGTACGCAGAGTTGATAAATTTGAGCTAAATCATTAGTTTACTTTTTTTAATCAAAACTACATCGCAAAAGATTAAAAAAATTGGGATGATGTCATAGGTTCTAGAATGAAAGATAATCACAGGCGAATGCTACTCATCCCTAAAAACCAGACGCACACATTATTGCGCTTAAACATCAACGTTGATTAGAGAACTATTTTTAGAGTTCCATTGAATCTGTGTGACTAACCCCTATGCCCCAAAGCATCATCTTTTGAGATAAAAATGGGCAGGATTAATCGAGACTCAATTCAGAGAAGGGAGCAAAGGGAGGAAGAGCTCATCATTGTTAAAGTTGTGCTTGGTAATTTTTATTATATTTGTTCTGTTTGTCATCGTTCTTAAATAGCGAGTAAGACTGGCGCACTTTTCTTCGAGAGAACACAATGTCCATATATGGTCATCTTGTTGAATCCCTCATTTGAACTGGCCCGTAACAATACGCAGGGTCAGTCACCATTTAAAGAATATTACGTGATTGGGCTCGAATCTTCGTTCCAGCAGGGCGGTGACACCTCCCTGGTTTCAGCTTGAGCAATTCGCTTCTTTTCAGTTGTAAATAAGTCTTTCTCATGCAAAAGAGGATGCTATTGGACTTCGAAACAAAGCACCATTTGGCCACACCCCTTTCGATGACCCTCAGGAGAAATCTCTACCGGTGTTCTCTCAAGCAAGTGTACAGAGTTGACCATACGCACCAGGACGTAACAGGAACTACGGTTCCGCTTCACCGGGTTTTTGCGAGACACTTATGCCTGAGTCACCGTCTTCACCGTCTTTGAGGTGACCAGTGTCAATCCCGAAAATCGATCGTTTGATTTGTAAGTGGGTGTTTTCCCCCCAACTCCACCCAATCTGGAAACCCCCTTGAGAGCAACGGGTCCTCGAAAATGCTTATAAAAGCACCCAGTCTGTACCATTTTCTTCAGACCTCTCACAATCGAAGGATCCGACTAGACATATCTCATTTGTCGACCCAAGACCAATCACAATAACATTAACACGAGAATATAATAGATATACAGGTGTATATATTTTTCTTTGGAAGTGTGCGCCAACAATTTGTCTCTAAACGAAGAAATTGAGCCAGTTTGATACAGTTTATATTGACGAGTTTGAATGTACTTGAGATGAAGGGCACAGCATCAGCTGTTCTGATCCTCGCTCTCTTCCTCATTGGGAGTGATGCGTTACCGGCAAGCGCAGGATACCTGAGACGACAAGAAAGGAACGCTCTTCCTCCTTCTGCTCAAATCAAAGTAAGTGCAGACTTGTTCATGGGGGGTCTTATATTTCAATTAATGTCTCCACATAAAGGTAAGAATACATTTGTATTCTCATGTCAAACACAATAACCATGCGTCGTAGTCAATGACTCTGAAAAGACGTAACCTTGTTATAATATACTTTTTTTTTCGTCAGATACGTTTCTTTGCCGTCTCGGCATGACACAAACGTCATCAATACATGCAGCATTCATTCTTCCGTCTATTAATCTTGTCTTTACTCATACTCGCACAATTAGTACTTTTCACATATTATGAAGATTACAAAGTAATGACACTAATAAAAAAAAAGTAATATATGTTTCAACAATCAATTGATTGCAAAACCTCAAACAGCCATACAACTGCGCTTTGAGGTTCTCTTACTTTCGGACTTTGTCGTGATATTGAGTAATGATTTCATTATGGCAAATTAACTGCATCTTTATGATTCTTTTAAAACTCACATGGCATGATGTATTTCCTTATAGTAACTTTCTCTCTGTGTAAGATGCCTTCGAGACATAAAGGAATTCTGGAATATTTTACATAATAGCAATATGTCCTAATAGCATCATTGTTTGTTTGTTTCACAAACAATCAGTAATCGCGCTCCATGGATTATGAAATTTGTGTAATATAGATTGGGTGACTAAGAATGTCGTTCTGTATGGTGTTTTGCATTCTTTTTTAAAGAAAATGGTAATTTTGTGTTACGACCTGTATTGAAAAGTTCATTCATGCTTGTTTATGTTTTTGCGTAAAGTGCTGACATTTCGTTTCTCGACAGCGTTTGTTGACTATTCGTAAGGTTAGATCAGTTTGCCACATGAAGTGTGCTAAAGTGTTAGATACCCTTCAAAGAGACGTTACGTACAAGATTCTAAAACACCTGACCCGCATACAAAGGGTAGTTGAGGGGGGGGGGGGGATTGGTGGGTGAGTTGTGTGCGTTATTTCGGGGTGGGGAGAGAAGGGCACGAAATTGGAGAAAATCATATTTTATTGTTGCTGACGTGCTACAAGTCTTGGGAGTGTGAAAAACTATTTTCATTTCTCGCTTCAGGTTAAGTAACGTTCACGCACCACTGGTTTGTCTTGCACACCGCATTTCCCTCTTATTTTCTTGAACCGTCACAAATCCTTATATCATTGGAAAAAAAAAGCACGTGACTCTGCTGTGATGTAAGTTGTGACTCTTACGTCATTCACGTTTTCTCATGTAAAACGTTTAACTTTGTGCCTTGTTTAGAACTACTGGTGTATTATTTTTTCATCAGTCAGGCAACTGTCTTCATTGTGGAGGAAAAGGTCAGTGAAAAGATGAATTAATTACTTACCAGGTTGGATTTTTCGTACTGAAAGTCAACAGAATTGCCCAGTTTTATAGGGGAAATCAAAATCATGCAGTGCAAATTGTCAAATTTAGGAATAGAAGTTGTTTGCCTGAAAAAAAAAGCAAATTAGGGAATATTAATCCTTTGTTTGACGACGAGTTAAATCTTTGAGGAGAATGAAAAGGCAAATGTATATAGATTGAGTGAATGCAAAAATATTTGTAGATCAGATCAGTGAAACTAGAGTAAAATTGGAAAAATCATCAAAAAATAACGACATATCAAGCTGATTTCACAAAATGTCATTTTTTAAGAAGAAGTAAACATTCCTTTCACTTGTTACTGACATGTGTTGAGGGTACTCGTAATGTTATTCCCGATGCATTCAGAAAGATGTGTAACCCAAGTTCCAAATTTCATCATACCTGAGAAAAGTTGAACTTTATGTTTAATTGGCTTTACTCATGCATTTTCCTTATATCGGCGTCCAACTGTATAGTCATGTAAAGTCTCCTTCTCCGACGATGGCGGCACCAAACATTTAAAAATTCACAACTTTCAACGCACTGTCCAACTTTCTCAAACTTAGCTCATGTGTTGTACTGATATTTCAACATTCTCTCTATCCACAAATTATATACAGTATTTGAGTTTCGTGTTTTAACACTAACACACACACACATAGCCGAAGGTATGCCACTGAGAGGAATCTTGTAATATTTTCTTGGATAAAACTGACATGATTGTGCGAGCCTTGACGAAATGGTGTCCCTGGATTTGAAAAAAAAAAGGACAATGAAAGGCAAAAGAAATGACAACGTCCGTGAAGAGGCACACCGAACTGACTTATCTAAAAGAGTCGGGTGCAATATCCATGAATGATAGCTCAATTACTCGACAAGCAATGTTATTATTCAGAAAATAACTCAGATTAAAGCATAAATGGTAACAAACAAATCATCAGGCTTATTTACCTTATCAATGTTTACATATGAACGATTTGGGTTCGAGACAGTCGAATGTTTTTGTCATGCTCGTTGATTTACTCAAACTTTTGTTGAGCAACTTGAGCTATCCATGTATGCACACTCTTTGAAACCTCCAAAAAGCTTCTTCTTTTTTGACACTCAGAGGTGCTACGATTTGCTGGGCAGCTCGTCCTCAATACATTACAAGATGATCCCTATGCAAGTCTCGCGGCACTAAGCATATCGACGCTTTGTGCTTACAAAATATTGCTTACCCAACAAGGCTTTTTCTTTTGTCTGGCTGTGTTGCTGGATCAAAAGCAGCATTTCGATTGTTATTTCCCCACGCCTTTCGGTACAGAAACGCTCTGGCATGATTTACTGATTTTAGTTCTCTCTATTTTCATGAAATACTCGCAACATTGGTACTTTGGTTACATTAACAAGAGGAATTCACCGTTTTTTATCAGGAGCGAGAATTACATTCCCTTTAAACGTTACAGTCTCTTCTCATTGCGAGGATACAATGCATTTTAGCAAAACAAAATTTTCTTTACGCAATTTTCAGGAGTGTATTCAAGAAATCATTTATTTGATGTGACAATGTTTTAGTAAAACAAGTCAGCAGAGTTATATCAAGGTCTGGATCAATACAGGCGAGACGCTTTCACCATTCTAGGCCTATAGTTACAAGCATTGTTCTTTTTCTCCACGTTGTCAGGGCGCTGTCGAAACACCAGTCGATGATGTTGGTACAGAGCCTCTACAAGACGCTGCAACTCAGGGACGACCCGAGCCACCGGAAGAAGAAGAGAGTGAGGGCGCCTTCCAGTCAGATATGATGCTGACCGATGCGCAGTGGGAAGCACTGAACGCAATGCTTAACAACCAAGAGCAGGCGAACGACGACAAGAATGATGAGGACGACGATGACGGTGAGGAGTCAAGGAGCAGGAAGAAGAGGAAGGCATGGATCTTTGAGAATTCGCGTTGGCCGCAAAAGATCGTTCCCTACGAGATCACAGCTTCATCAAGTAAGTACAGACAGTAACAAAGTATCTTGAGTAAGAGATATTCTGGTCTCACTAGCTTCATCCGTTAAAGACATATACATTATATTGGGTCAGAGGGATTCTGCTCCCACTAATATCCTGAAGGTGAGTGTGGAAGAGTTTTAGAAAGTATGACGTTTCAAGAGCATGTGCTGACTGATAGGAGTCTCTAGAATTGAAACACACACACACACACACACACACACACACACACACACACACATACACACACACCTTCCTGGACAAAACTAATAAGAGTTCATGTATCAGTAATCATCGTCATATCATAGCCATGACAACTGCTCCCCGTCATCATCTTGTTTGAATAACTGATGACTTATATGAAGAAACACAGAAACAATGCAACTTTGAAGCGACGCTTTTTATATACGGCAATCATGTTGAAAGCAAAAGCTGTATGATTACAGTACGTACGTATTTCAGTACACATTTTATTAAGTAAAAGACGGAGGAGTCAAGAGTGAAATATATAGACAAAGAATGACAATTTGTACTTGTAAGAAATATACAACTCTGACGTGAGTCCATTGCGATTCCATTTTCGTTGTCCTCTTTTATCTTGCATTGTCTGTTTTGTCTTCTCTTTTTCTTCCTCTACTTTCTCATTTCCCCCTTCCGCTTGTTTCATCTCATTCTTTGTCATGTTTGTGTCCTCCCATCTCTCCTCCTTCAGTTCCCGACACTAATGTAATACTTGCTGCCATGCAGCATTGGTCCGACAACACTTGCCTTCGCTTCCAGCCGTACTCCACTTCTCAGCGGGCAACACTGGGCCATGACGACAGGGTAATGTTTATCAAGGATTATCGCGGTTGCTGGTCCTACGTCGGTCGCATAGGTGGCGCACAGGCCTTGTCGATCGGGCAGGGATGCGCAAATGTAAGTCCACATGGTCCCCAATCCCTTTCGTTGTTACCAGTGAGATTATTAAATCATTATTCGGTGGACCTTTGCGCCAACTGATACATTCTCATTACGTTGTTGTTGTATTCTAAAGCATGAAATACTGCGGCAGATCGACAGTTAGAAGAAACAGTAGGGCCTACTCACATCACAGTAGATGTCGTAATGTGTGAGTGCGAAGGAATAGATCGCTGTCACGTGAAAGCATATTGCAACTCATTCAGAAAAAAAATCAGGAAAATTCAGGAAAAATTCACATCTGTCACTGTGAAATAGTGATATAAACTAACGATGACTGTAGAAGACTAAAATGGATTCCATTCTGGGAACATTGGAACTTTACAGTGTGTTTTTCGGTGATAAGAAGGATGTGTTCTGAGTGGCCCTGGACACCCGCTGATACATTCTTGGACGCCCCAGTCCCATGTGCACTTTCAAGGCGTAAGTTTGTCTTCATACCGTGATAATATGACATTTTGTTTGAAATAGCTCAGAAGTTCAACTTTCATTTCACTCGAGCTGCAGGAAAACAAACTGTTGTGTGGTCTTGCTCCTGTTTGGAAAACTCGTGCCCTCTACACAAATATCGAAATCTAGCAATCTTCCACTATCCCAGTAAAACAATATACTAACTATACTTATTGCTAGAAGGCATATTTGGTTCCGTGTGTGTGAACATTAGAGCATCATAGACATAGTATGCTCTGAGATGACCGGAAGTATGTGTCTAGAGTGGCCCTGCACAACGCCTGATCTTTGAACGCCATTAGTTCCATCTAAACTTTCATGACATTAGTTCCATCTACTTTCATGACATTTTGTTCGTGAGTATTTCATTTCTACCAAAATGGCGCCGACTACAAGGGAGAAGGCGCCATTAACCATTAACGAGGCTTCGGTCGACTTGGTGGCTACAAAGCTGAGCACGAACAAAGCATTCCTTACGTCCATTCAGGACGTAGTGAAAGAAGCTATCAGGAGTGAACTTGCCTCATTACACGAGACAATCGAACGACAGGAAAGCCGCATCATGGATCTTGAAAAGTCAGCGGAAAGTTCATTGAAAGAGGTTGCTGCCCTGTCGTCGAAGCTAGAGAGAAAGAATGAGGAGATCATCCATCTACAACAGACCTGTAATGACCTCGAACAATATTCACGAAGAAACTGCGTGCGCTTCTTCGGCATACCGGAGTCAAGGGGAGAGAACACTATATACAGAGATCATTTGTCACATCGCGAAAGAGAAACTTGGGATAGACCTACAGAAATCTGAGATAGATCGAAGTCATCGAGTCGGAACGAAGGATGTACGAAACAAAGCAGAGGGAACGGAGACAAAACAGAGTACAAATGCAAGAACGGAAAGTCACGGCAACAAAAAACATAGACCCATAATAGTGAAGTTCGTATCCTACCAAACAAAGAAAACAGTACTCACCGAGAGACGGAAACTGAAAAAAACTGGGATCGCTATCTACGAAGACCTAACAAAGAGAAACAAGCAACTACTCACCGATACAAAGGCCCACGATAAAGTTCTCACAGCATGGACCTCTGATGGCCGCGTTGTTGCGCTCATTGGTGCCTCCGGAGGGAAGACGATCACACGAGGGATCCGTGATCACAATGACTTGTGGTCACTACGTTAGTGCCTGTGCCCTTTCCTCCCCCCCCCCCCCCCACGTTATGCAATGATTACTATGATTGTACATTAACACTTCCTTCTATAATGACTTCGTACGCTTGTTCTTGCTGCTCCAAAAATGTGAGCAAAAACCAGAAAGCATTATGTTGTACTTATTGTAACCAATGGATTCATATCTCTTGCGGACATGTTACTCGTAAAAAATATGATGATGTTCAAGTATTATTTGAAAACTGGCAATGCCCAAAATGTACTTTACAGCACTTACCCTTTTGGGGTGAAGAATTTGACAGTCTCGATCAGTTTGATTCGTCTACTTGCCTTTCAACGGATACTCAAATAATCTCGGATAGAGAATTATATTGTATTTCTGATTTCCCGAATATAAAGGGTATTAAAATTGCTCATTTGAATATAAGGAGTTTGAAAAATAAGATGTTGGATCTCAAACAATTTTTGATAGAAAACCCTTATGATATATTTGGTATCTCCGAGACTTGGTTACATGATGATATCACTAACGACATGGTCTCAATAGATGGATTCAATTTTGAGAGACTGGATAGAAATGGTCACGGTGGAGGAGTTGGGTGTTATGTCAACAGCAAATTCTCATATGTACGAAGAAATGACCTAGAACGAAGCGAGAGTGAGATATTATGGTTGGAAATAAAGCGTGAAAACAGCAGTTCATTATATATCAGTATTCTTTACAGAAAGCCCGATGCACACAAGTCATTTTTTGCCACTCTCGAAGAGTCAGTTGACAAGGTATTATCCTTGTCAAATAACGTCATGATTTTGGGAGATTTCAATTGTGATATGACCACGAAAAATAATTTATCAAAGAATATTTTAGAGTTTTGTGCCACTACACAAATGAGACAAATCATCGAAGAACCAACCAGAGTAACACCTCGTAGTAAGTCTCTGATAGACTTAATACTTACTTCGCACTCAATGAAAATAGTCAAGTCAGGCGTACAGTGTATTGGCTTCAGTGATCACTCTTTGATTTTTTCAGTTATCCAAGGTAAAAGCCGCCCTTTTTCACCAAAGATCAGCAAAATTAGATCGTTTCGTTTCTTTGATGAAGAGATGTTTAAAAAAGACTTAAATGGCCTAGACTGGAGTTCATTTTACTCAGGAGAAAAATCCGTTCAAGAATTATGGGATATGTCCAAATCTATGTTTAGCTCATTGAGCAATAAACACGCTCCGATTATTTCAGTTAGAAGAAAACAAAGAGGAGTCCCTTGGATAACAGAAGAATATATAAAGCTGGCCCGTGAACGTGATTTCTACAGAAAAAAGTTCAGAAAAACTGATTCTGAATCTGACTGGCAAAAATTTAAGTTTTATCGAAATAGAGCTAATAATTTGAATAAACGTTTAAAACAAGGTTATTATAAAGAAGCATTTTCATCGTGTGGCAATGATGTTCATAGAAATTGGAAGATTTTACGGAATCTCTTGCCAAATAAAAGAAGTGAAACAGAGCTCAAGCTCCTTGTAAATGATGAAGTAGTGAATGATGGCAGTACGGTAGTGAATATTCTTAATGAAGCTTTTAATAACGTGTGTGAAAGGTTTAAAAATAACACCAAGTCCTCAGATATAAGTGTCAACACTATGGAAACTTTGGCTCAAGTAAGCACAGAGTTCCAATTCAAAGAAATATCTGTTGAATTTGTAAAAAATGAACTGCTTAACATTAATTGCAAAAAAGCTATGGGTATTGATGGCCTACACCCAAAACTGTTAAAATTGTCAGCTGGTTATATTTGTGAACAGATAACTTTTATATTCAATCGCTCATTACAAACATCTCAAATTCCGGCAGAATTTAAAAAAGCTCGAATCACACCGGTACATAAAGGTGGAACATATGATATTAATAATTTTCGACCAATATCGATACTTCCCATTTTATCAAAAATTTTAGAAAAAGCAGTACATGAACAGTTGTATACTTATCTAAATGAAAATAAATTATTATCTTCACAACAGTCTGGATTTAGGCCATCACATTCGACCGCAACATGTGTAACTGATATAGTTGATTTTTTGTTAGAAAATATGAACAGGGGACATCTTACAGGGGCAATATTTTTGGATTTGAAAAAAGCGTTTGATGTGATTCCCCATGGTAAGATTCTGGAAAAAATGACCTATTATGGTATTTCAAGTCGAGAGTATAATTGGTTCAAATGTTATTTTCATGAAAGATTGCAGTGTGTATCTGTGAATGAATATACAAGTGATTATGTAGTTATGAAATCGGGGGTACCCCAGGGGTCCATCCTTGGTCCTCTGATCTTTTGTTTGTATATCAATGATATTTGCAATTTGAAATGTAATGCTTCTACTAAATTGTCCTTATATGCGGACGATACTGCAGTGTTTACTAATGGACTCAATTTTTTACAAATTCAAAAAACTCTTCAAAATGATTTTGACTTAATTACACGATGTTTGGAATGTAATGAATTGATACTGCATTCTGAGAAAACTAAAGTAATGTTTTTTGGTCCGAAAAGAAAATTGAGAAATAAAGTACCTGTAATAATGTACAATGATATTGTATTAGAAACCATTGATACTGTTAAATATTTGGGAGTTATATTAGATTCCCAATTATTGTGGAATGATCATATACTGCATGTACGTGGAAAGATATCTCGAGCAATAGGATGCATCCGTCGTATAAAAAATCTTTTACCCAAAAAAATGCTGATCAATTTATATTTTGCTTTTATATTGCCACATATTGATTATTGTTGCACGGCATGGGGTAGTTGTTCTAAGACTAATGTGCAGAAATTACAAAGAATGCAGAATAAATATGCGCGCTTAGTACTTAATGTTGATTGTTATACTCCGCAGTGCTCTCTACTCACCACTTTAAATTGGCTCTCTGTTGAAGAAAGAATCAAGTTACAATATTGCATACTCACCTTCAAAATCCGTCATAATCTGGTACCTATTTATTTAAATCCTCTAATCACTTCTTATTCAGCTAATTATTACAAAGCACGATACTCTAAGAATTGCACTCTATCAATACCTTACCCGAAAACCGAATATAAGAAACGTTCCTTTTCGTACACCGGTAGCTCTCTTTTCAACAAACTCCCCATTGAAGTACAACTGTCTTCGTCATTGACTATATTCAAAACAAATTGTTTAAGATTTATCCGCATGCTTTAACTTTTCTCTTCCAATGAATCCAATAAGACCTCTTTTTCTTTTTTTTACATTGTCACACCCACTGGACTTTTTTCTTTGTTTTGTTTGTGTTTATATACTATTCCCTTTTCTAAATCGTTAAGGTTTTAGTTTTTATGTATACATGTAACAGATGTGTAGTTAAGTTGATTTCTTTTGTTTGTTTATGTCACTGATCGGTAATTGTGTGAATCATGTTACTACAAATGTATTTTTTGTTTTATTTTGTGTATATACAGGGCGCCATAAAGCAGTTAGCAAACTGAATGTGCCTACCCTGTATTGTTTTTAAAAGAAAACATGAATAAATAAATAAATAAAAAGCCCTGTTGGACATTTTCCAGTGTCTTTAAGGCGAGGAGATATAATGAGATACAATTCTGTCATAAACCGCCTGTTGATCATGCAGCCTAGTATTAATGTAGGAATTAAGACAATGACTTTGGAAAGAAATGCTCAACTGCGGACTTTTTCTTCTTCTTGTGGTAAATTAACATCTTGACGTCTCTTCTAGTAATTGAGTGATGCTTTAAGATCAATGATTCTTGCGTCGAGTTGTTTTTAGTGCCCTTCATCGACGTATATACACGATGATTATTCAGTATGCAGAGCAATATAGCCATGATAGATATCATGGGCATCCCACGTACCCGAGTACTTATGGCCTTGATTTTTATCACGGCAATTACTTTACACAATGAATGATGGCTGTTTATCTACGTCGATGAAGAACAATTTGTCATTCAGTTACAAGTGATCCTTTGTTATCATGACTGTTTCCCCTGGACGGTGCACAATGCACGTACGTGGTGTTTAACCAGCTTTGGAGGGGTCCATTCCAAGTAATCATCATTTTCAACTGAATACACGGTCATTACTATTGTAAGACCAAAGCAAAAATATGTATATACATAAATATATATTCATTAGTTTAAAAATGAATTCTTGATTTCCACGTCATGTCGCAGGTCGGAACCGTCTCCCATGAGATCGGTCACGCCATCGGATTCCACCACGAGCAGTCGCGACCCGACCGCGATAACTACATCAATGTGCACTGGGAAAACATCCACGAAGGCAGCGAGAGGAACTTTTACCGGTACAGCTGGAGTCAGGTGACCACGGAAGAAGTTCCCTACGACGTCGGTTCTTTGATGCACTACGGAATGAACGTAAGTTAGCCCTCTATTGATCTAGGGATTAGGGAACCACATCACCAGCCTCTTTCTCACCCCTTTCTGTTTCCGAGAAGTCCAGAGAGACCTAAGATTGTAGGAATGTTTTTAAAAAGTCACTGTCGGCCATACATACACCACACCAGTCCTACCAAATAGTACCACTATACACCCGATGGTGGACTCTGTACTTATCAAGAAGAAGGAGGAGGAGGAAAAGAAGGAGGAGGAGAAGGAGAAGGAGAAGAAGAAGAGAAATATCGGCAGCGAAACTCATTCACAATCATATAGTCAAGTTTAGCATTTGACTGCCATTTTCTGTCTTTTAAATCATCAGTACTTCTCCAAGAATGGCCTACCCACGATAACCACCAAGGACCCCGCCCTCTCCGGTCTCCTTGGCAACCGGGATGCCCTTACCTTCAACGATATCAAGCTGGCTAACATCATCTATGACTGCAACGGGCACTGCACCGCCTCGTTGGTGTGTCTCAACGGCGGCTATCAGGGACCGGACTGTGGCTGCGTGTGTCCTCCAGGCTTCCACGGAACCTTCTGTCAAACCGGTGACGAGCCCGTCGACCCCGAAGAATGTGTTTTCACTTTCACTGAAGCCTCCGGCGAGATACGATCCCCAAACTATCCCAACAACTACAACGATATGACAGACTGCACCTACAGAATCAAGGTGAAAGTGTAAACATGCTTAAAAGAAGTTTGGCTGAAGTTATATCGTAACTATGTCCGACATGAAGGGAAATGGTTATTTGCGTGAAGGTTTATGGAAACTTCTAACTACGCTTTTGTAAGCTGCAGAGAGCAAGGACCACCATTTTAATTACGTGGTTGGGGGCCTTTTACATACATCATGTGCATGAATTAGGACTGAATATGCGAAGTAGACCTATAGCTTTTGGTCAAGGAACTGTAGGAAAATGTCATAATTGTCATTGACGTATGCATATATATTGGTAAAGCCACGTCATAATATGTGGTGCATGAAATAATTCACTGATCTTCATTCAAAATAATCGTTATAGAATCATCGTACACATGGCTATGTTAGAGAATGGAGTATGATCATAACTATCAATCACAAGTAGGCTATAGTAAAAAAATCGCGAACTATTAACAACGGTTAAATTACAACAGCAAGCCATTCACAACTCGGCTTGTTATGTGCGCAACAAAGTAGGGTACCTATGTCATGTTCAGTGACATTTCAAACGCAACGTGGACAAAGTTATTCAAATCCAGAATAAGCATGAACCATGCTCTTACCAGGGACAGGAGGTGTTATCCACTACATTGATACTTTCATTATTATCCAGGGCGGTAAGGACTCATCGATCACGATCATATTTCGCGACTTCGATCTCGAGGATCACGCCACTTGCGACTACGACTATTTGGCCGTCCAGACTGGAGACAACAGCGGACAAGGTGCCAAGTACTGCGGCAGCACCTTTCCCCCTGCTCGCTACGTGAGGAACGACGAACTTGTTCTTACATTCCACTCGGACCAGTACGTGAACGGGCGAGGTTTTCGCATCTTATACTTCATCTACGGAAGGCTGATTACAGAAGAAACCACAACACTCCCACCAACGACGACGATAACGACGACGACGGAACTACCTGAAGTCATGACTACGGAGGGTGACGATTCTGGAGGTAAGACTAGGTTTTATATTGAAATCTTTGACAGCACCGCAACCGCGGTATCGCTCAAAGGCAATATCAGCAAGACTGAAACTGAAACTGTTTTGGATAATTTCTTGTAGAATTTAAGCAATAATCATGATAATAATAAGATCTTATTTACCCAGGGTAGCTTCCTCAGTGTTGCCAGTGCTCTACCAGAGAGCCCTGACGTCTTATCCATGGGACGTAAGCACTGGGTGGGATTCGAGCTAGGGTCCTCCGATCGGGAGTCGGGAGTCTCATCCACTACGCCACAGCGCCCCACAAAAGCAGATGAGATGTATCCAAGTTGAAGATTTCCTGTTGAAAACAGAATCTAGGTTTATGATTTACCATCAGACGTTTTAACTGGCAGCTCGTTCTCGAATCGTCTATCCTTATTCTTTGCTTACGTTCATTCAGATCTTTTACTGAATTTTCAATAGGCACATCTAAACAATTCTCCCATTTCTATCAAAGTCGAAAGGCTCTATGTTAAGCAGATTATATGTTTGTTCTCACTACTGGACAATCCATTTGTGATCGTTTGTTTCTTGGGTTCTATTTTCAGTGTAGAGAACGTATGTTGCTGATATCAACATTCGATGTGATTTTGTTTTTCTTTCATCGCAGGATTTGTGGGAACGTGTGGAGGATACTTCGGAGCACTCTCAGGCATGATCGCGTCTCCTCAGTACCCCACCGGCTACCCGAACAACAATGTTTGTCTCTATACCATCCAAGTACCGGCCGGGCGTCGAATCGAATTATCATTTCATGAACTCGACATCGAATACACGGGGCAGTGCACAGGAGATTTTCTCAGCGTGGACATCGGCGATGGAATCGACGTGCCAATGAGGTGAGCAGCTTCCTTAGGACTCATTGCACCGTGACTTAAATTTTGGATCCTAAATGAACTTGATATAATAACAAACATTGGATCAAGTAAAGTCACGATGATATTCATTGCCATTACGTTCCATAACGAAAGGAAAGATCTAATTTGTTTTTCGCTTAAAACAAAGGCCATTGCCGATTTCAACAAACCAAAAAATATCAAAATAACTAAAATCAATGAACTTGGTGAATGGTTTTGATTGATATATATCATAATCCCACTTTGTTTACCCTGATTTTGATCATTAAAGGCCACACATTCGATAACTATCTTTTTCTTCAAAAAACTTTACTATTATAAACTCAGGATGAATAGAACTGAATATCTCCATTCTGGCATTCATGTGTAAAAATCAACATATCGATGAAGCATATTCGAAATTCTGTAATGTCTTCTGAGATGTGTAAACAGTGGATTGACTTACAGACGTTTAGTAAAAAGAATGCCCTTGCGGAGTTGTGCGGGTGACTGTTAGTGGTTACTGAATTTAATCATGACACCATAGAACCAATGTCCATAAAAAACGGACCGTTTACACCCATGATTGGACCTCAAATGTTTGACAGTGCTTACTTGTTTTTTGCCCCCCTTTTTTTTGGGGGGGGGGGGAGGGAGGTGTTGGTGGCTTGGAGTGTTTTAAGCATAATGTGTTATCATACAAATACTAAGCCATTTGAAATATGATAAAGTAGCAAATCTAAGCCAGCCTTAAATATATATATATATATATGTATATATATATATATATATATATATATATATATATATATATATATATTTTGTGTGAATAGAGATACGTAATGATTTCTAAGCAGAAATGATGTTCAGTAAAATATTCAATGCATCAGACTCCGTTATTCATCGCAATGGTGGTATTTGTCGATGGGCTGTATACAAGTCTGTCAATATGACTCTTACATTAAAAAATTTATTTCTACCGTTAATATATTTTCAGGCTCTGTGGATCCGACACGCCAACTGGTTCGATAATATCGATGGAAAACAAAATGATGCTACGACTTAACACCGACTCCAGCGGCAGTAGGAGGGGCTTTGCAGCAATGTATAGATCCGTCAACCTTTAACTGAACTACTGACAAGCATGCATGAACGATATGTTGATTTTATCAACTATCATAATATATGCCGTTGAAGGCATTGAAATTTACCTAGCGTGCCATTTTGATTGTAAAACCATGGTCGTACAGTCAAGGCCACTGAAAACGATTTTTCAAAAAGAATTACCACCACTCACTGCGGGAGTTGCGGTTTGTGTGTTTGTGTGCGCGCGCGCGTGTGTGTTCTTATTTTTGTTTTGAACACATTCTCCGAGTCAATTAATTACAGATATTGACTTGTTACTCTGGTCGTTACATCGACAGAGCTATCTGAATGTTGCGATCATGAGACTGAGTATAAAGATCAAGAAGTAAACATTCATAAGCGCCCAATCGTAAAGACGTGCAGAATGTCATTAAACTCTGTAGCCTGCAATCGTTCATATCCCAAGCAAATCAAATCAGTAAGTTACCCGCTGTTTTGTAAAACAGGACAGTTACAAACGACTAGAACAAGAAGCAGTTGCTTTAACTTATTCATTCATGCAATCTTTGAAACAGTTCATTCTTCGGTAAGTACTGATGTACGTAATAATATTCTCAGTGAGAATGACTATTTATTATGCTAAATTATCCTAACTCTGTCAATCTGTCTCCGTATTTCTGTAAGAATACAGTATATATGTTTCGACTGTCAGATTGAACTATTCAAGTAAAGATTATTACTGCCATGAGTACGTTCTTTTGTAGTTTTTGCTTTCGTAACATTTTGTTGCTAAAACTGTAACAACAAGGCTGTATTCACGGCCTCTCTGAAAAAAACAGTGCCTCTCTGAAAAACAACTTTACCTGGCTGATCGAGGGCATTTTATCCCGTGATTAAATAGAATAAATAAAACAAACAAACAAACAAAAGTTATTTTGAAGATTAGTTCGCCTGTTTCGTTGATACGTTAATCATTAAGCCATTCCAAGTGCCATGCCCCTTGGCGGCCGCCTATACAATGACTACAAAGTTAGTAATCGGCCCACTTCTTGCTGTTCTTAAACGCTCCAAAGACTAACAAACATTATTCTGCATTATCAAATGAATGCGCAGTATCTGGTGCTATCAACCAGAAACTATGTCTATACAATGTGCAGAAATCTTTGAAGTCTTCCATGACGGTATACGTTGAGTCGTATGAGGCTTAAAGGAGACCTCCCAATGATTTTCAGATTTTTTCATTTAAACAGCTATGAATTAGATCTACTGAGGACAGAGTTTCAGAATTTATGATAATCCAGATGAAAAATGAGAATACTTTCCAAATTTAGAACAAATTGCAATGAACAAGGATGATGACATGGCAGAGTCACCATAAGAATGCATGAGTTGGGGCTCAAGGAAGCAGAACAAAAGAAGAAGGCATGCATAGAATATACACAGGTGAACTCGCAAGCAAGCGGTATTGTAATGGGAATTACACTGCTACATTTCTGAAATATGTGAGCCTCCTATGTCATCATCCTTGTTCAGTGTAATTTGTTTAAGGTTTTTGAAGTATTGTTTCTGTGCTCAAGAACCACAATAAATTCCACAAATCTATACATGGAGTTGTTGATTTATGTACTACATGATGTGAAATTATGAAAATCGTCTGGAATGTCCCTTTAAGGGTACACCATTCTCGCTTGCCGACACATCGAGTGGGTAGGCCCTTGCACCCATCCAAAGAAACGCACGTATGTCTGTTGCAGATGTTGAAGATAATTATGTGCAGTCATTGTGACTGCACAAATACTGCTGCTATATCAGCAAACTGTAACTATGGACTAGTTTTCACCGACCATCTCCCAAAAATTTAATTTATGTAACAATAGAAGTATTTGTCTCAAGAGAGAAACTTTAGAGGACAGTACATTCAAGCGGCACAACCGTTACTGGAGTATCTTTATGCCAGTTTATGATCAAAATGTCCTGCAGTTTTGTAACCATTTATCTGTTAGTGGTAAGACAGCTTTTCACGACGAAGGGCTGTATTTGTCAACTGTGACCATGCATGTCTGAGTGATTGTGATTAGGCAGGTTACCGCTATGGTGAGGGTAATACAGCAATTTCGTGCCGGGGATTTTTCAGTGGCAGCTGTATGCAGGTGGTCGCTAAGATAGATTTGACTGTATTTGCATAATCATACACAGAAAAATTCTGTTCTTTCAGCACAGATAAAGTCAGTCCACTGTCAAAGAGAAAACAAGTGATTGGTCAACTCTCTGTCCAAAAACTAAAGAATGCTGCGAAACAAACTTTCAGTAACGAGATCCCCATTGCTAAAGCTGACAGTTACAGTAGCTCGTGTCATTATGTCCAATTTCACCGAGATTCAAAGTCATTTGATTCTATAACTTCTCCCTCAAAAGTGCACCCGTTGTAGAAGTTAGTGTTTTATCCTGTGAAACTTCGACGATGTGTCTTTCCCGCGCACGCGATTGTTACATTTTGTTCATGTAAAGTGATAAGGTCTGAAAACAGATCGCTCCATCGCTGATTTCCGATTGTTCCTCCGGGAACTCCATATGATAGCTTGAATAGCAGCAGAGGGGAATGTGAGGTCATTGCTGATACCCAGGTCCTGTGGCACTCCAGGAGACAGTATTTTAAAGTGGACGTATACACAGTTCAGATGACCAAGGTGCTAACTCGTAAAGTCCTGTACGTGGGACGTCGCCATCTATGCCATGTACATAATTATTGCTAGTCTATTTATTCTCTGCAAGCTGAAGAATGCAGTTTATTCTTTCCTAGGCGGATTCTGACATTTCCAGCAAACTTTTTCATGAAACCAATGTTTCTTGTGTGGCTGGTAACTTATTTAGTTGTTTGTTTTGTTTGTTTTTTTTTGCGTGTGTGTAAAAGCAAGGCTGGACCATGCGAAATAAACCACAACGTATACTCGTCTGAAACTATGAATGAGTAATATTCTGTTGACTTTTTGTTCAGAAGAGGAGAGAGACAACAATGCAAGAGACAGATACAGGAGTGTGTGTGTGTGTGTGTGTGTGTGTGTGTGAGCAAGAGAAGAGAGGGCAAGGAAAGATTAAAGGTCGTGTTTACCTTTGGGAGCAGTGATAAAAAAAATTTCAAGATATCACATTTGATGCATAATGTGTATAGGTCAGTTGTATCACAAAACATCCTACCATATATATATATATATCTTTTTTTTTTCAATAAAGCATAAAATTTAAGGAGATATCACATTCTCATTAAACCATAACTGTATACGGTCTAGTCTGGAAACAATTTTCATCATAACTATTGTTTACATTTTGTATATCTAACAATACTTAACATCGATTATACTGGTTCAAATTTTTACATTGGTTGTTTCTACCTCTAACTCACATTTCAGAACTATTTTGAAGCACTATGCCGGGTTTTTTGTTTCATCTGCAAATGGTAAATTATGCCTTTAAAGGAGAGAGGGTGTGGGGGAACGGTGGGAGAGGGATAAGCCTGGAAAACACCATGTACCCATGTAGTAAGACAGAACCCCAATTTCATTTCATCAGCAGCTCTCATTAGACCCTTGTTTAGACGAAATAATCAAAGGGGTATCATTTTTCAAGTTTGTTGCCATGGTAAAAGCGCATTATTGGCTCAAGATCAGGTAAATAGCTTGCGGACCGAACTTCTCCAGGTTTCAAGCGATTCAAACAAAATTTAGCACACATGTTGAGCTCAATGTGAAATTGGGCAAGACATATCAAGGGAAGTGGAAATTGCGTTGCCATGGTAACAGCACATTACGCCTTATCAAGGTGTTAAGATCTGAGTCTTGTGAATGGATGCAATTTGAGCAATTTTGATTTTCTTAGCGAAGGTACAGGTACTTATGTATAAACATTGAATTTAAAGGAATGGATAGTGCTGGTGGAGATGACGATTAATTGGGCTTTTAATTTTTTTGCGAGATATCAAGAAACCACTTATAAAATAGTACAGAGCATACCATTCTATAAAGAGGAATTCAAAGTTTATTTCATGAAAATCAGTTTTGGAATGGCTGAGACATCCAAAAACAAAGTAAAACAAAGCGATCATAATAAGATGTGGGCCCACAATTTATTATAAGATTGCTCTATTTCGAATATCTCAGCCATTCCAAGACCAAATTTCATCAAATGAACATGCAATGAATTACTACTGGAATTACATGCTCTTTCATATTTCATGAGACGTTTCTCGTTATCTCGTTACATGTGATGCAGAACCCCTTGGCAGAGCAGTTCCGAGTGAGCTGAAATGCTACCCTGCTAAAAGAAAATGGAATATGTGAATGAATAAATGAATAAATAAATAAATAAATAAATAAATAAATAAATAAATAAATGAATGAATAAATAAATAAATAAATAAATAAATAAACAAATAAATAAATCTCACCGAAAAGTGTTAGAAACGTGAGGTTAGGTCTTAACCAAAACTATCGATCCCTTTTAATAAGGCAAGCTGGCTTCAAAAGGTAAGTTCCTCCGGAAGACTTGAGATTGCAGCACAAAGATCAGAGTCATATAAGGACCAGCAGGGAGATTGGCATACACTGCCTTGCCTCAAGTTTGAATCCAGAATTACTCCAAATGGAAAGAATTTAAATATCCAACGTAGTTCCTGTTTCACTGGAGGAAATTCCTGACGAAGGCATAGTCCTCAAGTTGTTGGTCTGTGCAGATGAAAAAAAAAAGAGGTGAAGTTGAGCTGAATTTCAGACTAAGAAATTACAAGACTCTATTCAAGGACGCCACGCTTGTAATGGTTTTTCATGTTATTCTTCCATATTGAATCCTCTCATTTTTTCTCTTTCCGTCTATTATACTTCAACATCAATCTATCGAGAGACTAATTATTGCACTTATGTAATACATTGATCGATTGCGTGTGTCAGCCAATAAAGCATTGTTTTCTCATTTTCCTATGGTATTGATCTATTCATTTTTACAAAAGGATAACACTGGACATGCAAAATGTTATAAAACAATCCGTAATGTTATGAGTAAACTCAATAGCATCCGACAGTTAGTGCATTTTCATCATCGTATTTTCGTTCTTTAATCCTATTCCACTGATTATATCCGAGCTACATTTAATATGAAGAGTAGTCCTATATCTATCTCACCATACTTAGATTTTTTTCTATAAACTATTGGTTTTATCTATAATCTCAAACTATTTGGATACATGAATATGATAAACCAATTTGAATGCAGAAAGCTTGTAAAACCTCACACGGCACCAGTGCTGAGATCTATAACTTTTTCACCAAAGTCACTGTCAGCACATGACATGTTACGGGACTGGTCCTAAAATGGTTTATATAGGTTACAAACAATGTTTTGGTTATTAGCCCACATTACAAACGGCAAAGAAATGAATAAACGAAACAGTTAACGGACAAATCATAGTACAAAAATATAAACACACAAAGTAAACGGAAAATTATAGTAAGATGAATGATTCAAACTGTTTTATTACATAAGTGCTTTAGATTAAAGGATGAAAGATGGATTTGTATCTTGTTTTTGTATTTGTAATTTTTTGTCTAGTGGCATAATTACATTTGGGAAAAAGGAACGGATGGTGGCAAATTCCCAGCCATTCTAAACAATAAGATCCGATGGATGTCGTAACATCCAGGTTATGACCCGAGTATTGATTATGATAATGCGTGGACTGATTAATTGACATACCAGGAACGATGCCACGAGCGGTGCTCGCTAAAATAAGAATCGCCCTTTTTACATGGTCCAGGTCTTATCGAGGGAATCCTTGACGAGTAGTTGCTTCACAGTTCGGTGTACTTTGAACGGTGTACTTTGAATAGATTTTTACAATGTTTTAAAATAACTCTTATTATAGGCTCTGATTCTTTGTGATCATCTGCAACTTGTATATTTGTCGTGAAAGGCTCTCTAAATAGATAGATTTGGATATGCTAAATTATTTTTGCATTTCGTTTTTCGAGTGATCTACGCTTTACTGGCTACAGCTTTTCAGTTGATCTCTCTTGCTCATCGATTTTCCTTTTGTTGCCACTACAAAGTATGCGCTGTTTACATTCATTCGTTCATGTGTAGTAAAGGAAACTTTATGGTCTCCATTGCTTACTAACTGTAAACAATATCATATAAATTAATGTATACTTTGCATTTTTATAGTTTTTTCTGTCGGATGGAAATAAAAACTCAATTGAATTGAATTGAACTGAACTGAACTGAATGCTCGTTGAGTTTACACTGTACCTATAACCTATGAAAATTATCGCTGATCAACGGACATGGGGGCACGGACATGCAAAGTAACAATTCACTGCCCCTTTTTTTTTACCCATGCTTTTCATGGATAATAATTTCAGCGTAGGAGTAAGTGTAGGAGTAATATCCCGTTTACATCGAACAATAACGTGCAACAGACAAACCTCCGAAGGTTGTGTAGTCTCTATAACGTCCTCCGTTGCCAGTATGAACGATCGCGGGACGAGTCAAACTAAACGAGGGATCAAAAAATATATATATCATATACATGAAGTGATCGTGATGAAAGGTCAACGGTCAACATCAAAGGTATCTGAACTTTGGCAGGAATGACATTTCCTGGCATTACAATAACATTATTGCACAATGCAATAACATTATCAGGTACAAAAACAGGAAAGCAACACACAATTTCTCCCCTGCAATTGCAGGGAATAATTAGTTAAAAAGTTGAAGGTCGCTAAAATTAGATTGTTTAATTTGTACTATACAATTGTGTAAACGATAGGCCCCCTGTTAAGATACAACTATGTTTTCTTCATTTTGTTACTCATTATCACATGTATTTTGTTAATTTACGTTTTTGCAATTATTACAAATATGTTCTGCTAGACATTGTACATAATTTTCCCTGTTTATTTGATGTAAATGAATATAGATTTGAATTTGAATTTAAAATCTACTTGAAAGTGTCATTTTCCAGCCAACATTTCAACTTCAAATGTGTTAGTTGTGTCCAGTCATAATGTAATGATAATTACGGCTAATGGATACATGAATCGGGAAGTAATGCCTGCGTGCAGAAGGGGTTAAAGGTCAATCTTTCCTCAGTGGACAATAGTAGATAAATCAAAATGTAGGGCCTAAATAAATGGTCATGTATATGTGAGCTATGACTGATATGGTTGCTGTAAGTGGGAAAGAGGAGGAATTAATCCCAGCTGCCAGTTAGCTGCGGTCCGGAATCGTTCCCGTCCTACAATATTATAATAATAGATTTTGACATCGATGAACAATTATTGTCAGGTTTGAAGGATTTGTAGTTTCCTTATTGATAATTCTGAAAAAAAAAGAATTCCACACACACGCACACACACAAAATCATTTTTCATGAAAATTACACATTCAATCAACTTGATACTGACATAATTAAGGCTAGCAATTATTCTCCCTGCTTTCTGAAAGCGGTTAGTCAATTGCTCTTTCATTATTCTAGAAAAGTGGAATTTTCTTTATATTCTTTTTCATATTGTTGTCCACTCATACGTCATAACCTCTAGTAGTCTCCTCATCCAGCGGTTCCAACACAAAAACTTTAAATATTCATAACTATTGCATCGATTGTCCGATTTTCCTCAAACTTTCACTTATGTGTTCTACTAATGTTGCTTCTTTCACTCAATCCACATTGCTTTTTGGGTTTGGGTTCTCTTTAATAACGATTCTCATCTTTGTGTAACCTTCGTGTAAGGTTCGGGTGCCATCGTGCGATCTTCTGTGGGCATTGTACTTGCTTCGACTGTCGATTGGTTTTCGACCAATTTCGCACAAAATTGAAAATTCCATATTTGCATGGCCATCTTAGGTCAATTTCTGACGCCATCCGACGTGTGACAGTGATGGGGGCGCTGTGGCATACTAACCCACAGAGCTCGATCTCTTTGGTGGATAAGACTATACTGACTTCCGATAAGAGGACCCGAGTTCGAATCCCGTCCAGCGCTTACGTCTTGGACAAGATGTTTTACCCATGTTCCTCTCGACCCAGGTATATAAATGGGTACGTGGCAAAGCTAGGGTAATAATAACAATGGCAGGACCCTCTGGTAGAGCAGTGGCAACACTGAAGAGGCTACCCTGGAAAAAAGAAAGACCTTATTATCATCATCATGTTATATCCTAAAACATATTGTCCTGCAATGTGGGGATTAGATATAGCTATGGAGAAGTTCAGTTCATTGTAAGACATTGAAGAGCTTGCTTCCAAAAGGCGCTTAATTCATCATTTTCAATGGATTTAGCGCCTTTTGGAAGCAAGCTCTTAAATATATAGAGGAGTTCATCGCATACATTTAAACTGAGCTATTCATGATTAAAAAGTAAGACGTAAACATGGTTGTGTTTGAAGTTTTCTGTTCACATGAAATTAAAGGGATAGTACAGTATTGGTGGAGATGAGAATTGGGCTTTTAACTTTTTGCAAGATTCCAAGAAAACACTTATGAAATAGTACAGAGCATACCATTTTAAGAGGAATTCAAAGTTCATTTGATGAAAATCGGGTTTGGAATGACTGAAACATCCAAAAACAAGGTAAAACAAAGCGATCGTAATAAAATGTGGGTCCCACACGTTATTGAACCACTCTGTTTTGGATATCTCAGCCATTTCAAAACCAATTTTCATCAAATAAACTTTGAATTCCTCATGGAATTACATGCTCTTTCATATTTCATAAGAGGTTTCTCATTATCTCACCAAAAAAATGTTAGAAACCTGAAATTAGGTCTCAAGTAAAACTATACGATCCCTTTAACAACGAGCAGAATAGGGAATACCACAAGGCAATCTGAAAGAGACAATGGAAATTTGTCTATATTTGTATAACACAAGCGGAAGTGAGTGCTTCCCTAACTTCAGTGTCGCATGCCACACAATCCTAGATCATTTCACTGGGAAATTCCGTATATTGGAAGGCTGAAGAGGCTATCACATGTATACCTCGATTCCCGGCATTGATTACCATGCAAAGAGATACTCTGAAAATACGATTTTAGCCAAGAACACATTTGTTTATACTGGCCCAAATTATTGGAATTCCTTGAGTCCCGATATAAAAAAATGCCCCTTCTTAAGCTGTATATACTCATTCAAAAGGAAACTGACTTTTTTTTTCTATTGCAATCTTATAATTCTACTGAACTGAATTAACCAGCTGTTATTACCCCTTATCTAAGAACCTGCGTTATTACTAATTGATTGCTACGTATATTCTAGCTCCTATTATTAACATAGTCATATAAGATTAGGATATTACCGGGATTATAAATCTCTATTACCTTGTTCTTTCTCGCGTCACTTTCTTTTTTCTCGACATACTTCTGACGAGATCGCTGTCTCTGCTGAACGTTTTTGTCTGTTCTATACTCTTACTGTTATGTTAATTTTGTCTCATTTTGTCTCGTCTCATGGTCAACTCTCCGTTGTACTGTTATATACTCAGGATTTCAGTCCCGTTTCATGTTTACTTGTGTGTATATGTGTCTGTTTTTGTTGATCTGTCTTTCTAGCGGGCTTCCAGACATTTTCCTTGCTTTCAACTGATGTTTTTCGTTTGAGGGGCCCACATCATACAAGCTTTGTCTTTTTAGTGGATCCCTCCATTTTTCGAATTTTGCATATCGTTCAATTACTAAATTCTAATCACTTGAGTTTTATGAATATGTATAATTATCGTACGGTGCTACAATCATTGTACATCCTTTTCATCCTACACATTTTTACGCACCTTATCTTCTATTACAAAAGAGTGATGTCTTTATGTTGATATAATTATATATATAATATATAATATAGATTGAATTGAATTGAAAATTTGTGTTGTTAGCAAACTTTCTATGGAGAAAAGTCAAAGTGGAAATTGAATATTATTTGACCTGCAATTTTCTACTGGAAAGAAGTGCATCTCTTTCAACATTTCGTTGACTACAATCACCTCGGTAATGTCATTCAAAGTGGGGAGATATATATGTACAAAGAGACATGACAGACATGACAGAATTAATAGATATAACTTGCGGAAAACAAGCGGTCACCCACACAGTCAGTTCATCACGCAGACGTATAGAAATGGTAAATAAACAAGATAGCAATTAACGAAGGGAGATGGGTTTTCTTTCGAAACCAAGCTGGTAAGTAAAGTCTTCATGGTCGTTTCTTTTGTGCGTGCTATTTTGTTTGCATGAATGCGTGATCCAAAATTACTGGGCTTACCATCTTTTGTGCTCAAAAGAATATAGCAGGTGGGATAGGTATTGGAGTTCTATCATTATTCTATTATTCTTTGGACCATTGTGATATTTTGAATAAGAAAATTATTTGCCTCGTTTTGGTTCAGTCATAAAAGTCACGGTTTATGATTGCAAGTATCTCCTTTCATTGTATCTTCCTTTGTTATAGGTCTATACGTGTGTTATGTTACGTTCATTTTGTATTCCGCGATCCGTAAATGTTATACACTCTACTGTAATTACACTCTCTTGGTAATGAATTACAGTGTAAATGAAATTAAATTAAATGAAGATTTAAGCATCGCATGTATTGAGGTTCACTTTTCATCATGTACTAACACTGGACCTCGTATGAAAGTTTCAGAGTTGAACAAAAGAGCTAGCGAAAGCCAGGAGAGAGGTGAAATTATTCAACCTTGGGCCCTGCTGCCTGAAACGATGCAATCACACATAAGTCAGAAAACAAACATAAGTCAAAATCAGTCAATCAGAATTGCATATTCAGAGACTTATGTTTGATTTTCTGACCTATACGTTTGATCTAAACTTTTATGTAACAGGGACCAGCTTTCACGGCCTCTCCGGGCCCTGGCACATGAATTATTTGGTTTTATATAACGCCTAAGTAGATCCTGGTCATTTGATTGGTTGTTTGACATTGATCATTCTGCCCATTTCACTATGACGTCACCAACCGTGCAATTGTGGCTCCATTTGCCGTGCAATTTTGGATCCATACGATTTGCTCCGTTGCACGCTCGCCGAGATCCCGGCACACTGCGCGTGTAAAGACGCTTGCGTTTGCAGTGTGTGTAATGCGACAGGAACTTTCTCGATCTCAGATTCTTGTTTCTAAATTAATAAAACATCAAATGACAAGGATCTATGTTGGGCATTATATAAAACAAATGATAAATGTTTTTCATTCGTGCAATGGACAAAATATTTCATTTGGTGAAAGATGAAATCTTTGATCCATTCAACTCGGCTGCGCCTCGTTGAATAGAATCATTTCATCTTTCACCTCATGAAATATTCTGTCCATTGCACTCATAAACATTCATTATTTTGTATACCATTTTCTCTTACTGCGCACATTGTCATCGTCTCAGTCTCTCCTTAGATTTTGAGTTGGTCTTTTAAGGATATAAGATCTTCAGTCGGAGAAACGATATTGGAAAAACTGAGCGTACAAATACATAGTATACTATATGGGTGAGTGTCTCCGATTCATGTCCCAATTTCCCGACAGTCAAACTTCGTTACTTCCGTACCTGGTAAAGAATTCTCCATTAAAGTTTATGAATGTTTATTTGTAACACTTGTAATACAGTTTTCATGACACTTCATGGCAGCATACCTGAACACGCACAAGTAATCATGTATAATAAACACCCCTTGGTAATACACACTCATATATAATATGGCACGTGAAACGCATGTAACAATGGTCTCATAATCCCATAAACTGAAATTTAAGCAGGGAGAAATCGTTCTCACACTATCCTGCATGTCTTTGGGATAAGCTCCATGCTGGAGTCCGAAACGCCACCTCCATGCAGAGCATTATTATCTCTCTTATAGAGTAGAAATGGGCCAACCTGATGATACCCCAACATTGTGTAAGAGTATCACCTTCTTTTTCATAATACTGCAGTTGTGTAATGCATTCTCTTACTTAGTTATTACAATTATTATCAAAGATTTATTCAAAGACTAGATTATAAAGATTTACACCCAGTATCGCCATGGTTTGTATATTTACGGACTACAATTTCATGTACAACTGGATGTCCTTGTTACGTTACTTGGTGTATCTTGGATTAATTGTCACTTTGTCATTTTGTTGCAGGGCCCCTAAGAATAACAGTAATATACTGATGGGGCTACCATGCTGGGTACAGTAAGAATACTGAATAAATAGAAAAATCAATACATGCATATTAGTAATCAAAATGGCCTCAGTGTAGATTAATGTTTTACGTCGGAATGCTAAGAAGGATTGAATGCATGCATCCGACCAGTTTAGTGCCATATTCATTTAACGGGGTCATGTTTTTCGGGGTCATAACTTTAGAACACAAACACCCCCAGAGAACACAGAAACAACCCAAACAGCTGGCTATTGTTCCTTCCACTGTTGGATCTATTTCTTTATCTAAGGTCTGCTGCGAGAATGACAGTATAATTACTGGCTTTTTCATCATGAAAATGTCCTTCACCTGCTTCGGGAATGGAGATAAACTTTCAAAAAAGCTGTTAGATACCCCTTTCAGTAACCCTCTTGGTTCGGACCAGGAGCGGACCAGGAGCGGACCAAGCCGAAAATTTTGAGTTTATGAATGGGTGGGGGCCAAAGTGGCCCGCGCCAGGTGCGAACTATTTTGGCGCTGCTGCGGACCAGGCGCGGGCCTGGCGCTGATCGAAGAGTTTATGAACGATAGCAGCGCCAGGCGCGGGCCAAAATTCCTTTCACGGTCAAAAGTCACAGCTTACGCTGTTCAGCTCACAAGCGCGCGGCACGCACATCAAATATCGCACGAAAATGCACTTCCGCTCTGTCCATGAGGTGTTCTGTTACCATGGCAGTTATCCCTTACTTGACCAAGTTTATGAATGGATCATCGTAAAAGTAGCGCGGCTCTGCTACTGAACCCAATTTTTACTGCTTGGCGCGGGCTAATGTAGCTCGGACCAGGAGCGGGCCAAAAAGTCATGAGTTACTGAAAGCGGTACAAGACACCAAAACTGAAAGAACCCTGAGGGAAGAGTATAGTTTATCTTCGCAGGTACGAATCCGCTTTCACTGTTCACCGACAGAGGTCTACGATTAAATAGTAAAGCCTTTCGTGTTTCATGTGAAATTACCTATACTGAGTGCAGTCAAACCTGTCTTTAGCGGCCACATAAGGGAAACAACAAAAGTGGCCGCTGTAAACAGATGGGTGGCCATTTTGAATTTCAATACTTGCATTTTATAATAGCAGAAAATAGCGCAACTTGTTCTTAAAAAAAAAACAACAACCAGCGAATAGGTTTGCATGTGCAGCTATTATGGGGATTGTGTGTGTGTGTGTGTGTGTACAATTTACTTCATTTCATTTATTTATTCATTATTTATTTTGCCTGCTTTTGTTCTTTTGATTTTAAAAATAACATTTCGGGCCTAAGGAACTGCTCTGGTTCGTGCCGGTTTACATGAATGGGGTTCACGAGTGCCGAGTTCGATGGAGATTTATAATGTGTGAAGCTGACGTAAACAACAAACAATACCCAGACAAGTTATTGTCCTTATTCAAAGGGACTTAAACACTAACTAGTTCGCATTTTGGTAGAATTTTTATATGTTATGAGGAGTTGTCTTTGCCTTTGTAGCATCTATTCAGGGCGGCACTACTGAAGCCTATAGATTCAATCTAGTCAAGTCTAAGTTAGTGGTAAGGCGGCTTTTTGTGGCACAGAGCTGCATCAATATTATTTTGTCAATAATGTCTGTATGATCGTGACATGAGCTAGGACTCGCTAGCCATCAAAAGTCATAAAAGCCATCGTATTCATGGATGATTTAACGATTCACCTGTATTTTTGTGGCCACTATACGCAGGTAGATATTCACCATGGGATACGAAATGAGTGGCCGCTGGCCGCGTTAGGCAGGTGACCGCTATATAAAGGGTTCATAACACAGCAATTTCGCTCAGGGGATTTTCCAGAGGCCGCTATAAGCAGATGGCCACTATAGCGAGGTGACCGCTAAGACAGGTTTGACTGTATTCGTTTCGTCAAAGAACGCAAAGCCCCATGGTAATATAACATAGCTTGTCTGTGTCACTTTGCAAAAGGCATCTCAAAAGGATACACTTCATTTTCAAAATTGCTTAGGCCTATAGCTGTTTTAAAAAGTGACATAATAAAAGACCAGGGCCCTGTTTCATAAAGCTGTTCGTAAAGTTGCAAACAACTTACGAGCGACTGGTGATCAGTTCTGATGTGCTATACTTATCAGAATTTCCACAATTCAGCGTAAGAACTGATCACCAGTCGCTCGTAAGACGCTCGTAACTTTACAAACAGCTTTATGAAACACCCCCAGGTCACCTAACATATATATTTTTAAAGGGATATAAGAATCGTGCACAGGCTTTGATAATCTCACTAGCTAGAAATCAAGCACTACTTAATCTTTAATGAAAATGTACCAGAAAGTAGTGCACTGTATAGGGGGTCTACTTTCTGTGTGACTCGCCTCAATACAGGCACATCACACATAATAATATGCTGTGCGTGTCTAAATGTGTTGCTGGCGGTAATGTGTAGAACATTGCCGTAAAAACTGATCCCCTTAACATAAGCAATAATCTAATCATCTCGTTACTCAGTCAAAATAATTTGTGCATGAGTGCAATATTAGCTCTTCTGTTGAGACATTTCCCTATGCTTTAAGGTTCTATAATTTTTATTTTACGTGCAATTAGTGTAACTGCGTGATTTCCGTATGATATAAATTTGGGAAAGTCAAGAATTGCTTCGCAACTTCACTTTTTTTAACCCCTTATACTACAGTACCTTAATACCCAAGAGAACGTTTGTCTTTGTCGCTGTCGTTAAATGTCTTGTTTACCATTGGGAGCAGTGATTAAAAAAAAAAAAATGTTCGAGTTATCACATTCGATGCATGTGCTTACGTTAGTTATATCACAAAACATTCTACCACATGAAAATTTCGCAATAAAGCCTATGATGTAAGGAGATATTACTATTTTTCTCAATAACCCATAACTGTGTGGACAGTGTATTCTAGAAACACTGATACTGATTGAAAATTTTACGTTGCTTTTTTCCGTCACTAACTCAAATTTTAGGACTATTTTGGGGAACTAAAAGTGGGTTTCTATTTCATCTACGAATGGTAAATAATGCCTTAAACTATGATATAGCCACTCCACATGCAGGTTACAAGAGGTGACAAGTTTAATTCCCTGACTGGCCCCTTCCTTCTTACATTTTTCTACAACGAGCGATTTGACCGCAAACAGAGAATTACAGCAAAAACATATTTTAATTGAGTGATATACTCTAGGTGTGCATGTGGCCACAAAATTTACAGATTCTGCATATTTTCTCCATTTTAAGCAGGTCATTCTAAACCATCTGCCTTAATAGTGGAATTCCGTGCTGTATGATATACATGCATCTTTTTTATGTTTACGTTAGAGGCATATCTTACCATTTGCAGATAAAGCTAACCCAGCATCAGTGCTTCAAAATAGTTCTAAAATTGTTAGTGTGAGTTAGGGACAGAAACAAGCAATGTAAAATTTTTAATCGGTATAATCAATGTTAAGTATTGTTGAATATACAAAATGTAAACAATGGTTATAAAAAAAATCGTTTCAAGAATAAACCGTCTGCAATTATGGTTTATTGAGAAAAATAGTGATATCTCCTTATATTTTAGGCTTTATTGCGAAATGTTTATATGGTGGAATGTTTTGTGATATTTACTGACCTACATAATATATGCATCGAATGTGACAAATAAAAATAGTCATTGATCCCAATGGTAAACAGTCATTTAACAGTGGAATTCAGTGCTGCATACATGTACTTTTTATGTTTGCGTTAAAGCTTTCATAGCACAGTGAAATTGCCATAAATGTGAATACATTAAGATGCCCAAATACATCCCGTGGTTTCCTCTGCTAGTAAAGTGATTTCCATGCATGATGATTTTCAGTGTCAAATTCTGATAGATTGACCGATTCATTGCATGTCTTTGTGAAAAGTTACTCACTGTGCATAATGATATAGGGGATTTCGTTTACAGACTTATACTGCATTGCATAGATAAATGAAGTGGCTTATTTGTGTGTGTGTGTGTGTGCATGTGTGTGCGCGCGTGTGTCTTTCTGTCTGTCTTTGTGTGTCTGTCTGACGACAGACAGACTATTAATTCTGCTTTCATTTCATTTGTAGTAAAATCCGCCTCGTGTTCACCGTGACGACTTATGCGTGGAGTTCAATAACAGGATAGTGTCGGTATTTTCTTGGATTTCGTTGGAGACCTGGCCCCTGTTACATAAAGAGTTGCAATTGATCTTACGCTCAATTCATTGATCGTAACTCTGCTATTGGCATTTATCAACCACAAGCACTAATCCCCCTTCCCCTCCCCCTCCTCGCCCGTAGCCGAGTATGTCCCCCCCCCCCCAAAAAAAAAGGGACTGAACTAATTGTCATCGAAACAGTTCTGATGAGTATTAGCTGTGACCATATCAATCTCAGTGGAGATAACCAATAACAATTTCTACAAAATCAATCATGAAATAGAATATGCATATAGGTATATCACAGGTCTTTACCTCGTTCTATGACAGTACCGGAGCTCGCTTAAAATCATTACAAAAAAATTCGTCATGACAACCCTACATGGAAATACTAAAATCATCTCCGGCGAGTGGCATATAAAAGTCGACCCCCCCCCCCCCCCCCCAAAAAAAAAAAAAAAAAAAAAAAAAAAGGGCAAAGATAGTCATAACCGAACGCCTATTCAGCTATACTGGAACTGTAGGCGACGAAGTTCGAAAAGTTAGCAATGTTTATTGCGCATTTACAGTTGTAATCACAAATATTCCTGCGGTATTTATTTGTGAATGTACTTGTGCACTTGTTGTAAAATTACTTTTGTGAAATACTTGCCAGGTTATTTCTAAACAAAATTAATTCACATTTTTTTATTGCGAATGAATTTTAATATTTTACGATGATCAATGTGAATCTTTATCCACTCAAAATCTGTGTATCGTGATACTCCGACCTTCAGGCCTTCCCTCAAAAACCATCCGGTCGAATCATTCATTATACAGCTTCCGTACACTGGCAAATTGGACTGACAAAAGTGTGTGTCAGTGAGGTGTGTGTGTTGAGTGTGTGTGAATGTGTGCCTGGGAAACCGTACGTACGAGGCCGTAATATTTGCGGGCAGGTGAAATTCGCGATGAAATGCGTGCGTTTGTTTGTGTTTGGTAGCCGAATATAGATCGAACAACAGCGGCACAACAGCGATCAGCTGATCGCGCGGTTGACACTTCCACTGAAATCACCGCTGATAGTGTCACTGCTGGCATGTCGTTTTAGCTTGTAGGACGTAGGTGCAGAGTCGCTCGCAGCTGCTGGCCCGGCGAATCGTCTCGGCGAGAGACATCTCCGCGTATCGGGAACAGATATCTTCTTCACAGGCTTACATCGTCCCGAGGCGCAGGGTTGGAGGCAATCGCCAGCGTCTGCTGAGAGAGGGTCCAGTAGTTGTTGCTGACCTGCAGTTACTACGACTGTCTTGTTTTTTCCATCTCTCAGAGCACTCTATTTGAATTTGAGCAAGCTTTGCATGTTGGATGAACAGACAGTGTCAGTGAGGCAGCTAGATACCCTGCTGCCGTCCGTCCATCTCTCACGGACCGGAGTATTGAGCTGACCCAGCACCTCCCCTGTGCCTGAAGCTGGCTAAAAAGGACCAGTTGTCTAAATCAAAGCCGTCCTTGCTCTTAGCTCCGTCCACCACTACGATGTGCACCTGCTGCGATCGCTTCTCGTGCCCGGGAATTCTGCCTCGCCGATTCCAACATCTGTGGAAATGGATCGTAACGGCGTCTCTGGCCATCGTCTACTTTGTGTCTTGGGGAAACATCCACAGCTACCCACTGCTCTTTGGACCCCTGCAGGATGATTTCAAGTCATCGGCCATCGAAACGGGTGAGTAAACTACCAATCTTCCTGGCGAAGCCCGTAGCTGCGCAATCTCGCAGCCTCAATAATCAATACGCTAGCACTACACTTGGCCATTGCCACTTCACGCTCCCATTGTCTGCCTCTGCGGAACAGCTGATTCCGACCGATGTGTAAATTCGACCTTCTCCACCCGCACTGTTATTTCGAGACACTATTGTCCTCTCTCAGCTGTATTAATGAACAACCGGTTTGGAAAAGTGCGTGGTAGGCCTCTCTCCCACCTCCCTCCACAGAGCACTGCGTCGCGTGATAAACACAATGCGATCGTGATGAACACAGTGCGAAACAATACATCATTAGAGTCAGACCGGAAACCTCACGAATTTCAATGAAACAGAAGTTTGTTTTTAATGAATTTCATTTGAAATAATACACGAATTTATTTCACGCATTTCGAGAGGACATCGAGAAACTGATGTGGCGGCAAACTGATTTAGAGGAGTAATGTGCCATGTTTGAAATTGGTTCAGTGTAACTGTATTCCGTATTCAATGAAGTTGACTTCGATGGAGTAAGCTATGTTAAACGGTCGAATACGGAATAAGGTCAAGATTCGATAGGGTGTTTTTTTTTGTCTTAGAAGTATCTCACATTTCACAGTTACAAGAATCACAGTCACATTGTGTTAGATTATAATTCTGTGGTGATGATGTCATGGAATCAGAGCATCGTATAAATAATGTTAAAGAATATTTGCTATCAAACAGTTCCTTTTGTTCAAATGAAATGAAGTGGAATTGTTTTATTTTTCATTTAGATCAACTTTTGACATTCTGTTTGTTTCATTGTCCTCTTCTTGAACGTAAAACGACCTTTCACTGTTATTGAGTGCGTGATTGTTATTTGGACTTGTTGTGAGCGCGACTTGATCACTGTACGCCCGATGTTTGGGCTTTAATCGGGTCCAGCAGCGCAAGGAGGTATCACACCTCCTGGGGTCCAGCTTACATGTTTCCTACAGATATCTATCAGCTCCCTCGAGTACAGAGAGAAACACAACTTTGCCGTTTGCATCCAGAAACAACGGCAATCAAACACTGTTTTGACCGTGTCAAATATCTTTTTCAGCGTCATACAGTGGTTGCAATGACGCGATATCTTCGAGATGTGATAAATCGTGTAGACGAAGCCATGTTGGGAAGCCAGAGAGGTTAATCACGATTAGAGTCGGCATGGAGTGTATTATTTTAGATATAAATCGCAGAATGATGGTAAGATATACGGTGAGGTGGTAAGCATGTGCCATGTCTTCATGAACACAGCCGCTCCTCTCACAATCACATGGACTCAGGAGGTACTTTTTTTTTTTGGATTCATCTCATCAACTCTTGGGGTTATCGGTGACACCAAAGCTCTATCAGATTATGCACACTCTTGGGTGACATATGGAAAGATATATTAGTGAGTACAAAAACGAGTTCATGGCAGTCGGGGGTATACTAGTACTATACCCTTGCAATATCACTCGTTGTGAACAGGCGCAGAAGGGGTTCATACACTTTTTTGTAATTTCATTTTCCCATACTACAATATTCCTTGAAGTTGATTCTGCATTCTTTGTAACGAGTAATGAAGTAGGGTCTATTCTTCCTCGAATCATAGCTTGTAATCGCGAATTGATAATTACGACTGTGAATATCATATAGAGGCTTTGAGATGCTTGGAACAGGGAGGTGGACACCTCCCTGCTTGGAGCAAGGAACCTGCTCGTACTGCCTCGAACAGCGAAAACGATAGCGTAACATCGCGTTGATCCCCACCCGCAACACACACAGAAAGTACAATGCTTTATATAGTCTGACTTCCAGACGTTTGTTTTTCATGGATAATAAAATGATGTACCGCACTGCATGATGATCAAGCAATGTAAATGACCGCCGCGACCGTGCAGTGACTGCTCTGTGTGTCTTGTGTCCCGCTTCAGACACGACAATCGTTACACCAAGATTAAAGGCATAATTTACCATTTGCACATGAAACAAAAACCCAGCATTAGTCCTTTAAAATAGTTCTAGAATATGAGTTAGGGATAGAAACAACCACTGCAAACATTTGAACCAGTAAAATCGATGTTAAGTATTGTTAAATATACAAAATATGAACAATATTTATATTAAGAATGTTTCCAGACTGAACCGTCTACAGTTATGGTTTATTGAGAAAAATACTGATATCTCCTTATAATTTAGGCTTTATTGCGAAATTTTTATATGGTAGGACGTTTTGGTACAACAAACCTATGCATATGCATCAAGTGTGATATCTTAAACATTTTTAAGATCACTGCTCCCAAAGGTAAAACAGGACCTTTAACCATGTGATAAACATTTCGAGCATAGGCCTGAATGAATTAGACTAGGAACTTTTACGAGAAGCAAACCTATTGTGGATCTGTGGCAACGTTCGTTGTTAATTTTCACTCCTGGTGATATGACAAATTTTGTATGCCTATCGCAAACGTCAATTATCGACAAAAACAACAACAAAGGGTTATACAGAAAGCGACACAGATCTGTTTCTTGCCTTGCAATTTGCATGTAATGATCTTCCGACAGCTATATAATATGGATGCGGTGATATTACTATGCTCACAAGAGTCGTTTGAAGGAAAGTGTATCGCAACCTTTGAATACCTGGGAAGGGAGACAGAAATATGCAGGATTGGGTTTTACGCAAATGAAACGATTTTCTGCCAGACTGGTTCAGCTTGATAGAGTTTCAGTGCTCGCTCCCCTTCGTTCGAGAACGAGTCAATGCAGATAATGTGACGATAATCATGACAAAAACATTTAGTTGCTTTGCCGTAGCGTCCCCACAAATTGAACTTATTTTGATTGTGTATTTCTGTGGATAATGTTGAGGAAAAGGGTACCCAATGTATCGAGGAAAACAAATGGGCGCATAAGTGGTTTTGTGTGTGTGTGTGTGTGTGTGTGTGTGTGTGTGTGTGTGTGTGTGTGTGAATAAGAACAATGATGACCATGTGAATTGAGAGATAACACACATTTTGTTGATGTTACAACTATTATGAATGCAACTAGGCCTATATGAATGCTTTCTGTATGCCTGATGATAACTTACAAAAATATCGCAAGTTACAAATATGCCCTGGATCACTGATCATCACACTTTGACAAATCTATAAAGCTTTACAATAAGTGTGAAAATATATAGGAACATCTGTATAATTCTCTAGCTTATCTAATAGATGTGAGTTTGAAAGGGAAATAGGTTGTTAGCGACATTTCTGCTGATGCGTGAACGTCATCCCGGAGTTCTAAGCGCCGTAGCGGGGATCAGGGAGTGGTGTGCTTTTCGCGGGATCAGCCTCACTACACACTGTTTGCTGTCAACAAGCATGACGGATCTAGTTCAGACTGGTTACAACCAGCCAATCCAAAGCTCATAGGTCTCAGCAGGAGAACGACTGCTTACAAACGGAAGGCTAATATTCGGAGAGTCATTCCAGATAATGATTAAGAAATAAGTCATACGGTACGGTATAGAATAGAGAGGCGCCAAAATTTACAGTCTCATCGACCTCGTATAATAACGACTTTGCTCTCCTATGACTCGGTGTCGATCGATATCAAATCATTCCACTTCATCGAACAAAATGTTGTGAGAGTTGCTTTTCTTTTCGATACTAACTCGAGGGTTAACATGGAAAAACAACAGAGACGGGTTAGAAAACAAAAACAACAAGAGCAGCAGCAGCAACAAGAACAACAACAACAACAACAACAACAACAAGTTCCACATCGCGTATAAGGCCCATACCTGAGCTTCGAAACGATACCGGCAGTTACGCGAAATGCCCATGCATATATTAGTGAAGAGTTTCATCAGAGAAATAGATTGTGTAGATCTTCAAGATAGCAAGATAGCAATTTATATCACAACGCAGATCTTTTGATCAGGATAGCTACGAAATAGATTCGATTGAGGGTAGCCTGCGGGGATATCCTGAAATGACAACTGATAGTAGCTGGTGCGGTGCCAGAGCAGGGAGGTGGGAAGAGATACCTCTCTGGTCAAAGGAATCGTAAGAAACATATCGTAGTATATGAATGAGTATTTTCGTAATAGCAGAATTGACAGTAAAAAAATGTAGTATAGTGGTAGTGTCGTTGTCTCAGTATAACCCATGTATAACGGGGATTCGCATACTATTATTGCAGAGTAATCCGATATACAGTGGCAGGTAGGCCAACTTAAGTTGTATTCACATCTGCTACCTGCTTTGTATCATTCATAATGGCACATCACTGTTTTCAAGGCTGCACTGGTGATGATATTCTACCTTGAACGTGATGGGAACGTCTATGCCTTTAAACAATCAAGGAGTTCCAATGCGTTTGAAACTCCTTGCTCCAATCGCTCCAATGTACCATGGAGCTACGCAGCTCCATAGATGCACCATGATGAACATCAATGCCGTTCTGGCAGAACAGATGAGCTGCGAAACGGGGAGCTTTCATGAGCCTAACTGTCCTCAAATGTTGCTGGAATAAAGGATAGAAGAGGGTAAATTATTAGCAAAGTTGAACTGCGACGAAACAAACTATTCTCCCTATAAGTTCCTCCCGCCACTTTCTCTGTTTCTTTTTTTTTTTTAATCCCATTTCCATCATCAAGGCAGGTCTAGACCTTTCACCAACATTTCGGTGTTTGCTCGACGCAAGCCTGTTTGTCAAATGAACAGACAGGTACAATTCCATACTAGGGAGGTGGAAACTAGCTTATCACTTCCCTGGACATACAGTGGATCGGTACGGAGCATGACAATAAATGATAAGCGGTAAGACCCTCTTCCACCTCCCTGCAGATTACCATACTTGTTGCAATGGAGAAAGAGCAAATTGAACTCTCAGGGTTTTTTTTTTTCCTGTGCTTCCCTCCTTTCTATATTGGAGGGGGGGGGGGGGCTGGTTCTTTCGCATTGTCGTCAGGATCTAACAATACCGGTCTCGTAGGTGATTGTCTATTTTGTTTTTTCTGCCTGTGACGAGGGGAAAAGGGGGCTGGAAGAAAGCGACTGGGTGTCCACGGTTAACTGGTAAGGAAACCAGTTCATGTGAAATTAATGTAAGATCTCTTTCATGATCACCATTTTGTCCTTCACCCTTTCTTCTTTTGCTTTCCCTTCTTTTGAGTTGAAGAAAAGATTGTTTATGGAACTGCACTGTTTACACATTTTCTTTCCAGCAGAATTTGCTGAAATGATCACGTCTTATTTAACTTTGATTTCAGAATGAGCTTACATAGACGGCAGGAGATATAAGAAGTTAGACTGTGTCCTATTTTTCGTGACCTGATCAACGGGAAAAGAAAACACTTGAAACAAAATATATTATATGCTAGTATATGTTATACTCTTCTTTTTTTTTGTAGTGGAATTGCTTGGAAGTGCGCAGCTTTTATGTTTACATACTGATATTTCATTTTCCCCCACTGCACGTAATAACAACTCCTGTCTTTGTTGGAAACACGAAAAGTCAAGAGCGAGGGAGGGAGAGGCCAGGGAAGGACCGCTGACTGACCTGCCAGTTGTGTTTTCAGTCTATTCTAGATTAGATAAGAGAAAGCAGCACATTTTCCTCGCAGGCCTGGCTCGCTGAAACATCACTAGTCTCGGTGCAACACCAGAACATTTTTTATTGAAAGGCAATGTGAATGCGGTTTAAAGGAAGAGAACCATTCTCCCTGGATGGGGCTTATTAACAGCAAGGTTCCTGATAACACGTACTGCAGACCAGCCGCCCGTCAGTAATTTACCACGAAATCCCCGTCAGACAGTGTTGAAATCTGATGATTATGTTCCACAGGATCGCAAGTTTGAACACAGATACAATATTACAAATAACATCCGCACAGAAAGGTGCTAAAAACAATCGTGATTTGGAAATGAAGGCCCTATTAGAGCACCAAAATGTATACCAATTGTCATCAATGTACATAGAACTTCTCAGTGTTGATGAAAGACACTTACTATAGTGAATCCTTAGTTTTGAGGTGTATAGTCCGAGTCGGCAATGGTGGGTAGGTGGGGGGGGGGGGGAGAAGACAAAATCCGTTTCGTCTTAGACAGCGCCGTCAGGGTAGGGAACACTGTCGAAGCGGTGGAATTCTTCGTGAATAACTCATGTATGCAATTCACTGTAGTCCGTCTGGAAGGGAAGACTAGCGCTGCAAAAGTCTCTACGATCCAGGGACCAAACAATCAAATAGTCTGGTTTCCAGACCCCATTTACAAAACCCTCGACAGCAATCTGAATGCTGTATACTTTGAATTATATCAACGAGGCGAACAACCATCGAAGATTCAAGTTCATGCCAAGGTATAAATTGCAATAATTATGTACCTATTTCCAATGACTGCAATACTATTTTATTGGCTTAGGACATGTATTGATGCTCTCATTTTTTTTTTCCGCAATCAGTCGCGCAATTGCTCCTGGACAATTTCCCGGGACGCGACAGTAAACCCGAACAATAAGCTGTCCCATGCACGAGCACGCCCCCTGTTCGTATATCGCGAGGACAAGGTCACACTCACCGGGAGTAATGTCAATTGGCGGTCATTGGCCGTAGGAGGAAGAAAAGAATGATGAAGAGGTAAAAGATGTTGAGGGATGCTGAGTAGGGATGCGACAGGATGGGAATTCATCTCATCGATCAGTGGTATTCAACAAAATGTAATTGTAAAGAAAGTGTGGTGTGCATGCTTATAGCAGATTTTTTTAAGTGATTACAATTTACATGAGAAGACAGACCTCAACAGCGCACTGCTGTCAAATTTCTGTACTCGCCCCTCCAAGAAACAACGTTTTATAATGACATCAACATCTTTCGAAAGACTTGGGTCTATGCCTTACTGCGAGTTCTGACATGACAAAATCAGCAGAAAGTACAAGTATCGCACATTAGTCATTAATCATATCAGATGGTCATGTAGTCGCCACATCCGTATGCCGAGTTTGTTGTCTTTAAAAATGAAACCCCACGATCAAATTGTTTTTTTGATAAATGGAGTATAGCGATATAGCATAAGATTCATTCAACTCTGCCATGCAACCAGAAAGGTCGGAATTTGCAAGTTTATCTTGTTTTCTTGCGAAAGTGATATTCCCTGCAACATGTAGATCCGGTTGTTACATGAGCACCACACAATACAGGTTTGCCATCGACTTGCACATACTGCACATAAATCTTCACGTATAGAAGGTTAGTTTCGAATAATGAATTGAGAAAAGTGAACATTATCATTCTCCCCATCAAGTTCAAGTGTATTTCAACAAAATGTTCAAGATGACTTTGATATGGGGGAGATGTTGTAAGATGATGTAACATCATTGCCTTTTCTAGATTGCACAAAATGTGATCGCAGTCAATATCACTGTTTAAATACCATAATAACAGCAAAAATCCATCGTTAGTGTCGTGTTATCTTTCGGGTGCAATTCTATTGAATATTCCGCCATTCTGTTGGTGTGATTTATTCAATCTATTTCACGAATTACACTGGAAATATTCACTAATTTGAATTTCCTTTTGAGATGCTACGCTTGCCAGATGGTTGGTAGCATCGGTTGCGCGTTCGCCCTTTGCTTCTCCATTCTCTCAGGGGGCTACCAGTAGCTCCGTGGTTCTACAGTGTGATAATGACATATTTTGTGTGGCATATATACATGTGTGTGATTTATAATGTGGCATATGAACCTAGGCCACTTTGCCCTGACAAAAAGCCACCGATCTGGTTTGGTGATCACAACCCGAATGCAGGAGATGGCCCCTCCACAGATCTCTGTATAGAGATTAGTGGGCCCCTCATCCGGCCATCAGTGTCTAGAGCTGACCATGACCTCCTGAACACACACGCACACTATAATACGACCTTTTTTTTTTGAACTTATGGCTGCCCATGGAGTCTCGAAGGTCAATTTCCATTCAATTCAATGACATGCATTTTCTTCTTCCACAGCACGTGATAGAACCAAAAAAAAAAAAAATCACAAATGATTAAGAGTACATGCGAGTTGGCTGTACCATGAAAATTTGGGGTGATTATAACGGATTGAAAAGATAATATTATGGGGCCTATATTAGTTATAAATCAACCTTGTGTGTTACATTATCCATGCTCTTAGGAAAGAAAAAAATGAGGAGTCCACTAAAAAGCAGAGCTTGTATATTGTGGACAACTCATACACTCGGCTCAAAAACTTACAAAAGAAAGAAATGTAAACTCACTCTAAACAAAGAAGAAAAAAAGCATCACAGACAGGACAGAAAGAACAAACAAACCTGAAAACAAACAAACACACAAGTACAAAATCGCAAGAACAGAACATGACTGTAGAGATGCCTGTATACAAGTTGTTATTGAGGAATCGGAACAGGGATAATCAAGAACGTAGCTGTAAAGCTGTGCTAATGAAATAAAGTTTATGTATGCATTCCATTATTAGAGGATGATGATATTCAAATTCATTACAGTTAAATGAGAAACACTGCCTCGGTAGGACTCCAACAAACAAAATTTCACTTTGCTTTTGAAAAGAATACAGTGAGAGAGCGTTTTTTTATTTCATAATCCAAAGAATTCCAAAATTGAGGGCTTCTGTATAAAATGTATTGGAGCTAATAAAGTTAAAATAAAATCATCAGACTGCATACCAGGATACTTGTTCACTGATTTAATTCTCGGAAACATGGGGTAAAAAATACGTGGAAGTGTATTATTACTGAAATTTAACATAAATTATGCCAGCTGAAACAGTATACAAATCAATCATTTCGAACATTATGTGACTAAAAATAACGCATCTAAATGGGGACGTGGGATGAGTCCGAAAATAATTCGTAACGCCTTCTTTTGTATAATGATAACAAAAGTGTGATGGCCGTTTCCCCATGCTACAACCGTCATCAGCAGAGGGAGCCGACGATGAGCGCAGGGGCGCTTGCTTCTCGTCTGTGAAATTGGATGAAACTTCAGGACAGTCAGTTCAGGAGTTTAGCTTACCATGAATTCATTCATCTGTTTATTTTAGTTTGTTTGTTTGTTGTTGTTGTTGTTGTTTGTTTGATTGATTTTTTCAAAGCACAAAATACATTTGTGGTATTTGTCATATACGATGTCTCTTTTGTTTGTTCTCTGATTTTAAACAATGAGGACACTCGTAATAGATTGAAGATAGTTGGCGGAAGATAAAATTGCCCAAATATTGGCACAGGCGCTTGTCAACTCTCATTAGCGTACTTAACTTAAATCATAGACTGTATGTCTTATCTTTCCACCTCCTTGGAATCATGTCACGCTAAAAGAGACCAAAGTAGAGGACTTTTCTCTTTTGGCACATCCCCATCTCATATCACAGTTCCTGCCTGTGATTGTAAGCTTGTATAACAATGGATCAATAATCATTTCGTGGTGGACATATTTTTTGGCAACACAAACTTGCTCCCGAAGCCAATTGCACGTAAAAACTTAATGTTGACAATCATAACACGAGGGATGTGCCTTCTGAAAGACAACAATGCAAGAGATCTTGCAGTGATTGGTCGATTTAGCCCGAGCAATCTCCATGCCCAGATAGGGTGATCACAAATTTCATGACACTGCAGGCTATATAATAAAATGGTTTTTACTTACAGATTTTTGATTAAGGTATGGATGTATGGATTGACATGTTTCCTTCATCGTTTCATTAATTATTATTATGATTATTATTATGATTATTATTATTATTATTGTTATTATTATTATTATTATTATTATTATTCATCATCATCATTATTATTATTATTATTATTTTGTCACTAAATGTATCTATCAAAGGGACTTTTTTTCTTTTTTGTCTATTTCTCTGAAGATTTTATTTGGCCCATGAAAATAGATCGAAGAAAGCAGTTCTAAAACACAGACATACATATGACGGAATGTGAAATGATTGCTCGTTTTTGTTTTGATTAACAAAACAATTTACTGAATGACCTGAGAAAAAGAAGTGTGTCATTGTTGTTTGTGTTTTGTTTTGTTTCAAAATATTTTCCAGTCATTAGGTGCATCGTGGCCAATCGAAATTATCAAGGAGAACTGCATACGCCATGACAGAAAAACTGCGCATGACAAAAATAAATCTCGAATTGCCACACCTTATGAACGTTGTGGCAAATCCTTTAAAGAGGAAATCCACCCCAAAATAATAAACCTGAAAGGAAAGAATGTAATATCATAAATGATATCACAATGAATTTCATCAGTTTAGCAACGGTAATTTTACATGATAAAATTATCTTCATTTAAATTCACATCAATTTCAATTTTAAATCAAGTTCGATCTGAGGGAACCGCTGCATGGTGAGGGTCGAATGGTTAACTCTGAATAAATATTCTGTTATAGATTCAATGCATATTATGTTATATCTTATTTTGTGGAAGCAAAATGAACATAAATTGAATTGGCCTGAAAAATAAGCATTACTGTTTGTTTTGTGTGTTTGTGTTTGTATTGTTTTGGAAGGCTATGAAGCCTTCTAGGGATTAATTGGAAGCTGGATGTGAGCCAAAATTCTTAGACACGGTATGACTTTTGAAGGTTACCCTGCGTGTAAACCTTACGAGATGTGTAGATATCTGGGGAAAGTTACAGTTTCGAATTGGTGCGTTCCTCGTGTATCTCCACTGATACGGACAATGCCTGCCATCTTATTTACCATGGATCTTGCAATATAACTCACTGATATACTGATCAAAGTTTAGTTTGTCCTCGAATACCTCATTCGATATATTTGTGCTTACAACCGCCTTAGGTTGTAAATACTGAGTAGTAAGAATAGAAGGAACTGGATAGAAGCGGCTACAGTTCAATCAATGCAAGGATTCGGACGATTTTGAAGCTGTTAAAAAGAAAAGGTCAAATAACACACCATTTCATTAAACCAGTCGGAGGTCGAAACGTGACACCGAATGATATTTGGTCTACACACGTTACTTATTTTGTGGATTACATCAGCATTTAGTGATAGAGCAGACTGGTGATTAGAAAGCCTGTCTCCCCCTTTATATGAAAGATTAGTTGTGTTGTAATAACGAAGCAATGATGCCTTCTTTTGGGGGTATATATGGTAGAGTTGTAGGTTGTCAGATTTTTTTTAGAAAAAAGAAATGTTGTGCGCAATATAGATAATGCCAAAACAACCGGAAGATTAATAGTTTTGAGTTCAATTGTAACAAATACTCACAGTGACTGCAACTCTTTGTATATATTAATCGGTTGCAGGAGTTTAAAAAAAGTCAGCATTTTTTAATGGAACATCGGTAGGGCCTATATCAATACTCTCGTAATTTTAGTGCGGTTTTGGTAAAACTTTTGGTAAAACACTATATTCTTTTTATTGAAACTCATCTTGAACATTGCAAAAGAAAGGAGTGAAGAATATGATGGATCACGTGAAACACGTGCAGTCTGTGCCAGTCACAAAAGATTCACAACTGTATGAAAGGCATTATTTGATGTTGTTAAACTAGCTTGAAATCTTGGAACCCAATTATCAAATAATGATATCAAATTTGAAAAAATCAACTTCTACAGAAATATTACGGTTAAATAAAAACTGTTGATATTAAAAATGAAGTGTAAATACGTGGGAGATAGTTTTTTTTTCGGATTAACAAACTTTCAGAATAACGAACCTTCTTTCATTTTCCGATCAACGAACCATTGAAATAACGAACCGTCACTTTCGAAATTATGTACCTTCGGAATAACGCACCGTCGGAATACCGAACCTCCGGAGTAACGAATTTTCAGAATATCGGAGTGCAGCCATTATTACCCTCATCTGTCAGACGGATTACTCGCAATAACATATGACCGACGTTCATAGATATATTGAATGTAGTAATGTAGGCTTATGTAGTTTTACCCCCCCCCCCCCTCCCCCCCCCCCAAAAAAAAGTTAAATCGTTGACTGTATTTTCATCCATTTGAACGTTCTCATACCAAAATGCCTGCCGCTGAACAAACTACAGCTGAAACTTTCACACAACACTAACTTTAGCTCAGTCAGCAAGATTTGACAAATTTTCAGCCTTTTTGTTTCAATGCCCTTTGTCCCTTCACAAGCCTCTGCTAAACATATCAACAACAGCTATATGATGAACACGATGAGAACATGTCAATGAAGCACTCGCTATACATCAGGAATGTGAAAGGGAGAGACAATGAGTACACTCGGTACTGACTCGGATGTATGTCAAGCTGTTACTGATGTTCGTGGGTATTATTGCTCCGATAACTTCGAGGGAAAGGGAGGTACTTTGTTCTCATTGTTCAGTTTCTGGCACATGGTCGTTCATGTTTTATTTTGCTTTGCTCGTTTTGTTGCTTTTTTTGTGACGCGACATATGCTCTTGCGACAGTTCCAGTCTTATCTTCTCTAATGACGAATAGGGTTAGGGTTAGGGTTGTGATAGGGTTTGAGGTTTAGCTTGATGTGAAGATTAGGATTAGGGTTAGGGTGATGTTTGTAGGCAGAAATTATGTTTAGCTCAGCGTGCAGATATTCCGTAGGAGCAATATTGTCGAAAGGGCAAATAATGTTACGGAACTTTCTTTTTTTATTATTTTTATTACACGAATGCCTGTAAATCACTGAACATCCAACAGACCTGTCGCTCTCTCCCAAGCACGCTTCACGGCAAAGCGGATGGGATCCGTGTTTGATTGTTCATATATATGTATTGGTCACTATTATGGCTTTCATTACCATCTCGTGTGAAGAAGGTGTGTAAACTTTATCTTGAGTTGTTGTTGTTGTAAAGGACTTACTTGGAAGAGAAATGAAACGGCTATAATCATTAGCCTGTGCCGATTCCCGTCCTCTTTCAGTGCGCTTGGTAGTGTCTTTTATGAATATGCATGTACTCAGTAATTGATTCAGGCCTCAGCGGTGCCAAGAAACCCATTCATTCATCAAACAAGAACATCGAAGACCAACAGATTCGACACGGCAATATTTTCTAGACTACCGTTGTGTACCCTTTGAATTACGGGCTGTAGCTCTAATCATTCAATTCAATTCAATTCCATTCCATTCCATTCAATTCAATTCAATTCAATTCAATTCAATTCAATTCAATTCAATTCAATTCAATTCAATTCAATTCAGTTCACTTCAGTTTAATTCAATTCAATTCAAATGAGATAGAACCAAGCTCAGCATCATCATTGCTATGTATATCTTCATGACCTACTAAGCTTCAACCCCATTAGCTGTTAAGACACCTAACCAAGGATTTATATCCTAATATACTCATCTGTATTGTGTGCAGCATCGTATGTCCGAATAAAAAAAGAAAGAAATCGGTGAAAGGTTACTGCCAGACGATGAATTATGATATACAATAATTATGATCAACCTTTACACCATCGATATTACCCCAAAGGTTCATACAACAACTATCCCATATCTTTCCAAATACATGTCCTTCCTTCATCCTCGTATACCAACAAACCGACTTAATCAAACATTGCATACAATGGGTTACCCACGGTCGTAATTACTAGTAGTACAGAGTTGACACCATCCACGCCATTATTAGGTGATCCGAGTATCCTCTCGGATCACCTATTGTATCTGTACTGAATCTTTCTTCTTTATTTCTTTCTCCTCAAATGTTGTGCAGCGGTTAACTCAAAAAGACATTCACCTATGACTTTTAAACTTATACCATATATGTATCACGTCATAAGAACGACAGATCTAATGTATCTTTGTGATCAGTCAACCATGACGTCACTATGACGTCATTATCTGAAATCACGTTCACATTCGTATCTCATTAATGAAATGGAATTTCTCAATGACATTTACATACAATATAGTTTAAGTCAAGTTCTATCGATATATATAATAAAATTTCATCACGACCCTGGTAAACGAGCGCGTACGCGCGCGTTGAAATTTTAATATGTTCCAATCGAGCTCAAAATTGTTTTGCACACGTTTCAGGTCATTTGGAGTATTTCAGAAAAAATCGACGGACGCGTACGCGCGCGCGCATATACGCACGCACAGCTCATATGCAATAGAAATTTCCAGTTTTTTCACCCTTATCGGCTGCCTGAAATGTCAAGGAATATTTCTACCAAGTTTCAAGTCAATGCGACTCAATATGACGTCATACGGGCCCGTCAAAGTTGAAATTCCGCGCGCGCGTCAATGGCGATATACAGTACAACTATGCCAAAAAACTGCCAATTTTAAATCCGATTTTACTCGTCAGGATGGACGGTGACCCCCCATTTTCTGTACATATTTTGAAAGCTGATGAGTTGTACATGTCATTTCATGGGGTGGCAATGCTGACAAAATGATTAAAAGATATCAAATTTCTTAATAAAGTAAAAAAAGTAAATTTTCAAAATGACGTCATCAAATTTCAAGTTCATTCGAGCGTATCTCACTAGTCCTTCGTCAATTTTCACCCAGATTTCAGTATGATGTAGCTTATCTAATGTTCTTTCAAACAACAAAATTTTGATTGGATAACAGTATCACCTCGTAAAAATGGATTGAAAGTAATCTTGTCAAATTTGACCAGTTTACGTGTTATCTCTATGGGAGTGCAGTTTTTCTGGAAATGAAAATTGACATGACTATTTCTATCGAGCCCTAGCTCACTTAAGCTTCGGTTAATTTCTCCCAGATTTTAGTATGCTGTAGCTGAGACTTTACGCTACCGTAAGTGTGCCCTTTGTTTTTTCATGCGATGTCAGAATCACGTCAAAAATTTGGGTTGAAATTCAGGCTTATCTTCGATGTATTGAGATATTTCTTTCTTTCTGCAATTTTCTTTGCAATAACTCAAGAAAAACGGCCTCTATCACTTCCATATTTTGCACATGTTTAGTTCATGTCACGTGAATTATTTCATAAAATAACAACTACTTGATCGGACACCATCTTGGGTATGTAAATTAGGGTCAAAGGTCATAAGTGTTTCACCCTGTATCTTAGTGAATACATGTCCTATCTTTCCCATATTTTGCACACGCAAAGACCATGTTACAAGGATCATTTCACAAAATAACCACTTTTTACTCAGATGCCATCTTGTCTGTGCAAATTGAGGTCAAAGGTCATATGTACTTCTTTTTGTATCTTCGTTATGACGTGTTATCTCTATGGGAGGGAATTTTTTTAAATGTGAAAATTGACATGATTGTCTTTATCGAGCACTAGCTCACTTACCCTTCGGTGAAGTTCTCCCAGATTCTAATATGTTGTAGCTGAGACTTTGCGCTATCGTTATGTGCCCTTAGTTTTTTTTTATACGATGTCGGAATTACGATAAAAAACTTGGTTGAAATTAAAGCTTATCTTCTATGTATTGAGATATTTCTTTCTTTCTGCAACTTTCTTTGCAATAACTCAAGAAAAACACGCCCTATCACCCCCATATTTTGCACATGTTTAGTTCATGGCTCGTACATTATTTCATAAAATAACAACTACTAGATCGGACAACATCTTTGGTATGTAAATTAGGGTCAAAGGTCATAAATGTTTCATCTTGTATCTTAGTGAATACCTGTCCTATCTTTCCCATATTTTTCACACGTATAGACGATGTCGCGAGAATCATTTCACAAAATAACCACTATTTCATCAGATGCAATCTTGGGAGTGCAAAGGTGGGTCAAAGGTCATATGTACTTGTTGCTGTTTCTTCGTTATAGTGTATACAGAATTTGGTACCTAACATGGCAGATATGACTCCCTTTGCTAAATGAGAATGCAAACATCACACGGCCAATGTCTCTAAACACAGATGAAACTTGTATGGTCATGCCTATTGCGATCAGGACTCGAATCATTGATAAAAAAAAATCGGATCACCTTAATTTGTCAGTGATGACAAATTACAATCTCTAGTTCTTAGCTGTTATTCTTTTCTACGAGTTAAAGATCTCTTTACACTCTCACTGCTATCATGCATGAAATCAGATGCCCCACACGATGTTTTGATTTCCATTGCAAGAGTGAAATACACTAGTCATTATCGGAATAATTTCGGCACTTATTTGTCCCTTTGGATACGTAACAGAGCTCTGAAGGGAAATAATTCCGGCGGCATAGTTCATTTTCCATTCAAATGTCAATGTCTCATGTATGAGCGTAGACTAAAAGTACTCACAAAACGTTCTTAAAGAGGAAATCCACTCCAACACAATCATCTTTAATATAGCTGTCAAAATTAAAAGACCGAGCACAACTTTGCATGTTTAAATCTTGCTGATTAAATAGTATGATGGGGGGGGGGGGGGAAGACATTGTAGGGAAACATGCAAGTTATGCCATTTTTTTTTTCATCAATTAAAATTAGTAGTAATTTAGCAATGGTTGACAGATGATGCTGCTGGCAGAGTCTATGTTTAGAAGTTGTGTGTGTGTGGGCGTGTGTATGTGTGTGTGTGTGTGTGTGTGTGTGTGTGTGTGGGCGTGTTTCCGTAATCTGAAGAAAAATAATACAATTCTTTTAATGAAATATGATAATGGCACATATATGAATTATTTTGGCCACATAAACCTATATGACGATCAGGGTGTTACATGCAAGTCAACATGCATTTGCATTGCGTAATTCCTACCATGCTTGATGTATTCTACATTTTGTTTGGCTAAATGTGTTTTTACACACCATTCAAATCTGGTTGAGAGATCTACTCCGAACAGTATCAGCAAGACACGTTTTGTCGAGCAGATTAAGAGCGACATGACATTCGTACATCACCGCGACATAAATATTGACAGTACACTGCCGCAGGCTGTAATTATCACAAATATAAACATGTCTTTAGGATTTGCTCCTTCAGAAGTTCACTTTTATTTGCACACACTCAAAGTCCTGATAGGAATCACAATTGAATATGAACGGAGTACGTTAATATTGTGACCATGGTTTAGAAAGTCTTATCGTTTAAGCCGAACTCCGTAGATGATAATTTGGGTATTGCTGTGTCTACACATGCAGCTAACCCATGGTTTACAATATACATGTATGGTGACATTAATAAGGCCAATGTCCGATAAAAGACGATAGTTTGAATATCGCGTCCTTTATACTTACGTCCTTATTGGACAAGATGTTTTTACGCACCTGTCCCTGTCGACCCAGGTGTACCCACAGGTGACCCAAGTGTACCTGGCAACGCAGAGTATTAGTAAATTAGTCATAGCAGGGCCCTGTGGTATAGAACTGTGTCAACACCTGAGAGGCTACTCTAGATAAAGAAGATCATATTATTATTATCATTACTGCTATACTTCTGCTGCTACCAGGTATGCCACTACTACTGCTATGCTGCGTATTATTATTATTATAACTATTATTATGCATATTTAGCTCTCAAATCTCACATACCAATTTTCCACAGAGAAAAATCACGACGATTTTTGTACCCACTGTCCAGTTTACGACAGTCTCTCTTAGCACGAACACATGTGTATCGTGTGGCATTGTACTGCTACTGTGCTAGAGGCATATTAGTGTTCATTAGCATTTTAGATATTTCCCAAGACATAGTGTCGTGTGCAATCGTACTACCAAAGGTATATGTATTCTGCTTGTATACTATATCATACCTTAATCATTTTTCACACCAATTATTGTGATATTGCCTGGTCTAAAGGAAATGAGTTTTATATGATGGCATATTTATATTCAGTAAAAAGTCAGTCTAATAATTCGCATCGACAATGCGTCATAATGCCCATACCTTGTCTACCTTCTGCCAGTTGAAGCTTTTAAATGTTCATGAGATTTCTAAATATAACCTTGCTATCTTTATGTTCATGTAATGAAAAAGTTTATAACCCTTTAGCGCTTCATCCAGATCTTTATTTGAACATGCCGAATCATAATGCCCTCAATGCTGACATCATAATTTTATTGATGTCAAAGCAAATGTTTCAAAAAATACAGTCTCTTTACAGGGCCATCAGTATGAAATGATATACAATGCTACGTACCTGTACACTATACCGATTGATCTGTAAGCCATTATTCAAAAGCGTCAAACAACCTTACATATCTTACATATTACTGTATTCATAATCTCATTTTCACTGAAGGCGTTTTCACATCAGCCCGATAAAAATCCAAGCTCGAGATATTTTTTTATTTCCCAAGTCAGAAAATAGCGCGCTATTTCAAAACATCGGGCTGATGTGAAAACGCCTAATGTAACGACTGCGATTTAATGTGCCTTTCGATTAGCCTTAATATTATCTCTCTCTGTCTCTCCTTCTCTCTTTTTTTTTTCTCTCAGCCTTTCTCTTTCTCAAACAACCTGTTTTTTTTATATTGTTTTATACAGGGGTTAGCGTTTTACAAGGTCTATTGTTCTTTCCTTTTGACCCTCCATTTTTATTAAAGTAATTTGTTCTGTGTGGTTTTCTCTTCGTTGTTGTCCTTTTTTTAAAATTACATTTAAATCAGGTCAGTATACACGTGTTATACTTTTTTAAATATCTTTTATGTTATTCTTTAATATAACTATCGTCCGTTGTATTCATGATGAATGGAAACGAACTTGAACATGAACTTGAACTTAATTTTTTTGACATTTTTTTTTTAGCTTCTGACAATCATTATTTGACGCCCTGACAAGCGATAGGAAAAGATTAGTACGACGGTTGTGTGAGAGACCTTCATATCTTTTTGGCTAACCCGTGGGATATTTCACATCTTGAGCCCTGTTGAATCATACACGTTGCTATTGATTGTCAATTTCCCACAGTCAGTTCCCTGCCAATATTATTAGGGATCCGGATGTTTCCCCTTCATGTATCCATGTCAGGTATCGGCTCAACAACACTCTGATTGGTGGTAGCTAGTCTTTGCGGCCGAATACTGCTCAATATATGCACTTAAAGGACAAGTCCACCTTCATATACATGTGGATTGAATGACTGCAGCAACATTTATAGAGCAAATCTGTGAAAGTTTGAGGAAAATCAGACATGCCGATTAAAAGTTATGAATTTTTGAAGTTTCTGTGCAGTCACGGCTGGATGAGAAGACTACTACAGTTTATAATGTCACATGCGTAAAACGATATATAGTCTAGCGGATATAGACCACATATAGGGTGAATCATGCACATTATGGTAAAAGCACCATACTTGGTACACATGTACATGATGCCAATACAAGTCATTTCTGATATGGAAGCCACTCTGATTCTGCCTGTGGCGGCCGTGGCGGCCATTTTTCAATATGGCCGCCATGTGATATAGCAATGCTGTGTATTTTGGAAACTATAAGTCCGATTGTCGTGATTCTTGTACCAAAGTATAGGTTTTGAGGGTCAAGGATTCCAATAGAATAATTTTTGAGAGGATAAAACCATGGCAACCTACTTATTGGAGGCCATTTTGAAAAAATATGGCCACCATGCTAGATATAACATATCCTTAAAATGTATGGACAAAGGGTCATGACTCTGGTACCAACTTATATGTTTTTTGGGTCAAGGATTCTGATAAATTCAACTGTAAGTGAATATGAATCGTTTCATCCTACGTTTTGGCGGCCATTTTAATAAATATGGCTGCCATACAACAGATAATGAATATTGTATATCTTCGAACTCAAAAGATATATAATCCCGATTCAAGTGTAAAAGTATAGTTTTTGGGTGAAGGTTTTCAATATAATGATGTTTTAGCAAAGTGAATAGGTTCATCACATTCTTTGTTTTGGCGGAAATTTAATAAATATGGCCTCCCTCCAGTTAAACATGGTTGCCGCTCTACATTCTATTCATATATCTTTAAAACCAATGGATGCATCTTCATGATTCTGGAACAAAAATATGTTTTTGAGATTCATTTATTTAAATGGATACATCTTTTCGTGTATACAACCATCGCATCCTATGTTTTGGCTGCCATTTTAAAACATGGCCACCGCAATATATACTTTACTGTACGTCTTTGAAACTAATTGGGGTCAATGATTTTAAACAAGCATTTGTTGATGAATAGAACTAACACATTTCGTTTTCATGTCCATTTTGATAAATATGACTGCTGCACTACATAGAGTATGCACACACACACACACACACACACACACACACACATTATATACAGTGTGGCCTAGAATTAACGGAAACGCGAGTTTTCGCAAATATCTGCACATTTGCATTACTTTGATGCCAAAATGAATGACATAGAGTTGTAGAGAATTTATCTAGAAGAAGAATGACACCAAAATCCCTCGATTTGGTTGAGTAGTTTTCATTCTACAGATGTTTTTGTAAAGACGGGTCGAGCGTAAATTTCTTAGCTCAATTCAACAAATTTCAGCATCGAACAAAAACCACTGCCTTGGGAGACTAACAAAGAATCGAGGCCGCACATCACAATGTGGAATGTTTGAATAGGATTATTGTCGAAAATAGACCTTCAATTGTTGAGTAGTCTCCGTTGCTGAGCTTTGATAAAATAAAGTAAGAAATTAATGATTAACAAAAACATGTCTAGAAAGAAAAGTACTCAACCAAATTGGACAATTTCGTTTTGATTTTGAAAAAATATTCGTTTCCATTTTCTGAGGGGCCAACCTGTAGTGTATATATTATATATACACCCTCACTTGCCATATGTATTGTCCCATTGACAAGAATCGTTCACCTATTATTGGTAAATGAACCTCCTATGTTGTTACGGCGTTTAGTTCTTTATTGTTCATTGATTGTTGTTGATTGACCATACCTCTATCACATTCACTATTCAAGTAGGTATTGAACATCACATAAGTACAATTGTTGCATACCTAGAATACTAAAGATAATTATGTTGAATATCAAAGGTAGAATAAAATGGTGAGAATGGAATAGAAGACTTTCCCCCCAATTTTGGATGCATAGACAGGAGAGTACAATTAGTGTACTGTCATAGTTTCCAGCCACAAAGACATGATAATTGCAGTCTTATAAGACCTACTGATTTCTAAAGGTTTTTTTTTTTCAGTTCTTGATCATTATTTCATAGTATGACCCTTGTCAAAACAGTTACACAACATTATAAGAAATCATATGAAGGAATCGAATTAGCTCTGACAATCCAAAACAATTATTGTTCCTGATCATCCATTGATGAGCGGTGATGAACGTGAATGCATATATAGATGCAGGTGCGCTTTAGAGAACTTCTTCAGTATTTCTACTGGTGCCGGTAAGTAAGATCGATTTACTGAATATTTTATTCTGCAGTTTTCTTCCAATAATTATGAACCTAAAAATTTGTATTTCTTTGAGGTTTTCCTTAAATTCATAAATTAGCATAATTTTTCTTGTAAAGTGTAGTTTATATTTTGCTAGTAGACTCATGTGGAGCTGCAAATGACAATTAGATGTAAACCTATAAAGATGTATTGTATAATACCTATTATATTTGCCGGAGAGATGATGAACTACAACACCTAACCGCCTTAGGAGTTCCGCTCCGGATTTGGATAAGGTTTACTCCCTAGCCTTTGATTAACCAAAAAAACTGCCCGCAAGGCAGCGGGAGACTCGTGGAGGGCGGGGACGTCTCTCTACCCGTACAGGACCAGAAGGACCTGCCCACTGCCACTATTTACTTTATCGTTTGATGTATGAGATTCAGTGTAGTTATAAGTATCAGAACAGCCTGGTCAATCATGGATTTTATAGACATACATGTAGTGTGTTTACATTTGATGTAAATGACCCAAGAAGTTTTAGAAGTTTTCTCACACTTAGTGTCATGTTTCCAAAGAAAACAGATATACCATATTGGTTGGAAACTATGATTTTCATTCCATAGTCCAGGGACCAGAGAAAGCGAGAGTCTATATTTCTAGAAAATGTATAATCTTGATTAAAATGTACTTCAGACATGAAATTGTGAAGATCATGTTTTTCACATACACTGTACACACAGAAATCCTATAAAGGAAGTTGAGCATATTTTCCAAAATGCTTACAAAGTTAAATATGCCCCATGTTCCACATTAGAATACTTAAAATGAGTGAACAAGTAATTGTTGACCCCTAAAACAAACGTTTACACCAGAATCAATCCACAATGGGCATCCCGCTTTCATAACACTCGTACGCTATTTATTAAATGGCCGTCAAAACAAAGGATGTGATGAACTTATTCACTTTGCTAAAACATCATTATATTGAAAACCTTCACCCAAAAACTATACTTTTACACTTGAATCATGATTATATATCTTTTGAGTTCGAAGATATGCAATATTCATTATCTGTTGTATGACAGCCATATTTATTAAAATGGCCGCCAAAACGTAGGATGAAACGATTCATATTCACTTACAGTTGAATTTATCAGAATCCTTGACCCCCAAAACATATAAGTTGGTACCAGAGTCATGACCCTTTGTCCATACGTTTTAAGGATATGTTATATCTAGCATGGTGGCCATATTTTTTCAAAATGGCCGCCAATAAGTAGGTTGCCATGGTTTTATCCTCTCAAAAATTATTTTATTGGAATCCTTGACCCTCAAAACTTATACTTTGGTACAAGAATCACGACAATCGGACTTATAGTTTCCAAAATACACAGCATTGCCATATCACATGGCGGCCATATTGAAAAATGGCCGCCACGGCCGCCAAAGGGAGAATCAGAGTGGCTTCCATATCAGAAATGACTTGTATTGGCATCATGTACATGTGTACCAAGTATGGTGCTTTTACCATAAAGTGCATGATTTTTTTCTATATCCGCTGGACTAATAAGGAAAATATATAGAAAATTTCATAAAGTTAAAAAACCCCCACATATTTCCTCGACTTGTTTAAGGGTTATAATTATCATTCCCCCTGCCATGTGAAAGAGGGAGCTCCAGTGCTCCTTTATCAGTAACTATTTGAGAAAAGTGAAAATATACTTGAATTTTCTTTATATCGTTCTACACATGCGACATCACAGGCTGTTGTAGTCTTCTCATCCCCCGATGGCAGCACTGAAACTTCAAAAATTCATAACTTTTGAACGGATTGTCCAATTTCCCTCAAACTTTCACTGATGTGTTTTATCAATATTGCAACATTTTTCACCTTTTTCAATTCACATGTATATGAAGGTGACCTTGTCCTTTAACTCTCATCTTTCAAGGCTGATACCACAGAGTGAGATCAGGATGCACACATGGGGCAACCATGGGCAAGTTATACAACTGTATAATGGGCTGCCGTGACCAATCTCTATGGATGAAGGGTGTTTCGCATGTTAACATTACACCATGACGCACCCATTGCGCAACTGGCGTAGTTATAGCAGCGTCAAACAGCAGTAGGTCATAAAAATAAGTCAGTTTGGAGTTCCTCATTGCGCATGAGCAGAAACAAAAAAGCCATTTTTTTTTTTGTTCACATGCACAGGCACGTTGGTTTTCGAATTCACTGAGATAAGCATCTCTTAGATCATATTCATTTATGTAATTTAAAAAAAAAAGATGATTGCCAGCATGTCCACCTGACGGTAAGCCGGAATATGCTTTGATTAATAGAAAAGGTCTGTTTATACAGTCAGTGCAAAATATTGAAAGACATGGATGCTTTCCCAAGTGTTATCTGACGGATCATTCTGGTCATCTGGTCTACGCAATTCTATTATTTTGTTTGAACATGATTGAAGAATTCCATAAATTGTTACGCCAGACAAACTAATGTATTATGTAGCTCTGAAAATGAGTGAATTGCCTATCCAATGCCCAACTGAGAAAAAATGGGTGAAGGTCATTAATTGAACCAATGCACTCCTATGAGCCATTTACGAACTGGCTTATTAGAGAAGAGACACTCCTTATCCGTGCCCATGGTTTACCGCAAAAGTACTTGCAACCCGACCTGGTCTTGAACCCAGCATTTTCACCGCTCTACAATCGGGGTCTTATCATCGATATTTCACCTCGTGTGCGTCAGATTGTATCATGTAATCGAACGCGTTTCAATGCTCTTGTCTGGTAGCAGAAGTGTCTGTTGAAGAACTTGTGAAAACACACGTGTATGCATCACTATAATGACCGGATGCACACTATCTTTCTACGGATATTGTCGACTGTTGACTATTGTGTTTCCATGATAATATGAATTAACAATAGGATACCTTTTGTTGTTTTTTCTGTGTCGTAATTTGGTCTTCTTTCCTGCTATATGCCGTTGCAAAATATATCATGACTATAGAAAACCTAGAACAGAAAACATGGTTGTTCCGTTCGGTAATCATATAGGAGTGACCGCGAGGTCCATTTAATGAGATCAGGTCAAGTTGTGTGCACAGCCGTTACCACGTGGTATCAGTAAAAAGGATCGAGTTATAACGTTGTAGGTATCGAATATGCTTACTAGCTCACAGTAACAACTAAATAAGCCTATATAATAAATGCACGACAAAACCGCAGACCAGTGATCGAATATTGTCATAACCCATGTTTTTCTTTACCCAAAATTAAGAGATGTTTAAAAGTAAAAGGGTTGCCCGAGGCGGGCCACCAAATTTGCCCTTTTTTGAAGTTTGGTGGCCCGACTTTCATTTTTGATGGCCCCGGGCCACCGGGCCACCGTTAGTGTCGAGCCCTGCATATGAGTCACGTATGCAGGGCTCGACACTAACGTTAAATCATACGAGAGTATGATGGTAGAATTAGCGTCATCAAATCTGAATAAGAAAATTCTGAAATTTTGCAGTTTCATCTATTGAAATAAATCAGTGATTGTAGAGTCGCAACCACGTGATATTCAAATTGGCAAAGGTGCTGATGTCATCACGTCACACGACTCTCATTGACACTGTTTCTACACACAAATCTTTGGAATATAATTTTGAAGACTTAACCATGTCAACTTGTAGTCATGAAAATGAATATTTAAGAACGAGGACTTTTTAGGAGAAAGTGATTTGAGTTGGTTTAGATAATATCTAATATATACATGTATATATATATATATACATATGTATATATATATATATATATATATATATATATATATATATTCAATTCAATTCAAAGGTTTTATTTTCACTTCTTTCAACAGAATATATATATATATATGTATATATATATATCACAGTATGTATATATATATTTCACTTTATTTCATTTTACTTCAGGCATTATAATGTATCTTTACTGTAAGGTTACAAGCATTGTTAACTATGTTAAATGTCATTGTTTTGTTTATACGATTTCTATCACTAAAGAAAGTGAGATGTATATCACGTTATTCTTATTGTCGAAAAACATAAATAAATTTGAATTTCAATTATTTATATTTATCTATATATACATTTTTTTTTTTCGTACAGACTACAGTAATGGTCAATAATACCGCGTGACTTCATCTCCTCTTCCCATTCACTATCAGTCGGTGAAATTTAAATGTTTATAGTAACTCTCTTACGTTTTTAGGTCTGTTTTTGGTGAAACCATTACCATTCTGTTGAAATTAAATTACTCATTTTATTCACCTTTCTGTGCCAGGGACTTAAGACAGTGTGTGTAAAGCTATATAGGTTTTTTTTTTTTTTTTTTAAATTCATGTTCCATATCCCACATTTCATACATTGGCTTTCGAAGCCAATCGGCACCAAGAGCACACAAAAGGTTAATGCCCCTTGGATCTGGCGTGGACTCGCATTTTCAAGCAAGTCAGAGCTCATTCTGATGCACTGGAAAATTGCAATAGTACTGGAAATTATGGAATATCATTCATACTTTCACAGATGTCAAAATATATACAATATCCCAAATATGTACATATCCGCGTCAACAGCTGTTATAGCCTTGTAATAGTGTTGTAGGTGTACCGGACGCATAGTGGGGAAAGTAAAAGGTTGTGTTTCATGAATTTACGGGCCCATTTTAACACGAATGATGCACAGGCCTATTTCGTGGATCGGTGAGGATATGAACAGTTTAAAGGATCCAATTCTCACCGATCCACTCTGTCCTGTGCATCATGTTTGTATATCAAACTATTCCCGCCCCTTCATCCTACTTGACGGACGCATTCGATATCAAGTAAGCAAATGCATCGCCAAATATCTCTGTCCATCGTTAGTGTTTACCTATCGGCTAATTCCAGCCCAATATCTAGAAAATCGTGGTATACGACAAGCTACAAAAAGAATTAGTGGAATATCTCCACTTTCTCCGGCACTAATCTCCTGTTTCGTTTTGTGCATTCTCTAATGCCCCAGTCACATAGACATCCCGGATCACCCCGGACCACCCCGGATCTGATCCGGAGTGATCCGGGGAGAGATCCGTGTTGACACCTTGGACATCTTTGGACATCCGTGTATGTCCGTGTAGATCCGGGGACATCCGGGAGGCCAACAGGGCAACTTTGGGTGGTCAAAAACATCCGGCGTCTTCCGGGGATTGCCGTGTTGGCAGAGCAATCCGGGGTGATCCGTGCGGCTGCCGTGTAGCTGCCGTGTTGATCCGTGTAGATGCCGTGTTTGTCCGTGTAGACGCCGCGCTCTTCCGGCCTTATCCGTGTAGCTGCCGTGTTGATACCGTGTGTACAGTAACGTTCGTCGACACTCCATCGAGGTCGAAACTATCCCGGATCTCCCCGGATCTCCCCGGACCTCCCAGATCTCCCCGGATCTCCCCAGATCATCGTGTAGATCCTTGAGCATCCGTGTTTATTTGTGAGTGGGGCATAACTGATATTCTGCCCATTCATAAGAAGCAGGGTGTACGATGTGTGCCATCAAGCCTGTCCTCAAGGGCCTTTTTCATGGTTTATGTCTCGCATCAATGTGAGAGTATGCTTTTTAACACAAGCTCTAAATAAAAAGGCAAGTTTTGTAGTCCTTGAAATCTGTGGCTACCAGATGGGATGCAGCCTGGTGCATGCATTCCAAGCTTTTGCTTTACGAGTTACGAAGTTCTTCTCTTTTACCTGTGTGTTTTGTTTTTTTTTATCTTGTGTTCATTTTTTTAAAAGGAATCTCGTGCAATGTCGTATGTGTGCAAGCACTTCGATCAAAGTTTGACCAATTTGAAAAAAATGCCATCTTTTTTATTTCTTACTGTTCCTTAGCAGTCTCGATTTCTAAAAAACAACAACAAACAAACAAAGCAAAACGAAAACTAACGAAAAAAAAACATGTATAGGAACTCAGTTCCAGGTAAGTAAGTTATACTGAAATTCAAACTTGAACTAACAGTTTGTACATTGAGTGTTTGATTGGTTGATATTTGTCTTTATTTATTAACTCCTATTTTGTTTATTCACTTATATTCATTCATTTCTTGCAGAGAGAGATACTTTCAAAGAAGGCTGCTACCTCCCAGTTTGTTTTTCCTTTCAAGAGAACAGTGAAACTGAATATCCTGGTATATTAGTCATTTCTTCTGAAAGAAATACGGATTATACGCAACACTTTAAGAACGGATGAAAAGGTACTAACTTTCTGCCCTGTGTGCTTGCTCGTTCTCCAGGGTGGGTTGGGTCAGTGACCATTGGCGTCAACAGCCTGGCCTCACCCCTAGCGGCCTTCCTCGAGCGGAAGGTGGGTTTCCGCATGACCGTCATCCTCGGCATCCTTCTCTCGTCCGTCGGCGTGTTCGTGTCGTCGTTCGCTCCCCAACTCTTCTACCTTTACTTCACCTACGGCGTCATGTACGGGCTCGGCATTAACCTGACCTACCACACGAGTCTGTGTCTGATGGTGCAGTACTTCCCCAACAGCAACTGTCGAAGGGCTACCTCTATTATCATGTGCGGGGGAACAACAGGTCTGTATATTCTAGAGAAAGAGAACAAAACAGACAGTCCAAAGACATACCAAAAGCAGCATTCAAACCTACAATCAATGCATTTATTTCTTACAAAAGATTGTGTCAAAGAGTGTGAGAAGGAAATGATATATCAGACTCAACAATCAATGTTGATTGGCAAAGGTGCCTTCATATCATGGAAAGACATAATTTCTTGGCTCTGCCGACAAAGTTTGAGCCTGAAAGAAAAATCCAGATGATATATCTTTATGAAAGTAAATCTTACTCGTGCGTAAAAATCCAGAATTCTCACATACAGAACACGCATGGGAAACTTCTACTAAATACTATATTCCAAAGTTTTTAAGAGTTGCTCAAGAGTTGGCTCAAGCTCGCCAAAGTCTTTCCTACAACTCGGCTCCTCCCTAACCCCAACCTAACCCAAGCCCCAACCCCAAGAAAAATATTAGCTGATTTAAAGAAAAAGCACACAATTACAATTACACAGAAGGAGAAAAACTAAAATACCTCTTTAAATGTATTGGAATCCAATCGGTCTTGTAATGTGTTCACTCATTTAGCATTGCATATACGGGTCTACGCCACGGTTGTAAAATCGGACGAACCAACATGTTACGATTGAAGTAAATTTGTTTTACGGAGAGAGTGCAGTTACTTAGAGATATTTTCTTATTTGTTGTTACACTCCGGGAAAAAGATATATTTTGCTCGAATAAAACAATCCGTATCGAGTGTACAATCTTCTTCATGGAGCATTACAGCAAAAAAAAAAAAAAAAAAAAAAAAAAAAAAAACCTCTGAAACCAAACAAGACGTTAGTGCATACGCTTGTTTCTTTCCGCTTGGCCCAGTAGACTACCTTTTCCTCTTTTATGACTAATTCAAATTGTCTTTTTGTTTTATAGATGCCTTCCTCCGAGAAGGGAGCCTAAAACATTATGTCTCCCAGTTGTCTGTTTGTCCCTCTCACATCTTGTTATCGCGGCTAGTTCAGACAAACTGCCCAAATGGATTTTCTTGGTAGCTGGCCCATGTGCGCTACATGAAGTATACAGGCCTTGAATAGACTTTTTGATGAAATTCTTCAAGGTCAAATGACAAAGGTCACTGAACTTCAGATAGAGATGACGACACCTACTTCGGGTGCACGTCACTATAGTCCAACACCTATGAGTTATACATCCCACAAGTCATATCCCACCCGTCATGTTACAGCCCATGACTTCGACACTAGGTAAATAAGGCCCATTTAGTTTGATACTTGGTAAACAAGGCCCACGAGTCCGGCACTCGACAAAAAGTACCCACGGGACCGACATTACATCACGGGGTTTAATGTTCGCAGTGTCGGTCTCGTGGACCTTGTTTACCTAGTGTCGGACTCATGGAACCTGTGTCCCAGTGTCGGACTCGTGTTATGCCTTATTTGCCTTATATGTCGAGCTCATGAGGTGTATGACTTGTGGGCTGTACGACGCATGGACCTTTTTTTCTCATGTCTTGCTAGTGGGCCGTATGTCTCTTTGATGTCGGGCTCGTGGGATGACCCCATTACTTCAGCTAGGAATGTCCCGTGATGGATATTGGCTGACAAGTTAAAAAGGAATCTCTAATTATTTGCATTAGCATAATACTGGTGATAGGTCAAAGCCCTTCTGGTTCTCAGCTGACGATATGTCAAGTCCTTTCCTGGTATGTTGTATTATTGCCTGCAGAACGCTTCGCAGCTTTTCATTTATTTTCCAGTGTCTGTCAGAAAGAGAAACATTTCAAATTATTCAGCAAACAAAACATTTAAAGACAATACTTACTGCCAGAAATTTCGTTTGTTTGGGGGATTTTTTCCGAATTTGTCGTTTTGGGAGGTCTCCCTCATGATATTTTGCACAAACATTCGTCCTTGCCCTTAGCCTTTCCGATGCTGCACTTCCCTATATCCTGGGCCCTAGATTTCTGGTTTCAACCATTAAAAATTTTCCACCGTTGTTCGACTCACCTTTTTATAGGCTTATTTGGAATCACTGAGCTAACTAATTGAATCAACCTCAGCTTTTGACTACATTGGCCACTGAAATAATGGCAATTTGATTTGGTGAGTTGCAGAAGGGACCAATGGATCATGAGTCAAATTTGGCATTGATTTCCTTGCCATTGTCTTTTCAGCATATGTCACTTCAAAAGAAGGTCAGTCACTTTTATCGCATGTCCCCCGCGATCTTAGGACAATATTATTTCCCTGTAGAGTGCGCAGGAAATAGTTGTTATCGGTAGAATTCATTAAGCACATTGTGACAAGTTAGGGTTCACTCACAGGCCCATCTTATCGAGCTCATCCGGTGCGACAGCTTGATCTTTCCTAATGCGTCCAAAGAGAGGAAGTTTCATAAGATTCACCCTTGCACTTTTCCCATAGCAATGATGAGCACTTGACACTACAAGTGATTAATGGCTGTAATTGACCATCACGGTTATTGCGGCCGAAAAAGAAAGAAAAAGATTTAAAAAGGGGGTGGGGTGGGGTGTTTTACAACTTTGATGACGCCTGTGAAAAAAGTCTAACATCATTTTAATTCTCCACTCAAAAGTTTTTTCTAACCATCTCATCTCCTTGCAGGGATGCTGGTCTTCAGCACTATGATGGAGCGGATAATCCGTGGCATAACATGGCGAGGCGCGCTCCGAGTCAGTGGAAGCATCGTTCTCATATTGGGGATGCCTTTCGCACTCCTCTGCAAATCTCCCGAGGAGACCGCCTCCGAGCTCTGCGCACACGCCAAGGCCGAAGGCAAAGGCGACGGCAGCGACGCCGAGACTGGCAGCAAGTCCAAGCGGGGCCTCAAGAAGGTCCACCCGGAAGATGCTCCCGTGGATGACAAGAGGGCATGGCGATCGGAGTCATCCGAAGAGGAGGATGATTGCCCGGAGATGACAGAGAAAACCGCACTGCGTGACGGAGTGACTCACGAAAAGACCGCACACTACAAGTGCGAGAAATTAGACACTAAAGAAAAGGAGGTCCTTTTTCTCCTCGAAGATTTGCCCGAGGAACCAGCGAAGTCGGATTTCAAGAAGTGGCTGACGATTTTGGGCAATTGGAAATGCTGGCTCTTCATCGTTTCCATCTTCATTTCCACATTTTCGTGGAGCTTTTATTGGGTGAATTTAGTAAGTTTACGTGTCGTCCTAACATATCAATAATGCCTAATACTAATTCTACGCCTCCGCCCCAAAGGGTACGGGAGGCATTCTATTTTAGGGTTGATCGTCCGTCCTTTCTTAATCTAGTTATTGGCAATCAAGGGGGTAAAGGCTCAATGGATTTTCTTGATACGTGGTCGTATTGTGTAACATGAGAGGTATAGATGCGCTGAAACATATTTGGGCAAAATCCCTGAAAGTCACACTGAAAAGACTCGCAGTTCTTTGGCTAAAAATGACACACTCTGTCAATAATTCTATTTAATGAAGAATTTCGAGTGATGATAGAAGTTGGCGGACAGAGTAGAAATAGATTGAAAATCATTTGCATGGTCATGGCATTGCTGATAGATTAATATATTCTTGTAATAAGGACAGAAATTCAAATCAAGTTGACTGAAATGACGGGACTGAAAGGTCAAAAGTCAGTGTCAAATGTCATCAAAATGTAGCTAAAAATGTAATATCCGGCCTAATATTTCTACTGTAGGTGCAATTCCAATAATGATGTTTATCTGTTCTGATGTATAGAAATAAATTGAAAAGATAAAAGGTCACTCCTTAGTCAGTGGAGAAGGTCAAGGAGCTTTATCAGAATGGTTTATCAGAATAGATGGCGCATGGGTCATATATGCATGATATGGTAGATATTGCTATTGTGATCGAGAAGAGGAGACAAAGCAATCAAATAATGTGCGCAAGAGTCGAATTGCTGTTATGGTTTCATAAATTTAAGTGTATTCTTTTTTTGCGTGCAGGAGAAGATGAGCCTCATCATGAAATAATTTTTGTAATTCTGCGTACCCCTTATATCGTCGAATGGAAGAGCTTTAGAGTGAATCGGTTTGACATGATTTTTTTTTTCCCGCAGTGTTTAATAGCTTTACCATCAAAATTATCGACGAATACTATATTTAAAAAGTGCTGATACGCTGTTGTGAGTGCTAATTTCCATTTCAATTTATTTTCATATTTCTAAGTGAAAAACACATCAACTATAACAATTTAAAATGATATATGATATCCATCTAAGAGGTAGAATAGCATATACATGTAGAACATGGTGGTCAATCTATAAAAGTTTGAATCTGAGAATAAATGCTAAAGAAATATGATGGAACCTACTTAAAAGCAAGCTTGTTGAGAGTAGATAGTATTAAAACCGAGTGTAGAGATTAAGATTGAGGAGCACGGGTACAACAACGGATGACCAAAATGTGAAAAATATATAAGACAAAAATACTCGGGGATTTAGCAAATTCTTCTCAAATGCAGATTTGGAGATCGGCTGATTCACTTGCTGCAAGCAGATAAACAGTCGTTTTTATTGCATTGTGGACAGCATACTATCATAATACGATTTACACAATTAGAAAAATATACATTTTTATTCTGTGTCCTCAGAAGAGAGCAATCCGTCAGGTCATTTCCTAATGCATCGAAGGAACTTGCAGTGAAGTGTGAACTATACTTCTCGGTCATGATTTGTAGTTGTTGTCCATGTACGTCTTCTGCTCCGTCATCAGCAAACTAAGGCGTAGCTTTCTTGTCGTGTACTCTCTACTTACAGAGCAGGTCATGCTATATGCCGATGCATTGCGTCCCAGACCGTGTACGGGGGAACGTAACACGCTCTCTCTATCTCCCTGTCACTGGGTAAGTTCCCGCGTTTTCTGACCCCCGTGCCCGTTCTCTCTTCCACAAGGTCAGCCATCTTTCAGACCTGGGGTTCTCGCAACGGCAAGGTGCCTACGTGCTGACCACTTGCGCGGCCGCGGAACTGGCCGCCAAGATCCTACTGGCCGCGGTTGGCGACAGGCTCCCACTCAGCAACGTAACCATCTTGGGAATCCAGGGTCTCGTCACAAGTGCCTTCACCATCGGCGTCATGTTCATCCGGAATTTCGGCGGTGGAATGGGCATCATTCTAGGTAACCAACGGTCACGACCACTGATCTCTACAGGATGTATCTGGATATCTCATAGTCCAATCGCTTTGAAGCCACCATGCCGCAATCTTACCACTCACATCGCCGATACATTGTGGACGGGGCTCACAACATCTCGTGATCTTGATAACAGTCTTTGTTTGAAAATGCGACCAAATCCCCATAGAGTGTGCCTGGTAAGATGGCGGCGCGGCGGCTTCACATGTTTGTACAGCATGAATGGTCCAATGAGATATCCAGATACGTCCTATAGAGATCGGTGGTCACGACTTGTACCTAATTAGATTGATATACACTTTGATAAATCTATGCAGGGGTCTGCAACTTTGGGGCAAATTTAGATTGGTAAACTATAGGTCACTCATTCCTTATGTAGATTCACAGTAACTTCAGGGTTGTTTTTGTTGTTGCTGCTGTTGTTGTTTGTTTTTTTTTTGTCAAAAGATTTGTTCTCAGTGGAAAACAAACAAACAGCAAACGATGCCAGAAACCAAACCGATATCCATAAAGACACAAGTGCACTCGTAGACAGAAAATCTGTATGCAACTGGATATAATAATTTGGTAAACTGAAAAACACACAAATGATAAGCGTACATAATATTCTATACGAAAATTAGCATTCATGAGGCTTATAATTGGCTTTCCTACGTATAGAATGCGTGATTTAAGTGATCTAGGAAAGACCTTTATTCGTTTATTTTATTATTTTTGTTTGTTTGTTTGTTTGTTTGTTTGTTTGTTTGTTTGTGATAGACAATTCTGGTAAGTTTCTTCATCTTGCATTGCACGTTTACTCACATCCCCTCCATTGAGCCTGTCGTATGTGTTATACAGAGTTAGTCGGAAAGTTATGACCATATAGTTTTAAACAAAATCTGCCAGCTAAGAAGTTCATAAACAATGAAACTGTTTGGAGTGATTCAGAGAATGATTCCAACGATGCTTGACGCACTTTATAAATCCTGCACGTTTAATGTGCTAGCATTTAGACCTCCAGTTGAACTGGCGTCGGTTGATTTACTTCCGGAACCAAAATATTGTCTTCCCGCCAAAACGAATTTCCTGTTAATGGTCTAATGGCAGACGAATCATGTCAAAAACAAAACAAAGAAAGAAAAAAAAGAATGAGTACATTACCCGTTGTAGCCACAGAAATCAATTGACATTAATTTTTATGCGTCATCATTAATCTATATCCAGTGAATTACTGCTCAGGTCATGGGGATGTAGGTCTATATAAGTGTGATATACTTGCAACTAAGCAATATTTAATATAATCATACGATATATTTGCTATTGGGATTAGTTTCAACGCCTTTAGGAACATACTGTGTCCTGTGATTTATTTGAAACTTGATTACTGCAGCTGTACTAAGGTTCTTAAGTAAGTAAGTAGCCCCAGCATTCGATTGTACGAAGGAAAGGATGATGGCCTTCAGTTACCTGAGCTAGAATAATACAAGTTACGGTCACCGTCGGAGCATTGTTTAAAACTGATAACGTGGAGGTTATCTGGCAAACTTTCTGATAAAGAGAAAGAATAACACCAGGCGTCATTCTGCTCGACAAAGTCAAGAGACGCGCACTTCGTTTGAAGTGCATCGAGAGGAAATCACAGGCATGTTGGGATAAGGCGTGTGAAGAAAAGCGACAATACTGGCACGGATTCCTGTTCGGGGTTTGAATTGATTTTTCTGTTCCCACCCGTCATACGTGTTGTATCTAGCAACACGCCATTCGTTTGAGCCGTGCAATTTGCGATCCATGCTGCAGCAGCCATTTTTTTTTTTTTTTTGTTCAGTGTACTTTGCGGATACATGATAATTGCATCAGCATTCCTCTGACCGATTGAGACAATCAACAATTGCTGCATGCAATCAAACTGTCGATGGTAATCTGTGAACCATGGTTCGGTTACCGACTTCCTCAATTTCAGGATGTCTACGGAAATACTGAAAAAAAAATGTTCCCGTGGATGAGGTTTCTGTACTTACCGCGAGGATCTGCACATTGCGGGATTAAACAAATAACCATCATGACTTTCGTGGTGTTGATGATAACCCTTACATGTGTATAAACTGTACTAGATTCTTAAAGTTCTTGAAGTTCTTAGAGCCCATTATGATTTACAAACCTGAACACGAGATTCATTTCATAAGCTTGTACAAATATTGTAGAAGTAATAAGTAAGTCAGACCTTTTCTCAGAATCATTAAACTATGGAGACTTCTTGATGGTGGAGAGGGAAACAATACTATAGATTTCAAGTGAATTTATTATTGTCTTTAAATCCAACCGTTATTTTCGCTGCAAAGGGAGTGTATTATCAAATGACATGTGCTTAGTTTTTTCATTTCCTAGAAAACAATAACAACAACAACAACAACAACAACAACCTCTGAGGTGTATTACTGTAAGATTTCATACGCAGTGTTGAGAGACAAATTATCCTTCAACCACACAAAATACATGCATGCATTCGTGACGTTTGCAAAAGAGATACCTATGACCTGGTAGCATGGGGATGCATTGATGACCCGATTCATTCGCTGCCCACCGGGGTACATTCGAAAACAACGGTTAGCACCGGTCAACGAATAATGTGCTACGCTGATCGGTAACGGCCGACTGCAGTCGAGGTTTTTCGACTCTATGTGCTCACATAGAGATCAGTGATAACTTACTTACTGCCCGTTATGCCTCCTGGCATGTAGGGCAGCAACGAAGGTCCTCCTCCATTCTGGTCTGTTCTGGGCTAGCTTCTGGACACCTCCCCATGTCAGGTTTAGAGATTTCATCTCCTCAACTGTGCGACGCCAGGTGGTCTTGGGTCGCCCTCTTCTCCTTCTTCCTTCAGGTGTCCAGTGAAGGGCAACTCTTGTGATGCTTTCTTGTTCTTTTCTCAGGACAAGTCCAATCCAGTTCCAGCGCCGCTTTGTTAGTATTTCTTCCATACTGTCTAGCTGACATCTTATCAACAGCTCTTCATTTGATATTTTGTTTGGCCAAAAAATCCGACAAATCTTCCTCAAACTTTTGGTGTGAAATATAGACAGCTGATGAATATCATTGGCTGTTATTCTCCAGCATTCTGCACCATAGAGGAGGGTGGAGAGAACGCAGCTCTGGTACAACTTGAGTTTTGTCTTGATTCTGTACTGTTGTGACTTCCAAACGTTGTTTAGACTTCTAAAGGCGTTCCTAGCTTTGCTGATTCTGTTTTTGATATCACTGTGAGCGCCTCCATCTTGTTTTACAGTACTGCCTAGATATAAGTGAACTCATCTGTTTCTGGTAGGGCATCACCATTTACATGGATTGGCAGTGGGTCCGAAACATTTAAAACCATCACTTCAGATTTCTTCTGGTTTATTTTCAAGCCGACTTGTGCAAAGTAGCTCAACCGTGTTGTTTTCTCTTGCATAATTATGTTGGTGAGTGTGTGAGACTAGGGCCAGATCATCAGCAAAGTCAAGGTCTTCTAGTGCTGAGAAGAGAGTCCATCGTATGCCTCTTGTTTTGTCTTCTGTTGTACGGCGCATTGCCCAATCAATAACGATGTTGGAGAGCAATGCTGACATCACACATCCTTGTTTGACTTCAGTCTTTACTTGGAATGCCAGGTCGCTATTTCCCACCCTGCATTTGAAGTTGGTGTAGAACGCCTTGATGAGTTCCACTATGTGCTGTGGGATTCCATACATCCTCAAGATTTTCCAGAGGCCGTCCCGGTGTATACTATCAAAGGCCTTTTCAAAGTCAACAAAGTTGATGTATATCTGTCTCTGCCACTCCGTGCACTGTTCAACGATGTTACGTAGTGCAAATATTTGGTCTATGCACGATCTCCCTTTGCGGAATCCTGCCTGTTCCTTCCGCAGCTTCTCATCGACTGCCTCTGTTAGACGTTACACAATAATGTTTGCCATAATGTTTTACTAGGTACTGATAGAAGTGTAATTCCGCGCCAGTTATTACAATTTCTCAAATTGCCCTTCTTTGGTATCTTTATAATAATGCCTTCCAACCAGTCATCAGGTATCTCTTTCTTCTGCCAAATAGCTGTGAAAAGTGGTTGAAGTAATTTGGAGGCCATGTCAGGTTCTGTCTGAAAAAGTTCGGCATTCAGATTTTCTTGGCCAGGGGCTTTTCCACTTTTTAGGGTCTTAATGGCTGAGACAATTTCCTCCCTTGTTGGTGGATCAATGCTTATTTCCAAGTCATCTCCTGCAGGTGCTACATCTGGTTCTGTTGTGGGTGAGGGTCTGCTTAGCACTTCCTTGAAGTGCTCAGCCCAACGAGCTTCCTGTTGAGCTGACCATTTTTGTCTTCTATTGGCATCTCCGTTGATCGTCTGTGTTTTCCACTCACTACTTTGGTGATCTTGTACACTTTCCCTTGTTCCCCTTTTCTAGCTGCTTCTTCTGCCTGGTTTGCTAGATCATCTAGGTATGCTCGCTTGTCAGCTCTGGTTTTTCTCTGCTCTGTTTTGTTTGTTTCTTGGTATTGCTTCTTGTATCTTTCCTTCAATCTTTCAGACTTGGTGTCATTTGTTTTCTTCTTCAAAGCCCTTCTTTTTTCAACTGCTTGCCAAGTGTCTTCACTTATCCATTCCTTCTTTTTGTTGTGTTTGTAACCAAGGCAAGATTCACTTGTCTTCACATAGACTGCTTTGGTCTGCTCCCACATGGTGTTGATATCCTCTGATTCTGTCTGGTCCAATATATCTGGTAGTGCTTGGGATCTGTTTTTGAGTTGCAGTACAAATGAACCTTTGACTTTGCAGTCTCGCAACTTTCCAACATCGAACTGTTTTTTGGCTGTCTTCTTGTGACCTTCTTTTCTGAGCTTTACTCTCAGCAGAGCTGTAACCAAATGGTGGTCGCTACCAACGTCAGCTCCACGTTTGACTCTGACATCAAGCAAAGAACGTCTCCAGGCGCCATTTATCATTAGATTGTCGATTTGATTTCGATCCCTTCCATTTGGAGAGTGCCATGTTAGCTTGTGGATCTCCCTGTGTTGGAACAAGGTTCCGCCAATGACCAAGTCATGCATGGAGCAAAATTCTGCCAACCTCTCCCCATTCTCATTCATTCTCCCGCAGCCTTCTCTACCCATTGCCCTGTCATGTTCGGTGTTGTTGTTTCCTACTTTGGCATTTAGGTCTCCCATCACTAGTTTCAGGTCATGTCCTGGTGTAGCTTCTAAAACAGACTGAAGTTGTTCATCCTTCAAGCATTTTTCGCTGTCATTTGTTGGAGCATAGCACTGGATAATAGATGTGTTGATTTGTTTCCCCCTCAGTCGTATCTTCATAAGCCTACTGCTGATAGGTTGCCACTCTATCAAACTCTTCTCCATTCCTTTCTTCAAAATGATGGCCACTCCTTCTCTATGTTGCTGGTCATCCCTTCCAGAGTACAGCACCGTTTCTCCTGTGGATGTTGTAAGCCTCCCTGATCCTGTCCATCTGCTCTCACTTACTCCTAATATATCGAACTTATATCTTCTCATCTCTGATGTTACTTGTTCTTATTTCCCTGTATCATACATTGTCCTAACATTCCAGAAACCTATTCTTGCCATTGGCTTCTTTTCGGCTTTCACCAATGGCATTCATCCTAGCATCTGCCGATAGCCCTGGAAGTCCATTACGCGTAGTAGTGTTGATTCCTTCTGTTGCTGTTTCCGTAACGTGTTCTTTTTTACAAGACAGAGTTGTTAGTCCTGTGCTCAACCCCCAACCTGGAGGACCAGTGGATTGCTCTTTGTCTGGCCTCTACCCTTCGACCTGTCCAGCATGGGGGGCCCTACCAGGAGATAAATCTCCCGCTAGCATAGGTCTAGGGGTCACTGAGAAGCACAAGCCTCCCGACCACATACAAGGTTGCAATCCAGCGGGAAGATCAGTGATAAAGCTACACACAATTCATCACGGGGATTCTCGAATACATAATCCGAGCCGGGCCAGCCTTTCCACCCTATGGTATCCCCACGCTACCGGTTAACACACACTCTTAAAAAGAAGTAACAGCTGGAATTACAATGTCCAATGGGACATAGGCCTACATGTATTGACAATCCGTCTGTCCGCCCCTTCAGAACTATATTGACCATCGTTCCGTTACCTACGATTTCGGTTTAAGTAATAGTAACAGGGCATTTCTGATTGAATCATTCGAATATGGTGTACCTACATAAAAACAATTTATCTAGAGAAAATATGATACAAGCAAAGGAACGAATGTGAGGTGCAATTTAAGTCAAGCAGATCAACGTGCATAAAGATGAAAGCCAATGGAGAGTACACCGTAATATGAGTCACAAAATCCGAATCCCATTTCTGTACTTGGTACGCTCCGATCATTCAACAATGCCGTTGTCAGTATTTGTGTGTTGGCCGCCTTGTAACCAGGAATAGAGTTAGATTAATCCGAATTCCTGCGAACCAAAGATGATGTCTGTAAAAGTAGACATTTTCGCGGTGTTGAAATTTTCGCGCATTTCGCACAACCAGAAACTAGCGCGAAAATAAAACCACGCGAATATTTTTGCACGCCATATGTTCCAGTGGTTGCTGTCTTGATTCCGCGGAATTAAAAACACGCGAAATTCAGGCTTCTCACCCGGCCAAGCGCGAAAAATAAGTCGCGCGAAAATATCCACTTTTACAGAGTGTGTGGAAATGGGTCTTAAACTCGACCCCTTTTTCTTTATTTCGGATTTTTTTTTAATACTATTAGAATGGGTATCAAAATCCAAAACTGTGCTATGTACAGTGGTGATACAGTGACCATTCAGAAACCGACAGAAAGTCGTGGGTTGGATGGAGTATTATGTCCTGTGTGCGTGTGTGTATTTTGTTATGTGTGTTTGTGTATTACTGTTCTTTGTTTGGTGGGTGTTTTTTGTGTGTGTGTTGCTGGTTTTTTTTTTTTTTCACCATCTGGACACATTGTAACTAGCCATGTAATTGATAATGATAAGTAATGCTAACATAGATAAGTGCAATGTAAAGAAGTTGAATCAATGAACTGCTAACGAGGTCTTTATAAACTTCGTTAGAACCTTTTTAGGCCTAAACTGTGAACTGGAAATGACCTCACGGCTATCAGCAAGTATCATTTAATTCTGCGCAAGCTGTCATTGACCAATTAAGATGACCAGCTTAGAAAGAAGAACAATGCTTTTGCAAATAATGATTAAGGTGGCCTTACCCTTAGGCTGGTGCCTTGTTTATCGTCCACGAAGTCGTCAGGCGGTAATATACTGTATTGACCTGCAACTCATAGAACGAACAAGCCGTAAGGGAAACAACTATATATCATTGTTTTGTCTATACATTATATAAATTATATATATATATATATATATATATATATATATATATATATATATACATGCATATGTTTCTGCATGGCGTTAGGTCTGAACATTAGAATTTTATTCTCTGTCGGTCGGCGATCGACACAAGAATATTTGCCTATCTTGACTATCAGAAGCCTGCAGCATGTAAATATCCTTTTTATATCCTTCCAAATATAGTAGGCCTATAAATTCAGTCGACGGGTTTCTGTAGGGTAATGAAAAGAGTAGAGAAAGACACAAATGGGAAACAAATTGATTTGGAAATAACCACCGGAAAGAAAATCAATCATGTAAGAAGTAATTAGAGATGAATGATCTAATTGGGTCTGCATGCTAGACTATCTCCGTATTGTCATGATAACCGTGATAAGGCAATTGGGGGGGGGGGGGGGAGTAGACCAGTTTAACAGCGAGATATTGCGTAAGATGTGTAATTATTTACTGACCTAGCTGTTAGCTTCGCATCGAACCTTTCTCATGTTCAATTAGTGTATAGCTTTGTTAGCGGCCAAATCCCAATGCTTACTCTGCGGAGACCCCACCCCCTTTTAAAATCTTGTACGAGGTGCGTTGATATAATTACTATGTGGGTCAACAGGGTATTGCAATTATCCTTTGAACTAGTGCTTGTGTAGAAGTGTCACGGGAAAGCTTACAACGCTCTCATTTTCATGCAGTGGTAATCAGAGCCTGAAAAAAAAAAGAGTGGTGCCGTGTGACAAGAATCTGTTCACATCTGACGTGGATGAAGAATTATTGTGCAAAACCACTCCTTCGGGGCCTACTTTCTCCTGCGTATGAACAATGCAGAGGTGGGAGTGAAGCCTGTATACTAGTATAATGATGAAACAAGAGTGGGCGATGTACACAGTGTCACAGTTTGATAGGGTTCATTAACAGTGAACTCTGAGCTACTTTTATTTTGTCATGGATAGGCTGCATCAAACAACAGTGTGTGTACCCTACCAGTGGCAGAATGTAGTGGCTTGCATTGACATTTCTGTCATGGACTTGGAATTTATAAAAATGTCTTCGTTGACGTCATTGTTGGAAAATACAGATGACATGATCATTTAGTAATTTCGCGTGTCAAAATCCTTCCTAAACAAAGGCAACCCCTTGATGCAACACAATTGCGCACAACTAGCTCTAGACATTTACCTCTGGATATCTATGCTATATCCAGAGGTAAATGTGTATTGTAAATGTAAATGTAAATTGATTTGTGTGTGTGTGTGTGTGTGTGTGTGTGTGTGTGTGTGTGTGTGTGTGTGTGTGTGAACGTGTGTGTGTGTGTCTGTGAAATAAAAGAGGTTGGCTCACGAATAAAGGATAATGCAATGATATTCATGACCCATTGTCGCGTGAAAAGGACAATACAGTGTATTGTGGAGTGGCTTCTTGAACTCCGCCTTTCTCGCCTTCCTTGTTGACTTATGAGTGTGTAGTATTGTCAACATAGCCCTGCTATCAGCGTTTGTTGACTGTAAGATGCGGTTCTGTCAGATTCTGTCAAGATTTCTCCCCTTTTAATAGCTAGTTTACGATCTCGTAACTTGTGCAATGATTACTCCTTAATCATGTCTGCAAGGCGTGCTCACCTGTTGTGAAATCTGTGCCGTCTGCGACCCTTTCAACTTGATTTTACGATCTGAGGAGAAGTATTATCGACGTAAGATCTACATCATACAGCAGTCAGAAGAGTTTATGTCTGTAATTAGGCCTACTTAACCCAATAGAAAGAAGGCTTGAGCGTAAAGTCCACCGGGGAACATGATTGGGTGAACGACTCTGTAAACTTCAAACGCGACATTGTGTTTCTTCGGATGAACTCTAGGGAACGTGTTAAATGTCGCAGGCACTACCGGCGAACAAAAATTGATAATGAATTTCTGCAGCCCATGAAAAATATATGAATATCTTCATATCCTCCTCCCCCTCCAGAGCAATTATTGGGTTATAGATTGTTTTTTCAAGAGGAAAATGTTCCGAAAATGATACATGTATGACTACCAAAAAAAAAATAAATAAATAGAAAGACAGGCAGACAACATGCTTGCAAATAAGAAAAGAGCGTGGACTCACGCAGTGATCGTGTCTGCGGAGGCTGACACGGGATCACATGCCAAGATAAATCTCATCGACGATAGATGGCGCTCATTCTATCTTTGAAATAAGATAGAATAAGATAACAAGGAAAATGAAAAAACAAAAACAAAAACACAACCCCATTGCATGAAAAAAAGATCTCAGCCTTCTTATCGCATTTCAGTTATCTGTAACTCGTCTGTGTCGTTATCTGTCGCGCAGTAAGATTAGGATCAGTGTGTGTCCTACGTAATAAGCTATGCCCCAGCGGTGTATAGCTGTGAAAAAAAAAGGTATTAGTGGACATCCGTCGTTCGTGCTTCAAGCCAACAGTTTGATAAATGTTTCCATTTTTTCGCTCTCCAGTCATTTATCTATTTATCTATTGATCAAAGTGTACGTCTGACTGATCTATCTACAAAACATGTACATGTTGATGATGTATTCTACAAACGTATCAAATGTAAAACCATGTTTTATCTTCTTCTATCTATATCTGTCTGTCTGTGTGCCATAATACAGGTGTTGGTGCAATGAGGGGGGTTTACCAGGTAGTCCCCTACATGAGTTGTGTGGAAATCATCGGGCAGCAATGGGGAGATGAAGCACAGACCCTCACGCTCGTCGTCCAGGGCATCGGCTACCTAGTGGGGGCGCTGCCATCAGGTAAACACATCCAGACTTTTATACCTCAGTGGATTCCAACAAATCTCAGTTGAAATTGATTCTAGGTGTCGGAATACTGAGAAAAATCACTCTCGTGGGCATTGTCTAAGCGCTGTCAGTTTTTTTTGTAAAAGATACATTGTAGTTTACAAAGTTGTAACCTAATAAAATCAAATTCTGAACCTTGTCATTGCACTCTGCTCGCCCAACCATGAGAAAAACAAAAAGACGAAAATATATTCATATTTCATATATTCATATATTCGGCAAAACAAGTCGCAAGTTATACAGAGAAGATGAACCAGACTGTCAGTAAACCACTTTCATCGGCCTATAAAAAGTTTCAATTTTCCATACGACCTGGTAATAGTCACATTTACTCATTTACTGAAACTCACTGACCCTCATTGCAAGTTTATGCGCATTTGTCATGTCTCCCATCAACTTTGCAGCTAAGCGTACAAAAAGGTCTCGTAAAGGGCAATGAAATAAGCCTTTCCAGACTCACTCACACCTTCGTGTCCAATGTTGCTAGGTAAATCAGGGACGTATCACCAAACATAGAAATGCCATCAATGTTAACCCCTCTCGGAAAAAAACAAACCCACTAACCAAACAGTAGGCTGTGGTTTGTCAGGGTGAATTCCTCTTCAACATGCACCACATCCGGAGGCTGAAAGTGTACTTCATTAAATTTGGTATCATTGTTTTCGTTTCAGCCCGAATTCACAGAACACCGATGGGTTTTTTTAAGTGGTAGGATTATAATCTCCTGTTAACCCTTTGTGTGCTTTGCGTGCCGATTGGCACAGAAAACCCTATAGCCTTCTATACACCGTCCAAAGTTCCTGACACAGAAAGGGTTGAGGCAGAGGTAGACTATAGAGAGATCTGGTCAGAGTCTGAGCATAAAAACCACGCTTTAAATAACTTTCAGGGTCGAAGGACATTATTTACGCTGTACCAAAAATAAAACCCTCTGAAGTTTCCATCTGTCTACATTTTACATATTACTCTCCATTGATGTTATGATGTGAAATTCCACACACATCATCGTTATTGTTATTATTTTACAATATTTTCTGAATGAGAAAGATCAATTTATGTGGTATTGTAAATGAGCTTTCTCTTTTTATTGCCTGTGATTTTTAGGACCGCAGTAAGGGGATAGCGTGGCTTTTCCCGACTTTTTGAAACGACAGATATATGTGAGAACATAACGTGTTTTACGCAATTGCTCACGGCTTCAATTTGTTTGCTCACACATCCCGCAGGCGCCATCTACGACATCACGCAGTCATACCGCACGTGCCTTATGATGGTTTTCGTTCTTTTCATCGCGTCGTCGATGGCGCTATACATCATTCAACTCTTCGATCGCTTCTGCGCCAACAAGCCGAAGGCGCAATGCGTGGACATTAATTCCAAGACTGTGTCCGTTCCAGAGGCGTTTGTCCGGAGGCATGAAATCGTACTGGATAGAGTGACTTCAGTGTAGTATCTTTATTCATGTAACATGAGGAGGGGAAATGGGAAATTGTATTTTTTATGAGGGAATGACGTTGATTTACTGTTCTGGTGATCTTCGACACAGCGTAACGTTATTATGAATCAGTATTGTCTTTTAATATTGATTTTTGTGAATTCCTCTCATAACACTGCCATAGTAAGGTCTCGACTGTGGCTTTTATAATAGGATTTTGATAGATTTGACTTATCGTAGAGCGTGTGAGAAACTGTATGGCAACACACCCAACACATGTCTTGATATGCAAAGTCCATATAAAATCCTTGTTAGAAAGGTCAATGAAAATGTTTGGCGCATATTTCGTCGAACACAAGGAGTCAGTAGTCTCAATTGTTATCAAAGACACATCGAAATTTTGGACGAAACAAAGCAAAATTCCAATAGGTGTAATAAATAATACACCGCCAATATTGTCTTAGGGCTGGGAGCTACAGCACACACCCAAATGTGTACTCCAATATTCACATTGTTTGTTTCTGAAGCTGCATAAACTGACAGATTTTATTTATGATGATAGGGCAAGATATTGAAGAATGTGCAATATACACATATTTATTTCACGTCGACCGTGAAAGGAACTCTGCTCTCGTTAACACTTAAACACCATTTCATGGTTCTCAGAAGCCTCGTATACCACATGTGTTAGTGTTGAGTGTTCATAGCTACAGAGGGCGCAAATCATAATGTTTTTAACCAGCAGAGCAAAGTGCCAATATCGTGCGTGTGTGAGCCTCCTCGATGTATCGCAGTTATTTCGACCCCATGATACGCTCTCCGCTGTCCCGACTGTGATATTTTCCGTAAAAAAAAACCAAAAAAAGCTATTAGGGCCTGCCCATTTTATCAGTAGCACTGTACTGACGCAATCAAGGTTTTTGTTATTGTTGTCACGTGACCAGATAGTCTTGGTGTCACGTGATCGTTACATCTCCCTGGGTTATTCTCTTTCTGAATTGTTTCCCTTGTTATCAATTCGTAAATAAGAGTATGATGGAGAGTATTGTCAAGAAACAAAAGGAACACCAAGCGGCAAGAACGGTTGAATGAAATCAACGAAAAAAAAAAAACAGAAAAGAGAGGGGGAGAGAGAAAGAAATATATGTAGATAGAATGAAAAAAGCAATATATATCAATAGATACTTAGTATATAATAGTAAGAAAGATGGGAAAGGTATAATAGGAAAAGCAGCTACACCGTGTGTGACTTTGGTAAAGAGCGTACATGATGAGATGCTTTCGTTTATCAAATGGTTGTGTGTGGTTCTCATCGAGCAACAGTAAATCTTCCTACAGGTTTGGTATCGCTTGCATTGTCTTACACTGTGTTTTTTGCAAGCTACGATTTCTGCAATCTGCGAAACCACTGTAAAATAATCTACCTCGAAAGCTTCTCAGATGCAAAAATATATTTTTATACGGCAATGTGTACTTTCTGTACTCCAACGTGCCTATGAGTGAAATTCCAGTGCCTCTTGTTTCGGAACGTTCTCAGTTACTTTTATACGGTGCATATCACTCGCAATGATTGTCATGGTTGTGAAAATGAACTTTCTACATGTAAAATTTATGACTTCAAGTTCAATTTGAGGCATGTTCACGGTCCATGAAACAAAGGGAAGGCGACTGACTATACCACTGTAGAATAAACGAACTAAGCGGAAAATATTTGCTTTTAGTGTTGCTTACGCCTATAAGCAACAAAATAGGAAAGGATAACTTTGACACATTCCCTTCTTAAATGTTTGACATGACTGTCTTAATAAGGGTGTGGTCGCATGACGAAACATAACATTATCCTTGTTTTAGATTAGTACATTATTTTGCAGCAGTCGACTGTTGTGCAGCCTTTAGTTTGCGATAGTCTGACTCACACCCTTGGGTGTCTTCACTTATTCGTTGCATCCACGAATGCGATATAAAAATAAAGACATGCCGGCAAGGTGCACGTATTGTTGAAATCCGGTTACTAGTACTGTACAGACTTACTTCTAAAAGTCAGAAGCTGTATTATATAATGCAATATTTGCAGGAAATAATACATTATTATGTACGATGCAATGCCCAGACTAGTGCATAACTTGAGAGGCAACCAAAACTGTGCGTTAGGGTATGTACTAGTATACCCAAACCATACAATGTGTGTACTTGCAGCACAGTATTGGCACGCGATCACTAGCTCGATAATGTCGACCAATTTGCACAAAAATGATAGTAAAGGAAAATAGATAAGTAAATAATTGATTAAATAGATGAATAACAAAATGAATATGTAACTGAGATGAAATAGAAAAAAACGCCCTGAAACAAAAACAACATTAAATCACGAAGAATAAAAATTTATATAATATTAGCTGATTTATGTTGGGAAAGAAATTTCACAATCACCTTTATTTGGCATGCATTAGTTGTAAGCTTAGTTTCCAGAGGACTTGTTGAGGTATCTAATTCTTTTTAACCCTCTCGGTGCCAGAGACTTTGTACAGTGTGTTGTACAACGCTATCTGTGCCAATCAACACTCAAAGCACACAGGGGGTTAAAGAATGCTGCCCTTCCAATCGCAGAACAGATTTTAAAAATGGTCTGTATTATTACTTGTACACAACCAAATTTCATTCATATTGTTACGCGTGGTGGAGATAATGTGTGTAATGTCAACAACACCAAAAATGAGGCTGCATTGTAATTCTCTGCTTTTGGTGACATTATACGTGTTAAACTCGAGTCAAGGATATCACTCTGCAAAGTGTGTAAGGGTAACGAGAAAGGGCTTTTTTTATTTCGGATCATTCTGTACATAAAGAGCTTTATGAGCGTAAGCCGGGCAAGTCATTCCCATTTAGACATTTATCTTTTATTACTCTTTTCTGGTTTATGATTTTTTTTTTCTACTAGCCGCTGTGCAATGTGATGTCCCATTTGTTCTAGCACGCTCTTTTTTTTTCGTGTGTGACATTACTTGAGAATCCGTGTTATATGTTACTTGTAACAAGTGTAATGTATCATGTCATGGCAATCTGGTAGTATTTCGTCACTTTTTACCCTTTTTTTGGCTGTCGAATGATATGGATCTTTCGACTCTTCTTTTTTAGTATGTTCGTTTTGTTTTGAGTCGTGTTTGCCTTTGTAAGATGGTTCATTATTTTTTTTTATGCTCCCACCTAAAAGCACTACTGACGTGCCTGGAAAAATGAATGCAAATTGCCTTCTTTCAGTACCTTTCAATTTATCTACAAAAGTGAGTCTGACTGATTTTGAACATTCACAACACTGTTGAATGATGGCACGAGATTTGTTTCGGTTATTGTTACGTATACTTTTATCGTTGATGTGTCCTTTGTGACGTCATCTCAAGCAGTCCTGTTGTCCTGTCTTTTTTTTTTTTTTTTTCTCTGTTGGTCTTTCACTCGAGTGTGAATAGTGGATGACAAGATCCTGTACAGTACACAGGGTAAACGGTGAAGTGTTTTCGTACGACATCTATATCGCGAATGCTAGGTCGCAATCAATGCATACTGACTGTGCAAAAGTTTGTTTGTTTGTTTGTTTGTTTTTTAATAGAGTGTGTCATTTAATTCTGCAGGCTGGTTCGTAAGTAACTTTAAAATGTAAAGTAACATTTTGTGCATACTGACATGTTTATAAATTTGATATAAAACATGTAGCTAATGATAGATTGTGCGTTTATATACTTCCCCAGGATTGTTCTTTGATTGTATTCCAGTGTTATCTTCTTGTTATTGTTGTTGTTTTTGTTTTTAATCTTTTCATGAGCGACTTATAGGGCCTATACTCTTTTTTTTCCTCATCATGAACCACATCCGTTTAGAAGAGGAAAAAATAATGTGAAAACACAAGACTTCAAATGACGTTGAAATACGCTCCCACACAATCGAGAGATCTAAAATTTCATTTCACCATTGCCTGATAAGGAATGATATTTGTGATATAATGTTAAGGAAATATTCATAGAAGATCAAAATTAATTCATAGGAGGATGATATTCTCATCATGATTTTTTTTTTTACGGTTTTGACTAAAAACTAGTATTTCCTATCGATGCTGCATGGTAGTTTTATATCAGTGTTCAAACAGTGACATCACATACTTTACCTTCTTCATACCACATTCTCGGGGTATTGACAGACGACGTTGGAGGAAAGGAGCACTAAATCTTTTGATGAAATTCTCATTTTGAGTAAAAAAAAGAAGAAAAATTAGCATGTAGAATACGCTAAGCCTTCCGATTCGCAGCTTTCAATGTTTTAACAATAATATCTAACCAATGGTTTGTCACGTAGTGATACGAGTAATAATCTGTCTTTGTCAAAGACAAATTCCGTAAATTTCTTTCCTCTGCTATAGACGTGGAATAGAAAAACTGTCAAAATATCCCTATTGTGCTGTGTCGATGATGTCACAATAACAATTCCCGTCCAGTCTCTGGCTTACTATTTTGTTGAAAGCTTTGGCTTATTATAGCACATTGTAAAACGTAAACTAGATTCTCACTACTATTTGATTTTATACTGTTGTTTCTTTTTTTTTTTTTCTTTGGTTACGTTAAGAAATCTCCAAAAAAGTCAACCTCAGATATTTTGTTATCCCTTAATCCGCGCTGAATCTTCGGTTTTGAAAGGGAATATGATATATTTTTTTTTTCGATGATGTAGTAACTGACATATTTGTATAAGGGTAGCTCTGGGGTTTTTTTTACTAAAGAGTGCACGCTTGTAAAAAATTTAAAATGCTATATTGAAATGTTATACTATAGCAGCCTATATAGTGAGACACCCAACTATAAAGCCGTTCGTAAAGCGCTGAACAAAACCCTCCGTATATGATGTATGGAGACTAGCCTTTACTGTATATTCCTCCTCAAATTGAATGTCATGTTTAAGAATCCGGCGTTGTGTGTGACGTCACACCGGTCACATTGGATGCCAATACCGACTTGAACGCCCGATATTAACCTTCTTCTTGTGTATTCGATTGTGAGCAGTGAAGCGCTTGAATGCCGATGCGTCAAAGGTCCACTTTCAAATAATTACATTCATGTCTCTATAGGTATAGAAACCGCGGTTAAACAATCCGTATCAGTTAGGGTATTGGCCGACAACTCGTCGCAGCACGAGGCATGCAGACTCACAGATATGAGTGAATATTAGATCGTGTGTAACATATTGATCCTTAATTGCTTTATAGCTTTAATACAGGGGCTGCAGAACTGTTTTTTTTTTCTCTACGCATGACTATGTATGGAGGGGAGGGCGTAGTGTTCATGGTTTTGTAAGTCAAGCATCAAGTTCCCTACCCCCCCCCCCCCAAACTTCTCTTCGATTGGAAGAATCCCCAGGCCGAACGCTCGAAAGTCATGATTTTTTTAGTGTGTGTACTAATTCTTTAAGATTTTTCCTTCTTTTTAAACCAAAAGTGCAGGGAGATGGGGGTCACCCCCCTCCCGTTAGGTTGCCCCTATTGTATGTGCGGACTATGTGTATGCATTTTGGATTTATTGTTGGTGTTGTTTTGTTTTTAAATCATCTTCTCATGTATTCGGTTGAGTTCAACACTGATAATGTAACTGATAACTTTTGCATCGTGAAGTGTATGGGATGATTTCGAGCCCTAGAATCAAGTAAGCAAGACGGATGAATAATAATTACATGTGTATTATAATTATAAGCGTGATTTCTCACATTGTTTCTCTTTCAGTGAAGGATGTTCGAACAAGCTTATTAAAGAGGCTATTCGGTCAGTACCTGGCCATCTCCATGTAAACCTAATTTTTACATTTCTGTTTTTTTTTTTAGGCCCACATTGAGGTTAGGTATTTCATGGCTTTATTGATAAGTTGCATATAATATACCCCTCTTTGTAATACCACAATACTTCACCTATAAATTGCGTGTAAATGTAAAATTGATAAACTCTGAGCGAAGCTGTCTGTTTACATCTTGCCTGGTTTATGTGAGTCAAAAGTCAGAGCGATAGCATCAATTCTGGGGTCATTATGTTGGACAGTTGGGACAAAGTGTACAGAAGTTGATCGTCACTTTCCATAGATATACCTTGGGTTCTTTCACGCTCCCTAGCATTCGCCATTATATTTCATTCTTTTGACAGTGTCTATATACATACAGGACGTATGCGATATCAGTGAAGAGCGTGTTGATTCCAACAACAGGATCGTGATGTAACAGTGTGTTAACGTGTAGATTGTGATAACAATGTCAGTGTTTCCGTAAATGTACTAGAAGTAACTGTCGTAGCCACTGACGTGAAAAAAAAAAGAAGTATCGATGTTCATTGTTTAGTGAACTGAAGAGTTACACATTAAAAGTTACTCTGTCTTTTTGTTTAGTGTATGTATGAGACGCAATGATGTTATTGTAATGTTTACATGTATTTTGTGTAAAAAGGTAACTTATATACGAATTCGTAAAAAAAATATAGATGTTATTTGCCTCGAACAGACTATTGACACGTGTTTGTTTGTTTGTTTTTCTTTGTTTCTTTGGTTTGTGAGCGTATATTACTATATACTGATAAAAGGATGCGAGTTGTTGAGATGTATGCTACCAGTCTATGGAATGGAGGGGGGGGGGGGGGGGGGGGGGGGAGGAGTGGGTAGATGGGGTGTGCGATGGGGTTAGGAATGGTAGTGCGTGTAACAATTAAAGGCCTTTGCCGGTTTCACCAACAGGCAATAACATTATTTTAAATTAATAGACAAATTCTTGCAACACAGATCTGGGCAATGTACAGTGATGTATGACATGTATCATGTATTTCATGCTGATGTGTGAGGTTTGATGATGATTCAACAACAGCCTTCACCACTGCAACAATGATAATGATGATTATGATTGATCATTTTTATGATGGTTTATAGAAGTGGTTATGATAATGCCAAAGGTATTGAATGTGATGATGATGATGACTATAATGACGATATGGTAGAAATACACTGTAGTAACTTTTCAGTCGGAGCGCAAAGGTGAGACTAGTTTAATGTTATTGGTCTTCGTATAGCATGCATGTGTCGAGTTTATTATGTGAAGTATATCGCCTGATCTTGTTCCTCCACGGCTAGTTAGTCTTCAATTTTCAATGCACGAACTTATTTAGATCTGCCTAGAAGTGACTGAAATCAAGAACTGGTTGCTGAATGCAGATAAATACAGCGCACTGACATAAAGTCGTCCACCAGCGTATGGTAGGCTGTGTGACCGGAAGGCGAGCTCCATGCAGTCAAAACGTCACTTCCGTCTCAATATTGTGATATCATTTTCAGGCTATCGTCAAGGACATTCAAATCTGATAAGGAGAGTATCTCCGCAATTTCAGGGCATGGAGTATAAGTAATGATTTGCAAAATTACGTGTTATAGTTATCAAAACAAAAACAAACAATCACGTCAACATTTAGAGAGGGAGCGATGATTTCGTAATTAAATAGAAAATGTGTGCACACGGCAAGACAGACCTGCAAGTTGTTTTGAGAGATGAGAAGAAGAAGAAGAAGAAGAAGAAGAAGAAGAAGAAGAAGAAGAAGAAGAAGAAGAAGAAGAAGAAGAAGAGAATGGCAATGACAAACATATTGATATTTCATTCCGGTATTACAAATGGACGAAACCTGTGCCATTTCTCCCCACAGCTGGTGAAGACCTCTCCAACGTGAATCAACCAGTTGAGTAGGCCCTATATAATATACTGCTCAAAGGCATGGTTTTATATCTCTTTCAGGAGCAATCAGGCCAACAATAGTTCTAATTTGCATGTCATCCCCCGCGCCCCATGTAACGATAATTGCGTCTTATCAGAGATATAAATAGAGAGATAGAGATAGAGAAATAGAGATAAAGAGATAGGGAGAGAGAGAGAGAGAAAAAAAAAAGGTATGGAGAGGGAGAGAGAGAGGGAGGGAGAGAGAGAGAGAGAGAGAGAGAGAGAGAGAGAGAGATACTAAGAGGTATATCACTGGAAGTGTTTTTATACTCATGCGTGCTCCATCTGATGACGGACTTACTTTAAAATGCCAAAACGAAAACAAAAACAAAACAAAGCAAAAGAGATGGCGTTTTGCCATTAAACTCTTGATAAAGACAAGGGCGTTAACTTACCTCGAACATCAGCTATGGTATGTGCACTATTACTACTTAGAGGCAACTAAATCATTCTTACCCGACGTGTTATTATTATGATGTATGAAAATGTATATGCATAATTATACAGGCCTATTATAATTTCAGTGAAGGAAGGTTAAGTTGTACTAAATTCTGAAGTATAGAACAATAAGAAGACCTGGTTTCGTTGATAGGGCTTCAGACCAGCAGAACAGAGAGAATTGAAGGGAAAGAGAGAGAGAGAAAAAAAAAATCTAAAATAGAAGGGAGGTGAGCGTCTGTATGTATATATAAGGGCTTATTGCGTAACCGAAGAGGGCGTTTGGGGATTGTATTTAGGCAACAACTGTTTGTGACAAAATGAGGGGAAATCCCCCTATTTTCTTGGTTTTTATTATTAACGACAATAAACTTGTACATCATAGCATGTATAGATCATGAGAAGGATAGTCAAATAAAACATTTCACTATACAAAATACATCTTTGTTGTTTAGACGCTGTCGTTAAGAGGGTTTGTTGAGAAAAAAACAAACGAATGAATGAGTAAACAATGAAAACAAAGGCACATCAGATTGCCTGGTTGATATTTCTTCTTTTTAGAGGGCATTGCACAAAATAAAAAAGGGCTATTACTATTACTACTACTTGCTACTATATACTACTACTACTACTACTACTACTACTACTATTACTACTACTACTACTACTACTACTACTACACTGCTTCTACTACTACTACTACTACTACTACTACTACTACTACTACTGGTATATACTTCTACTATACTACTACTACTACTACTACTACCACTACTACTACTACTACTACTGCTACTACTATATACTACTACTACTACTACTACTACTACTACTACTACTACTACTACTACTACTACTTGTTTATAGGTATATTGTACTACTTCAATCCTCGGTGTGACGATTATTTCAGCAATAGCCTTTATGGTGTGTGTGTTTTTTTTTTTTCAATGCTACGATCGCTTTAATGCAGGCGAGAAAACAGCAGCACACATGGGAAGGCAAATCTGCAAGTCATGATAAAGAATGTAGTGATGTAGAGCAAAGTATTATAGACACACGAACTTGCAAGTTATACGTGTAAAAAAATCGTTGTATTCTCTTGCTTGAAACGTAATTATGGAATAAGGATACATAGTTTCATGAGGGAAACACAAGGTGAAGGTCGTCATGCTCTGTCCATACTCAAATCTCAACAATAACAGATGAGTGGAGGCGATTGGCAGGTATGTGCACAAGTACGAAATCATTATCATTAAATGACAAGTTCACCTTTATACTATCCGTATGCTGAACCTACACGTGTAATATCGTCTTACAGCACGGACCTTTATTTTGAGATGTAGGGCCTGAATGTGTGTTTTTTTTTTAACTTCCCCGCTGTGATAATGGAATATTGCATGTTAAAAGCATGCTTAAAGATTTTTTCTAAGTTTTATTTGATGTGTGACTTTGGAAACGAAATTAATTGTTAATTTCATTGGTCCCTTCAATGTTCCAATAGGGGTAAATTATCATGAAGTTCTATATATAATGTATTGAGTAACCCACATTCCTACAAGCTTGACTTTTACTTGGGTCCCTCTTTTCCATTAACGCAATCATTTTGAACATTGTTAACATTGTACGTTTTGTTTTCTTTGAATCCTTATCAATAACAAACACGTATTATCGGAAATGAAATTTCATTTGAATTTGAAATTTGAAGAATGCCTGTGTGATTTCCTGTTTCATTGTATTTAATACGGAAATGATTTTGACCATAAATATGAAAATGTCTCTTTGCATGTACGTATCACTACTATCATTATTATTATTTCTGTTAAAGAGGTTTTACTCGGAAATGAGAGCTTTCCTTTGAGTAAAAACAATTGATGTTACTATATTATTTGCCATCGCCAGCGTCTGGACTGGACACGGGTATACCTCCACAGTTTGGGAGTCATTGGGAAAATTACTGGCAAGATTTGGCCTCTCGTAGTTGTCTTTGATTTCCTGAAAATGGTCTGCTGATTCTGAATCGGACGATGCGAACTGTGGAGGCGTCTGGTACTGATGGAGCGTACCAGTAGATCCCTGACTTTTGGAAAATTGAGGCTTCTCATAGCCATCATGACCTAGCCGTTCTGTTGGCCCCGCAGTACCGAAGTTCGACTCACGAGGACCAGCACGTTTCTTGCCAAAAGGTCGCTGCAGATGTTGATAATCTTGTAAGTCAACATCAGCGGCTTCAGGAGGAGAAGGGAGCATTCCCAAACCTTGGTAGTCATTTGGAGAATTACTGTCTGCAGTGAATAACTCGCCATCATCATAGTCAATTTTCTTATTTGCAGGTCGTGCAACCTTAGATATTGCGGGTCTTTGAAGCATATCGTAAGTCTCAGGGTTATCCATGGATGGCGAACTAATCTGAGGTTTTTCGTATCCACCATCATCCCCATCCACTGATGCAGGAGCCGGGTCTATGGGGGAACAAGATGTCTTCGTCATAGGTTCTTCGTAAGCCGATGCTTTTGGTGCTGGAGTTAGAAGTGTGTCACAGACATTTTCTCGTGATGGATCTTGAGTTTGACCATGGTCCTTGCCGTTTGTCTTTTCTGCTCCTGTAGATATTCCAAAAGTACCCCGAACACTTTGGTTAAGAAGTGAGTACTCATCGTCTTCACCAAAGATAGCAGGAGAGCCTAGGTTGGTCGTCGCGTGATGATAACCACAGGATACGCCACCAGGTTCAAGGGTTACATAGCTGCGGTCGTTATGACTCGGCTCCAGATATCCAATTTCTCCTATTCTTGGAGAATCCGTTGCTTGCTTCTCATCCTTAATACCTTCCTTCGTCATAGCAACTTGTGTGGTCTTGACATCCGTCAAGATCGTATTCGACGCGGAATTTGGGGTGAGACCTTTGTAGGGACTAACAACGATGCCGGAAGTCGGGGCTCTCTCTTGCCGTTCCTCTGGGTTGCTGTACTCATGATGCTTGCTTGACCCGAAAGGTAGGTGAATATCCTGCTCCTGTATCTCGTAGTAGACACTGGCATTCAAAGAATCATTTGATGCTTGCAAATTTCTCCCCACGGAGCTTTGAATGATGTCTGCATTCTCCGGCGTTCTCCCCTCTGTAGCCGCGGAGATATTTACGTCCTCAGGTAGGCAGTATCGTCTGAAGGCAGAATGAAAAAAAAAATCCTTCATTTTTTTTTACCCACAAGAAGGACACTGGCATTCGCTTAAAATATTACTAGAGTGGATGGCAGACCTGACACGCATGGTCATCCTGACTTTAAGCTAAACAAAATAAAACAAAACAAAGCTACATTTATATAAAGTCAGCGTGTGTTAGTGTAAGCGGAGCAAAAGCAGGATAAGGATTTTGAAAGACTACATCTTTCTTACTTTCGCCAGCACTTGACGAACACCAAACTCGAGGCTACAGCAAGGACGATCAGACACACTGAGATGATCACAGGTGTAGTGTACTCTTGGCTATCTGTAGAAGGAAATAGACAAAAACAACATATTCATTAGATCCCATGCAAAGTCGTCTTTTTTTTGTCCAACTTCAATACAAAGTTAGAAAGGAAAAAGCTCACTGTTATGAGTATCGATTCAATCTTTAAAACACACACGCACACACACAAGTTTGCTTCATTTGGCGTATATATTGTATATGTGTGTGTGTGTGTGTGTGTGTGTGTATGTTTGAGACCCAATGTGCACTTCCAAAGCGGATTATACGTATTTACGTAAATGTAGATTATTAAATGCTGTTTGCGTTCAGTTGTTTTGTTGAAGGTGTACGTAAAATGATATAGTACGTATTTTAACAGTTTGTTTGCATGTACGGAGCCCCTCTACACAAACCGGGTTGTTACGATATTAGCGCTAAGTAGAGTTAAAGTATCCATTTTCATGTATTTTTTCGTATTCCTTGTTATAACGGAAAATAAAATGCATTACAACCAAATATACTAAGTACTTTATATGCGGAGCATCGCACCCTCATAGAGGAATATGTGTACTCGTGAAGAATATGAATACATATAACTATATATACACATATATATATTTTCAGATGCACATATAATTATATTTGCATATAATCATCCTTTAAATTGGATCCTGATATATTGTTTATTTTATGTTCAGACACTTAATACAATGAAATATTTTTACTGGAAAAATGTACGATTGTTAAATAGATTTTGGTCTGATACTTTGATTAATCACCAAAATATGTTTTGCATATAAGTATATTGTAGCGTGTTCATTTTTAGTTCATGAAAGTGTGTTATTACCTGCCATGTGTCCAGAATACGACCATGGACTTGATATATTATGTTATATTAACATGTTCTTTGTAGTTTTTTTTTTCACCTATAAACACCTAATTACACGATATTATTATTATTATTATTACTATTATTATTATTATTATTATTATTTCCATTATTAGTATTGTATTTATCATCATCATATCATTATTTCATTAATTTGTCGTAACTTCAAAATTACCCAAAAAAAAAATATATATATCTTACTGCTGCCAGAAAAATCAGTAGGTTTGGACAAATCATCGCTGGTAGAAGAATCGTGATCCTCGTTTCCGTCCTTAGGCTGTATGGAATTGTTTGAACGGCTGGTCGCTGCAAGAAATAAGACACAGAAAATGAATCGATGGCTGTCAGGCTGACATAATTCCCCAGATTAAAGCATCTATGATTCGTCACAGTGGTAACAGGAGAAGATATCACGATTCGAAAGGGCGTACGTAGTCTTATGTAGCCCGGGGGAAACAAAATAGTAATTAGATAGTCTGAGATTTTTTTTTTTTCAATTTTTAGCCAGCTTTATCGTAATTCTAATAATTCTATTTCTAAATCAATTGGTGAGAATCAGCGTGTGTAACTACTTCAAGATCTTTAAAGCACTGTTTTCACAATACACTTACACATCAATAGCATATGCCAGTTATTCATTAATGTGTGGTAGTAATACCAAATTTTTAATAATCAACATTCAAATCATTCATCCCATTAATCAATCAATTGATTGCCCATTTATCAATCAATCCATCGAACCATCAATACATCAGCCGATATATCAGTAGGTCAGTCATTGAGTCGTTCAATCAATCAGTGAATCAACTCAATAATCGATAATGTCGATCTGGCACTTTTTATTAATCATGCATACAATTGTGACTGACTGACTTATTGATTGATTGATGAAATGAATGATTAATTGATTGACTGATTGATTGATTAATTGATTGAATGATTGATCGCTTGCTTGATTGTTGTTTGATTGATTGATTGGATTGATTGATTGATTGATTGATTGCATTGATTGCATTGATTGCATTGATTGAATGATCTTAGGATGCATTAATTTTGTACTTTTCTTCTTGACTGAGTGACTGGCATGTGGGTTCGATATGTCTGTGCATGATTTGTGATAGCTGTGCTTAAAGCATCTTGATGTTGTTAATCAATCTTCCATATCACAATGGAATCATTTAAAACGTGACAGGAAATCGCCAGAAAATTCCTAAGCTATCATAACATAATCAAAACTGTGAGCACAACAGCAATTTGTTAGAATGAGAACACTTATTTGGACTGCTGGCTGAATTTTCCATCTTCTTTCCATTTGGCGCAAGTCATTTTTTCACACTCTGGACAAAGAGTGTCAGTGTTCAGCCAAGAGTGAACGAAACATTGTTTTGTTGATTGCACTTGATAGATGAGACTATTCGGCATCCATCAATATGACAAACCTCCGAGTCATTTTGAGCTGGAATCATATTTTTTTTTTCAAAAGTGTAACATTTTTTAAACGCTCTCTCTCTCTCTCTCTCTCTCTCTCTCTCTATATATATATATATATATATATATGAAGACCTGAATATAAGAACGACCAAAGTCAAATTTTTGGCCAAATTTAGTTTGACATGGGGATTGTAGCTAATGCTAATATTAATCGTGTAAATAAATGAGAAATCCTAATTACCCCCGGAAGTGCCTGAAATGAATGAGTGAAATCTTATATGAATGTAAGAATGACCCAAGTCCAGGACTTGGGTCATTCTTACCTTCATATTATAGCGCCCTCTCTCATCTCTTCTCTCATCTCATATAGCAGCCTGACATGTATATGATTCAAAGAATGACCCAATCCATCTCACAAAATGGCCTCTCCACAATAATGTAAATGTTAATTGTCATAATAATATACTGTAACAAAATTAGCCTTTGGCCTGAGAGGGCAGCAAATAGAAAATCTGATTCAACTGCTGTGTAGAACCCATGAAGGATAGACACACACATGTGTAAATGAATGCTAGTGTGTCCAGGGGGCTAGCACCCCTTGCCACTTGGCCTGGGGTATAAAAGGCCACGTGTGTGCAGTGAAAGTTCAGTCTTGCAGGAGTCTTACAGTTCATTCAGTTAGTTCTACAACTCAAGAAGTGAATGCAGGGAAGCTGGGAGTTTCTACAGTGCATGCTTGCAGTGTGCAGCTGCAGTATTATATTAGTAGCAGTGTGCAGATCCAGTTCGAACTACATATAACGCAGGCATTTAACTTCGATCAGCGTTCTCCAGATAGCAGTTCGTTCTGTACCACAACTGTGCCGTTCATGTAATTACCGCTGCGGCTGCTTGGTCTTGTTGCTACCACTTTACCAGCAAATACAGACAATTGAGATGGTAGGGCCTATGTATTATTAGTTGCTTCTGGTGCAAGTTATTATCGTGAAGCCTTCTCATGCGATCATGCTGATGACAATGATTGTGTGACGTGTGCCATGCCAGATTGCGTAGTTCTACATGTGAATGAAGAGTGTAGGCCTATTTGCCAGCAGCGATGGCCTGAGGTGAAGTGCGTGTGTGTAAGGGATTATGAGTGCTTGAGCCTTCTAATACTCCAGCAACAAGTATAGCACAGCATAAACATCAATTACCCAAAATCGCTACAATATGTTATGATTTCTAAATACAATGTTGCCTTCCCATCACAGTTAAATAGAATACTATTGGACAGATATGAAAGATAGGCCTATGAAGTTGTTGTTGTTGTTTTTTTTTTTTAGTTTACTCGAAATGGCCTGCCATGGACTTGGGTCGTTCTGATATTCAGATACGCATATGGATACTATAAAATTGAAAAATTGTAAAATCGTTGTTTACTTCTTCTCGATCCCGATCAAATTTGATGCACCGTGTATCATTAGCCAAAATAAGTGAAGAGATAATACGTGGGATTGAATGTGAAAAAAAGAAAGATATGCGTCACTTATTTCCCTCGCTGAATTTCGTAGAACCGTCAGGGTATTACTTCTTATGCAGTCCTATTTCTCACATTGTCAAGCACAATATCGCTCCCTTTTACAAAAAGAAATAATGATAATAATAATTGCAAGTGATACGTTAGCGGGACATTTACTTGTTAACATCAATTAACAAGAGAAAAAAAAAATAAAGTTAGTAAAATCAATTTCTATAGATGTGTCAGAGAGGGGGGTACGTTTAAAACTTAATACATGGTACATGGTACACGGTCTATTCAAGCGCTTAATCTTTTACCAAGCCGTGCTGGCTGCGCCACGATTGGGACAAAACACAGGATGTAAACCACTGGAGCAACAGCAATGAAGGGATTACCACATCAGGTTGAAATTAAGCATGTTCTTTAGCACATTCTGCACTTGATTAATGCTAACTTTCAAAGCAGTAGGTCAATCTTGTACAAGTTATTAGACTTTAAAAAATGAAGAGTGTGCAAAGGATTTCATGACATGAAAAGCGGCCTCTAAGACAAGCCTGATCATTCTATTCTCCCCCCCCAAAAAAAAAAGGGTTGTAGAAAAACTACTAAACACACACGTTCCCATTCATATTATGATACCAAACTGAAGAATAATGTAGAAGAACAATAGCTCTTTTAGAAAATATGAAAAACTCAAGATTGGCTTAATTGAACCAAACCACGTATTTCAACTCGAGTCCTCACATAAAATCAAGTGGGTGTGACTTATTGTTTGTTGTGTGGTGCACGGTCACATATATAACGAGAGTAAAGAAGAGGAGGTAGACGTAGCTTTTAGCAGCTGAACACACACTTTTCACACTATATTATATATATATATATATATATATATATATATATATATATATACGTATCCGTAAAGCTGTATGTAGGGGGGGGGGGGGGATTGCAACATTGCAGCCACGTCTCCCGTTCAAGATTTGTTGGCGAAACCTGCACGCCCGGTCATGATTATGTTTGGTCCATTTTTGTCACATATTTTCATTGATTTATTTTTTCCATTTCCAACAGAACTTCTAAATACATTTCTTTTTTCACATTAAACATAATTACATGTATGTGTCAACATTACAGAATTCGATATTTATGGATAAACACATGATAGGGTGAAAAAAAAAGCGCACACAACGTTCTGAAGTTTAGTAGTGCAGGAGATGGGGAGGAATGCTGAAGACGAAATGATTGCAGGGTGCATTCCCCCAAAGGTAGTAAAGTAATGATTTTTTTTTCCTCTACAGAGGTAAATTATTCAGTCATTTCCAAAACTATATATCGAGCGATGTATTTTTTTTACATAATTGAATAGGCACATGATAAAAAAGTACACATTCTTCATTACGTACTATGTAAATGGCCTCATCATGTTTCATTTAATCTCGGAAACATTATCTAATAGTATTTCATTTCTAAAACATCCATATTTTCAAAATATTGCATGAATGTACTTGAAATGAATACATCATGTACTGTTTATAAACAGCATACCAAGTATATATCTTTATTCTATTTATATTAATTACATTTTGAGTCTTTTATTCTACTCCAATAATAAGTAGATTCTCGTTGATAAAATTGATAATGATATAACAATGAATAAAATCAATGATCTGTTTTCCAAAACATACACACTTTAGGACACTCCAGGAGAACATGATAAACGTTTCTGCTTCAGAGAAAAATGTACATTAATTTTCATTAAAATTTTCCATTTGAAAAGATTATATCTATAAGGTAAAATACAATGCAATGCTTCAGAGTATCATTGCTTTACTTTATTGTCCCTTAGTTGTCGAAATTTTGATTTCGAAAACAGTATTCTAATCAAAATGAGTATTCAAATATGCAAACTAAGTCAGAAGAAAGGTGAAAAAATACTGTTATATTTGAATTCTTCAAACAGACAGAGAACAAGTGCTGATAGAATAAACTCTAACTTTTTTACCAAGGCCACTGATATTTGGGGACTTTATAAAACAAAGAAGCACGAATTTAGGCCACGAAACAGGTACTCTTGTCTTCACTTTGGGAACCTGGTATACAAGGTTCCCGTATATCAATTGCTCCCACGGGAACCTGTATACCAGGATCCTGTAAGGAACGGGTCAAGAACTCAACGAATTGACTCACGAGATTTAAGACATCCATTTTCGACTACATCATTGTCAAAACAATAATAAATTATTATATCATTGCTCAATTTACTTTTAACGAAATTAAATTTACAAAATGAATTACACAAACTACGAATAAAAACCTAACTCGCCCTAGACAAACACCCAGACAAATCCAAACACTAAGTCGCTGCCCTCCAAAGAATAGAACAGGAAAGAAAAGATAGAGATGAAGAAGGAAAGATAGCAGGGTTGGAAAATAGAAAAAAAAAGAACAATGCCGATTGTGAAGACAAGAATTGAAGAGTGAACGGAGCCGCTAAGCCATACGCATAACGGGAAAAAAAAGTGAATATCCCAGTACTTCAACTACATTCATTCAAAATTTAGCAAATCACTAAAAATTCATCCAAACACTATGTCGCTGCCCTACAAAGAATAGAACAGGAAAGGAAAGATAGAGAGATGAAGAAAGAAAAATAGCAGGGTTGGAAAATAGAAAAAAAGAACAATGCCGTTTGTGAAGACAAGAATTGAAGAGTGAACGGAATTGCTGATCCATACGCATGAATATGAAGGGAAAAAAGGAATATTTTTTTTTAGAATTAGAATATGAAAAAAAAATATTCAATGACGACGTTGAAATAAATTGTTATGAATATCTTTGAAAAGGTTCTTTAACATGACTATGATATAATAAATACATAGAGAGAGTGTGTGTGTATGTGTGTGTATGTGCAAAATGATAATAACAATGACCATCATAACATTATAATATGTTATATGCTTTAATATGTAATATCATGATGGTCATTACCTCCGCCAAGGGAGGAGGTTATGTTTTCGTTACCGTTGGTTTGTTCGTTCGTTCGTTCGTTCGTTCGTTCGTTCGTTCGTTTGTCTGTGCGCAAAATAACTCAAAAAGTAGATAACGGATTGGGATGCAACTTGCAGGAAAGGTTGAGAATGACACAAGTAACAAAGGATTAACTTTTGGTAGTGATCCGAGAATTTTGGGGGAATTTATGAAGGATTTTTGATAGTTTGGCAAGTAGGGTCAATGAACTTGGGAATTCAGGCTGCGCGTATTTGAGGTTTGCATGCGCGCACTAAAGTGCGTGCTCTAGTTTCTGCTAGGACGAGGCGCGCTGTGCAGCTGAGGGTTTATGACGTAACAAAGGCCTTTACATTGGGAAATCGGGAGACTTTCAGCACACTATTATAAACACTTTCAGCATGCTATAGTATACAAATATACCAGGCCTGAGAGGCTCTGGTTGAAACTATGCGCATGAGGTGACTTCAGTAGCACTATTTTCTGAGGGGCGCAGCCCCGAAGAAAATAGTGCTACTGAAGTCATCGAAGGCACATAGTTTCAACCGGTGCCTCGAAAAATTGGCCTGGTATATTTGTTTTATATCCCTCCCAATGAATTTAAGAGTATTCGACTGCTGGTATTCTGTAATTTACCTCTTTTTTAAGGGCATCTTGCTTTACTTTTCAAGAAGATTGACTAGTCATTCACGCTAGGGAAAGCAGCTCAGCAGGAGGGCAGCGCGTACGCGTACTATGAAGAGACAACTGCGCGCTCAGCCGCTGAAGTGTACTCGGTGCATTGCTGTACAACGTATAACTGGTAAACATGCGCAAACTGCAAACTCACTACGCGCTTCATACATGCAATACGCCTATCCGATCTGTCAACAAGTACGTTCGGTTGCCAGTGCGGTGATGTGCGCGTGCGTGCGTGCTCGAGCTGATCAACGATAGATGTGACTGTGAGCTGCAGTTGATTGTGTTTTCTGTCGTCTTTCTACCTAGCTGTCATGTCTGTACATGAATATGGACTATCATTTCCTGTTAAAATGCAAGTATACATTGTAAATTTGGGTAGCATTCAGTAACAGCGTATAAGGTTAGATTAGGCACTGGAAAAATTCCAGCAATTAAAGCATCGAGTGCCACTGTAAATTCGTGTGATTCGTACGGTGTTCTAACGTAAACAGTGAACAAGTTAGACTCTATACTCGTTTAATAGACACTCTAAAAAATAATTATTAGGAATGAGATTACGGGAAATAGGGCCTACTGTTAGACAGGTAGAACTAACGTTAGGCTTAACTAGCGCTAACGTTAGAGCAGGCCTACTATCTACTGCAGTTTCGTTTAGTCAACATCTTTTGGGTGGGATCGCTCGAGTTTAATAGTGAACTGCGAGACCAACTTTCAAACGGCGAAGCATGAACTCCCCAAAGGCCTACGGTACGTCGAAGAACCCTAGCTTGCTTATTGTTGTCTACTATAGATCTACGATATCGCCTACTCTGTTGTAACGTAGAATGAGGGCTTTATAAGAGTCTGAGTCTGAGTCTCTCTAACGTAACCCGTGTCGCATTGAGTGTATGCGTGCCTTGTGGTTCTCGCGAAGTGCAGTGATCTAAGGCGCCGCGATACCCATTCATTTGTACATGAAATCTCTCGCGAAGCGAACGTGCTGCGATACCCATTCATTTACACGTGAAATATTTCGCGTCGCGACGCGAAGCAAAAAAAGGCGCGAAAATCACCAGCGTGGTATAGTTTTTACCATTTCCCTAGGGAGTATAGTCTTTTTCGCGCACTTGTATGGTAGAATTATGTTTTGTTGTTTACAGTGCTCTCGACCAATCAGAGGACGAGATGCATTTTGTGAGGGATATAATATTTAGTGGTACGTATGGGTGGAAATCACTGATATCTCTATGGAAGAACAAGATCAGTGATGGAAATGAGTTGCATGCTTGGCGGAAGGCTGCGCTCTCAAAGTGCATCTCTAGTTGTTATTATTACCATCATTATTATCGACATTATTCTGACTGAAATATGTCTTCATCTCAACCGAAAAGACAGCTGTGGACAATCTGTCGCTGGTAGGTGGATCATCGTGTTCCTCGGTTCTTTGTGAGGACTGGCTGGTGGCTGCAATGAGGAAGGCACAGGAGTCTGATACATCCTTATCCCAAGAAATGTTGGTTCTACTTGCAACGATCAGTGAAAAAAAAAAATAGTGGTTTGCTTTTTGATTGCAGCATCCATGTCTACGTTAGTTAATTGTGTATCATTAACGAAAATAAGTGAAGGGACTGGTGGTGGGATTGGATAGTGCAAAGAAATAATATTACACTTACTTTCCACTGTATCCCGTAGAATCGTCAGGGTTACATTTTTTATGCAGGACCCCCCTACCCAAGCAGCCTCGAGCGAAATCTATTGAAAGTGGGGAAATAATATCACATCTTGTATATAGGAGAAGGTGCTTATTGGATGACTGATGCTATAAATTTTGAACAAGCATGATAAAGCTTCCTTTTCAACGATGTTTTCTTTGATTAATTTGCGACCATACCAACATCTCTAAGACTGCAACTTAGTGCCACTTTACCAGTAAGCAGCAAATATGAAGTAAAAAAGAACATAATTACTGTATGATATTTTGGCAGTGAGGATGGGTTATAATTAGAAGTACAATCAAAGCGCTTTCAATTTTTATTAGCTACTTTCTACATTATTGTGACGTCGAACAACTGGATATGTGACACGACATGGCGGATTGTCAAGAGTCAGCATTAAAAATTTGCATACTTAGTTATTTGTGTACCTAATCATTTATGTTCCGATATTATGTTATTTTTTTTTTACGCTCATAGCGATAATTACAACTTGATCGCCATAACAACTACCATGTCATAGTAAAGCAGATTTTGCATGATCAAAATCTCGGTTTCAAGCAAGGTTTTAACTTTGAAATAGACCTTCTCAGGCACATCCATTGTGCTCTTATATTGTTTTATTCTGTTTTCAAAGTTCAAATGTTACCATGGCAGCATACATTACGGAGCATTTGCATGACATTAACGACTAGGAATGTAATTTCAATTTAACTGAAAATTCTGAATGTCTTAATTTAGTCACTTTTATTTACATGCTATATATAGTGTTGTAAAATTAGAAATACGTATCACTCATGGATGTCTAAAAGATATTTCCATGGCAATGGGAGAAGACTTAAGTGCATGACGTAGACTTTGATGGTAATTGAACAAGTAATTCTAATACCCCAACATTTAGTCACTTTTACAACATTACTTTAGTAAAGCCTTTTGTATAATTCTAATTATATGATTTTTTTAAAATAATTCATTATTATGGCAACGGATGAAGAAGTCAGAAAATGACTGATGGGTTAATTGAAGTTCATCGAATAATTCTAAATCTCTACATTTTGGTTACTTTTATCAGATTTCAGTATATCATGATTGGTAGTACAATATTTGTATAATGAAAATAATGTTTCAATGGCAACAATAGAAATTGTCAAATTCCAAAGGGCTAAATTTCTAAATCTGTCATTACTTTTAAACAAAACGGACTTATTGGTCTAATATGATATTATCATGCTGCAGGGCTATTGGTGCTTACCGTTTTCACGGCAACTTTTGAGTTAGAAGTGCACTCTTTCTATTTCATCAAGGTCCGTTTCGTGTTTATTATAGGTCTCTAGGGACTCTCTTTTGGTGATAACGGCTACACTTCCAGCATAACTCTCACTCTCTCTCCTGTTATGTGTAAAATTTCACTGACTGTTATTATTTTTTAGGAGATCAGCTGCACACCATAAACGACATTTTAAATGAGTCTCCCCATTTCGCAGAGTTCATAATCTGCTTTATTTTTTTTTCAAAAACAAATAAGTGAAACTGAACTGAAATGAATTTGAAATGAGTTCACATGACGCGCTTACCTCAAAATGAGAATTGTTAACTACGCACTTGACAGAGTAATGCAAGACGCTGTCTTGATGATACGAAGATACTAATCGTTCGCATTTCAGACTGAACTGCCGTCTCCGTGCAGATGGGTTGGGTTCGTTTTCTAGATTACACACCGTGTGATCACATGACAGCAGGGTGGAGGGAAGTGGCCGCACAGTCCGACAACCTACATTATGGCCATAGAACACACACAGCAATGGAAATTATTATAGATTGAATAAGGTAAGATATCTATAAAGGTACAGAAACTTGTTAGGAGATCATTATCATCATGACCTCCTGCATTGCGAGATATTTCTTGCACGTCAAGAGGGATATGGCGAGTGAAGTAATCATGATGAGCCCTTCCTGTGCTATGTACGTATCATCCTTACGCATTGTCTTGATAAGTCCCTGGCACAAATATGGCTTAGGAGGAAATCACCATGCAGGATTCGAGCCAAGGAATTCAGTTTCCGAGTAGAAAACACTTCCCACTACACCTGTACCGTGCCACAACGAGTTTCAAGTTTGCAGAAGTTTAAACGATGCATGCTGGTTTTTAAACATAGAAGAAAAGAAATACTGACCAATCTGATATCCGTGATGCATACCTTCAAGGGCCCATTGGCCTTTCAGGGTAAAGTCGGACATTTTCTGATCTTTTGCGTCGATGGACTGCAATGATTCAAGCATTGATAGGAAAAATCGATATCGGCATATTTTAATGTAGATATTAATGTTACGTTCAGAACAATTTGTGTGACGTGGGGAAAAAATTAATTTATTTGCATTCATTCATTTGAATCAATCCGGCTGGGGAGGGGGGGGGGGGTGGTTAGTAAGCTCGTATATTATTATTGTCACTGCAATTCAATGATATTTAAAATTCTATTTGCGTGAAATAAAATATCATTGCGGTTTCGTGTGACTTTTGTTTGGCTTTGACTTGGTTTACTTTATTTCTGCATTTAAGCTTATGTAAGTTGAGCATAAATTCCAAAGATACAACCAATGACAAATGAATGAATAATATAGTATAAAATAATTTCACACAGGTAGACATACATATTGGCAATTGCATTATACAATGGACGGGATTAGAATACAGTAAATATTTTGCACTAAACAGGAGAGGTAGATGAACAGGAATAACGGCAACTTCATTCTGGATTTCCGGTTCCATCTTTAAAAACAGAAAACAATTTTAAGGGTCCTGAAAGGTAAGTTTCCCTTGGATTCTGATAGGTTCCTAGACCCATTACTATAAATAAACACCACCTTTTTCGAGCATAATTTTGGACTCGAATGGATTATTCTTAACTGGACCAAGCACTTCATTGTCATTAATAGTTATTGATATACAATTTGTACATTGTGATAACTATACTGTGAAAATAATGGAGTTTTGTCTGTTCAATTGATAGACGTGTTCATAAATTTGATAAATCGGAAAGTTTGTACCGATAGCAGCTGACCATTAAAGTCACGCTAAGTGTGAGGTTGACGACAAATTGAAAGATTGGATAAAGGTGGGGGATAAGTATGTTTTATTTTTGCTTAGTGATATATGTTGTCTTTGCAACGAAATACCGCCTAGTGCAAATGTTAACACTTATATTTTATTTGTAAATAGCATACCACCATCTACATGAATATTGGATTAAACAGAGGGTAATGACCGTAATGATATTATTAAGAGTTTTGATATTATCCAGTCTACCTTCAGATGTATATATATATATATATATATATATATATATATTTCTATGTATTCATTAATTTATTCATTCAGTTATCTAACCACGGTACTAACATCAGCCACTGTTTTTCAGTTAGTCCGTGCAATTAAAATAAGTATACACAACATGATACATCATAATCGATACAAAGCAAATAAAAACTACAAAAAAGTAAACAAACTGATTTTCATATCATACAACTGTCATAGGCAAGACACAAAAATAGGCAAGACTACCAATTTACAAAAATGAAATTACATTTTATTTAATGACAAGCAATTATATAAAAAACAACCGAACTAAAATTGTTATGTTATGTTGAGTTATGTGGAGGCTGGAGATGATGAATAAATTGTTACATTACTGTGAGCTCGGCTAATTCATGAATTGCAGGATAAAATAATACCGCAGTAGCAGTTCCCCCTAGTTTATACTCAAATCCCTTTAAAAAAATGCTGACTCTGCCATGTAATGTAGCTAGAAGTCGAGATCCAGAATAAAGATGACGGCGATGATGATTAAACAGCAGAGCGCCTTTTATGTGTAGAGACATTCCAAGGCGCCCGGCTCCCAGAATGTGTCACACGTCATTCACAAAGTTGCTTGAAAAGATAAAGGTTCAGTTGAACAGATTTGCAGGATCAACTTGAAGACAAGATCATATGTAGCTGCAATTGACAATGCTTGGACAAGACAGCCCCTTAGCTGTTCTCCACGGCTGCATATAAGAAGGAATAGGTTTCATATCCTCTAATGGAAAGGAGGCTGTGACTGTAGATGTTCCTTGTTCACGACACATGACCAATAAAACTCAGCAATTGTCCATTCTTGAGGGAAAAAAAATCATATAAACTAAAAGGAGAAACATTGAAGACGTCTCGAACCACAAAATGGTTTTATTACTCTGTTGAGTTTTTTCCCTATCACATTAATTCTGTAATGACTCTACCATACTTGATTGACTCTCAAAGATGGTCACATTATAAAGCTAAAGAATATTTTGCAAATGAAAGAGAAGATATGGCATGTGGAGGTGGTTAATGTCTGTATTATACAGAAGGTAAATATCACATTACATCTGTAGCCCAAGTAATTTTGATTTCATTTTGATATCTAGCTAAATTTAAGACAAAGTCATGTTTCAAATTGATGTCACTCTGCCAATCAATGAAGTCAAATCTCTCAGGACTTAATAAAGAATGATTTGATTTGATTTGATTTGATTTATTTCTGCTTGATTCCGTTACATCAGATAGGATCATGTACATGTCATTTATAACAAACAGTATATCGACACATAGTTTTTAGTACAATTATAAAAGACAAATACAAACATACAAGCTTATGGAACTTAAACAGAAGGGTCTCCAAAATAAGCCGAGGCTTGACGGTATGGAGACTTTATGCTTACCTACTCTGAATAGAATAGGGAATAGAGAAAGAGAGAAATAGGGAAGGGTAGGGGGAATAGGGAAAGTTACAGAGTGTATGGGTACCACTCCAACTACTTTACAATAATAGTAATGATGATAAATACAATATGATAATGATATTAAAGTTACCACCACGTTCAGTTGCCTTTGCCGGAGTAATGACCGAATATGCACTATGAAAATAATAATATGTGAATACAAAATATCTTATACGTATTGTTATCTGACATTGAATAAAATATATCGTGCTTGTTTTATGTACGCAGTAATGGTAAGGCACATCGTGCACATGTATGCTCATAATATATACATGATGTATCCTATACATATACATATACATACTCATATTCATAATATGGATAGATAAATAAATCGATATATGTATGCACACATCCATGCATTATGTATCACGTACATATTCATATACATTTGATTATAATACAATAAAGGAATCAGAATGTTATCCTGGGGAATACTGCTTAAGGAGGTGAAGTTTTACAGCCTTCTTAAATGAATACATAGTGGTCATGTTTTTAATTTCAATGGGAAGGGAATTCCAAGTGTCAGGGCCGGAGTGTCTGATATAATGATGCGCGAGTGCGGTTTTGGGGTTAAATAAATGTAAATTTGTGGATTATCTGGTTGGATAAGAGTGAATCTCTGAATTTGACCGAAATATTATGTTAAATGATGGGCAATGGTAATACATTTAAAGTTACTACTTGCATTTTTGGTCTCCATACCACCATACCCACACTTGCACAGGCCATTATTTGATTTAAAATCAACTTTGGTCTTAAGAGAGTTTTCTGTGCGTTAAGGGTTTAGGATTCATATGAGATATCTCATGCCTTTTTATTGATCTTGATTTGCCAATGCTGCATCACATAATACCAACTGAAAGTATAAGACGATCCTTTACAGAGAAGTAAGGAAAGAAATTATATTTCATCTGAGGGAGGCAGATTTAAGTCACTAGAAAATAATTATGTGAATTCAAGGAAATGTCGCACTCGGTATCAGGAAAATAAGCATTTAAAGTACATGGCGTCATCATAAGGCTACAAATGTACATAGGTATTGTGATTAGAAATACCACTACCACCACGTCTCCATTGAATGATATCCCCCTCCCACAATAGTATGACTGAGTTCTAAAACCGGGAATAGATGATACATTGAAAAACCATTTGAATAATAAACTCTCAGAAAAAAAGAATGAAACGTGCACCTTAGTTAATCAATGAGCCTAAAGCCTGGTCAGGAATTCACCTCTCCCATAAAGTTTGCCTTATCCTCTGGTCCACTGTGTAGAAGAATGCATCACATTCAGAGCCAGTCCCTGCTGATAACAGAATAAAGCAGAATGCATAGCTGAACTCTAGAAGTCTGAAGAAATATGCTATGTCAAATGAAATATTTCAAGCTCAAGTTTTTTCCTCAAATTTGCCTTTCATTACTCAACCTAGGGGGAAAAGGAAATGTCACTGATGTGCATTTGTGCATTATACTTTCATACCCATGTAGAGATATTTTTATTTTACTGTAATACCAAATTGCATAAAAATGGCAGGAAATACTACCAGCTTTTTTTCCAACCCCTCACGTAAGTTGGAACCAACTCGGTAAAGGAAATTGTGGAAATTGACATTGACTTGCACATGGTTTCCGTAAACACCTCGCTCTTCGCAGCATACGCTGCGCTGCTGCCTACGCTATCTTACCTAAAGTAACCTACACAATAAGGGATGCATATTGAAATAGGCTATGGTGTTATGAATTAACTTTGGTACAGCCTTGTACAATTTTTTGTATCCCCCCTCCCAAAAAAAAAAAAAAAAAAAATGTACAACAGTTCAACCTCTTGTGCAAAAATATGACCACACGTAAAAGCATGGAATTAGGTCTTTATATTTACCCGGTTGTCAAATTTAGGACAGTGTTACAGTCGAATTATCTATGGTTTGTTCCAACATAACAGTAGTAGAACTTGAGATAACATCCGTAGGCCTATACGGTCTAGTAAACAACTATGGATACCGAGTACTTAGCACCGAAAACAAAATAAGACAAAGATATACAGTAGAGGTCTATAATGGAATCAGCATGCTACGTTGCCATACCGTGAATATAGTTATCTAGTAATCGAATGTTAGATCTACTGACTAGGTATCTAATGATACTGACGTTAGCTAACTAGTAGTACATCTAGACCTATAGATAAGAGAATCTACTACACTGTTGATTGCATAGTACAGAGTCAAGGTCTAGACAAGAGAGACTCAATTGTGATTGTGATGAGGAGTAGAGGTCTAGAGTCTAGGGTTTCTAGAGTTTTTAGACAGAAAAATCCGTCTGTCCGGAGGAGCCTCAAATTGAAATTTTCAATAGACCGAGGGGCGTCTGCGATATTGCTGACATTTCACAGATTATTCGAAGCTAACTAATCGAAATCTTACAAGTGACAAGTTCTAAATTATAGGCAGATATATTATTGGTCTACAGTCGTGGGTCTGCAAGCATGAACGAAGCAAGGACGGAGCTAGATGGAGCTAGATGTGGATTACCGTATCAGTAGTAGATGTAGACCGACCTACGCGTGCGTAGTTACACACATGAGACTAAGCAAATCACGATTGTTGCGATGAACATGTTCAATACGAACAAAGTAAAGGAATCGTTGGGCACTGCTTCCTTATGACTGCCAGAACAGACTTGGAATGGCATCAGCCAGGGAAATAACAATAAGTTATTTACATGTCATTCTAAGATGAAATTTGTGAAGTGAAACTGAAATTTGCCCACGAAATATTAATTTAAATGTTTTTTTTTTTTGTGTGTGTGTGTTTTTTTTACCGTACCTTCTGCTCGGTTGTCGTTGCCATGTCTTGCTCCTTCAGCTGGCACTCTCGATTACAGCTACGTTCACTATTATCAAATCGGTCGAACTCAATTAATTATCGTTCCTAGGTAAAGCTCAATTTAGTGAAACGGGTCACAAGAGTCGTTCCCGGGATGATATCAATCCCAGAGTTGGGATCGGTCTTGGGTTGGATCGATTGTTTTCCCATGTTAGTGAAACGGGCCCAAGGTGTCGATCTCCATACCGTGATTCTGCTATTGTATCATTGGTTCGGACGCGTTTCACATTGGGCATTTTCCTTGCTCTGTTAAATCAGGTCTCTTCTGAAGGGAGTCTGGCCCTCCTGAACGAAGATGTCTGAGCCCTTCAGCTTGGCCTTCGCTTCGTACACTCGTTGGCGAATGTTGTACGTTGAGAATAGCACGATGATGGGATTTGAGCGTCCTTCCCTCCTTCCGCCTCTTGGAGTGATTCGGTGGCTCTTGGCGATGTCATTTCCAGTCAGCTCCACTTGAAGATGATTGCAGGAGATATCTCGGATGACATCACCGTTATCATCGTCATCGTCGATGCAGTTTTCGCAGCTTTCTCTGCAGCTTGTCGACATTTTCCTTGATTGTGTCTTGTTCTTTCCCTATGGCAGCTAGATCCATTGACATGACGTCGTAGACATGTTGAGTGACTTGTTGCGTGATTGCCTCCATTACCACATTCTTGATCTTTTCCAGCACGTCATCGCAACACAAAGCCTCCTTTATTCTTGGTTAGAGATTAACACTGCCACGTGCTCAAGCTTTTGCTTATAGTGGCAGTCCTTCTTCCGCATAATTTCTCAGATAATTATTTGGAAAATTGGTAATACGATTTATAATTTGTTAATGAAGTTAATTTACACATCGATTTTCCTTCTTTGAATCATGTACTTGTAATCTGCCTACTGATATTCCATGTGATATTACTGAAAATAATTTTGATTTATGTATGAAATGTGTTGGAAGAAAAATAAATCAAACAAACAAACAAACAAACATACATTACAGATCAATGTGTCAATAAAATACATATTATACTTTTTCCTATCCAACTCTGTGTGACACTCCTGTTTAACCCTCTGGATACCGGACATTAATTTCCTGTCCATATCCCTAGGTAAGTGTGTGTAGCTTGTACCGATCTGACGCATCGGCACTGAAAGCGTTAAGACCTCTTACGTACGCAGAGTATTTTATGAGGCAGGGTGAGTACTTTTGAGCACACAAACATATATATATACACACATGATATATGAATGTACCGCCAATACTTTTTTTTTTTTTAATTCATGTTCCATATTCCACATTTCAAGCGATTACGGCAAAATAATTAAACATAGGATTTTAGAAAATTGGCTTTAAGATTTTTCTTAAAGGAGCTTAAAGAACTTGAGTGCAACCGAACCGAATCTAACTCATTCCAGAAAGCCGGAAGGGACGGTAGATGTAATTGTCTTAAGGGCTAAAACTGTACGAACAGGGGAAAAATGATAGGATTCACTGTGTCTTGTAGGGTAAGTATGAATATCACTGTTTTTCACAAACACTGAGGAAAATATAGTAGGAAGGTCACCAGTATTCAACTTATACATGAAAATTCCAACATGATATAAATACAAATCAGAAATTTTTAACAATTTACTTGAGACAAACAATTCATCTGAACCAAAAATAACGAATCAATTTTAGTCTTTGAGCAATTCCCCCAGGCTAATATTCCGTAATTCAAGTAAGGTAATAATAACGTTGTATAAAGAGAATGCAATATTGGCTTTGGAAAGAGATATTTCAGTTTATGAATAATTCCAACATTCTTGCACAACAATTTACATAAATACTTACCTTGAGTAGCGCTATAGTTTCTGGATAAGGTTATCTCACGACTCGGGGGATCACCTACTGTTTCCGTACAGTGTACCACATGGAGGCACAGGGAGCGGCTGGAAGCTCTATCTGTGTTGAACGAACGGATAACGTAGAAATCTCAATACACTTCAATATCATAAGTCGGCATTCTGCAAGACGTATAAGTCATATTTCAATTTTTTCTTACTTTTATACTTTAAAAAAACATGAATATTTCACCAAAAGAGTGTGCTAAATCTCTGAAATTAAAGTTCGAAAATGCCCAAATCTCTCTCGTATGGGGAAGAGTATTCTCCTCACACACTCCCCCCCCCCCCCCTCCACGACACTATCCAGAATATTTATATATTCCCCCTACTTTTTAAAAATAGAAAACAAATATCGAACATTTCACCAAAGGTGTGCACCAAATCTCTGAATTTCAAGTCTGAAAATGCAAAATCTCCATCATGCCAGCATGTTGGGGGGGGGGGGGGATCCCTTCCACACCCTCCTGTAGCCTGTTTCTCTGAAGACTACTTTATATTTTTTCTTCCTCTCTGATGGAAACAATTCAACTTGTTACCAAACGTGTGCACTATATGTTTCATCTTCTCGTGTAAAAAAACAAAAACAAAAACCTCCCTCATGTGGGGCAGGAGTATCCCTCCTCATGCATGCCATTTTGCATTTTAGGGACAGCTCGAGCAGTTTTATCAGGACTTGCTTGCTTAAGCATCTCTATATGTATTTTACTTTGTCATCCATGCTTTACAACATATATTTAGACATTTAAATTTCATATTTGAGTTACCTGGTTGAAAGGTCACAAGAAATTCATAAAATGGTGACCATTTTGGACGCCATCTTAGATTACGGTACTTGTGTGCGTCAACATCTCTCAATATGTATTTCACTGAGTTCCTCATTCTTAAAAACATATGTTGAGGCTTTTCAATTTTGTATCGGGTTACCTAGTTGGAAGGTTATTCGAATTTCAGGAAATGGCGGTTATTTTGGACGCCATCTAGGATTACGGTACGTGAATGCGTCAACATCTCTTAATATGTATTTCATTGAGTTCGCATGCTTCAAAACCTCTTACATTTCAATTTTGTATTTGGGTTATCTGCCTGAAAAATTATTAGAATTTCAGGAAATGGCGGCCTTTTTTGACGCCACCCTGGATTACGGTACTAGTGTGTGTCAACATCTCTAGTTTTCTATATGTATTTCATTGAGTTCGTTATGCTTCAAAACATATTACATTCAAATTTTGTATTTGTGTTACCTTTTCAATTCAATTTTTTTCAATTTCAATTTCAGTAGTTTATTTATACCTGGTTGTTTATACCTGGTTGAAAAGTTATAAGAATTTCGTGATAAGTATTTCCAATACAATTCTGAGACTGATAAAGTAAGAAGCTGTCAGAAAGATAACATAATATAATATATGATTAAAGTAAGAAGGTACATTCTATCGCGCTGTTGTTTTATAAATTATGCTCTACTGCACTGCTTTTGGAGACTTCTGTCTGCCTGACTTCTTTGTAGATATTGTATACCCAAAATAGCTATGGCTTTAAAACAAAAACTATTTACTGAAAATTAGACTTCATACCAAAACAGTGGACTGTAGCATACAGATAAAAGAAACAAGAAATAGGAACCCTTACCGAAAAAAAGTGCTCTGAAGAGGGAGTTTCCATGTACGATTAGGAAAAATCTAGTTGAATAAAGTTGAATCAAACTCGCTATAGATCTAATAATTTCAGGCGAAAAAAAATGAAATGATATATGTGACCGTACACCACAAAACGCACAAAAAGTCGCACCCCTTGATTTTACGCGAGGACTCAATAAAAATGAACCGAGTCAACGAAGTCAATATTGGGCTTGTCATATTTTCGATGGTATACGTAAGAATCTTGATTCAGTGAATATACTCAGCGTGACAGCTCATTGCAGTAAAATACCAGGGCAGTACATATATATATATATATATATATATATATATATATATGTATATATATATATATATCTATATATATATATATATATATATATATACATATAAATATCCTGGTTGGCATCTGCACATCACAAATATTTACTTTACACCCTTCATTTCAGACTGCGTCTAACAGATCCATATTCATTTAACCTTGAAAGTTTAAATATTGTGTTTTATGTTTGATTACCGACATTAATTCAGCCTGCAAGCACAAGCAACTTTCTTTTTGGTATAAGACAATGTGTTAACGAATCCAATATTGGCAACACAAAAACAAACATACAAAAACAGTAATGGTAAGTACAAAGGGGTAGGTAACCCAAACCTACTTATTTAGACAAACTGATGTAGATTATCATGGCTGAGAAAAATGACTTAAATTTTCTTCCTGTAATACTGCCAGACAGTTTCCCCAAGAGGTTCAAATGTCTCGTTGTGATTACCTTAGTTTCTTGGAAGTGAAACACTGGCGAGCACATACTGCGTTTGATATCGGGAACCTGCTTGATAATTTCATGTTCCTTATGATACTTTCATAGAAGTTGATGATGATCTTTTCCAGTACAGCCAAGATTGTCCTTTTCATATAGGATCTAAACGTGCCTTTCTAAGGGAGATTTCATATAACTCAGAAAAAACAGTAAGATCTGTGTTTGTTTTCTTTCTTTTTCACATGCTTGTTATATGATTTGTGGAAGTACCATCTCCGAATTAATTCTAACAAAATTTAACTACGGATTGTCTCAAATTCCAGAATATTTATAGCACATTTCTTTTAAAGGCATGATTTACCATTTGCAGGTGAAACAAGAATCCAACATTTAGTGCTTAAAATAGTTCTAACAAGTGAGTTAGGAATAGAAACAACCTTTATAAAAATTGCAACAGTATAATCGATATTAAGTATGGTTAAATATAAGAAATGTGAACAATAGTTATAATAAAGATGTTTCCAGACTAAACCATGTACAGTTATGGTTCTTTGATAAAAATAGTGACATCTCCTTATATTTTAGGCTTTATATCGATTTTTTTTTTAATGATACGTTTCTTTTCAGCTGACCTACACATAATGTGATATCTTAAAATTTTTTCAAATAACTGGTCCCAAAGGTAAACAGGACATTTAATTTGGTACAATTGTACTCAACAACCACCAACAAAACAAAACAAAACAAAACAGAACAAAAACAAAACAAAAATCAGAGTACATGTTTTTACAAATCAGATACCCATTACAAACTTTGAAAATGTTGGCTAGTCCCATCGTGCTTACAAGTAATGGCGTATCAAGATTTATACCTATACTTTACAAACAGAAAGAAGAGGTAAATACTGGCCTTTTCTTTCCTACGCCTAGTACGGAATGAATATAAAAGCGTGTGCAAACAAGAACAAAAAACTTATGCAGAAATCATTTGATGATCTTTGCTATAACTAAATATCTTTGGAAAGATGACAGCTGTGTTCCTTTCTAAACTTTTGAGCTCAAGTATGCTTTCTAAGCATTTCCACAAAGGGATGACAACTGTACACTCAGTTGTTGGTGGCTATAGTCGTGTTAAAAGTCTTGAAACAAAATGATTTCATTCAAATTCATGAAATACTTCCGTTGAGATGCTTTCATTGCAACTGATTAACAAATTGCCGTGCATCTACGTGAATAAGCACTGAATTGATCAGTGTTTTAGTTGTAGCCATGATAAAAAATCATGGGCGTACATACTCGAGCGAGATTCGAAACCACGACCTCCTGATCACCGGACAGGCGGCATCTCCACTATGATACGAGCTTTCGCCCGACAGCAAGTGTTGGTTCTTATCCTTATAGCATGCAGCGGGTACTGCGTAATCATTCAAATTCATGAAATTCTTCCGTCGAAATGCCTTCAGTACAACTGATTGATAAATTGCCCTGCATCGACGTCGATGTCCGGTGATCAGGAGGTCGTGGGATCGAATCCCGCTCGAGCATGTACGCCCATGATATTTTTTATCATGGCTACTACTAAAACACTGATCAATTCAGTGCTTAATATGTCGATGCAGGGCAATTTGTCAATCAGTTGCAAAAATGATTTCAATTGTGTTTCAATTGTACACTGCTTTATTCAAGTCGATACGCGACCATTCTTCGACACTTTCAATACTTCAATACCAAAATTTTAATTCCACTTTCTAAATCACTCATAGGGTAAAAGAAATTAAATAAACACTGATTAGGTGAATCCTGGAAGGTTGTTAGAATACATATGATGCACAGGACAGAGTGGATCGATGAAAAATTTGGAACTGTTTAAACCCACGAGCGCAGCGAGCGGGTTTAAACAGTTCCCCTTTTTACTTCCAACGTGAAGTTAGAATAATAAGAGCTTAAAATAAATACTGCACCAAACCGCACAAAATGTGGTATGTCGGACTTGATGGGTTAAATACTATCTTATCCTTTGAACATAACGAACATTAACATAACTATGTCGTGTAACAGTTACGCCGTTGATGTTTGTCCTCGAATTTCGTTTTCCCTCCTGAGAGACTGCTATGCATGATATTGAATTCACGTTGATATTATATAGAAAACCAGGAAGTAAGATTGCGTGCATGCTTTTAGCAGTGTTGTCATCCTGTCTGGTCATCAATGTTAGAAGCCTTTTGAAGAAGAAAAAAAAAAACTACAGAAGTTAAGTTAGGTGGTGGTCACAATGTTATTAATTGCCCGGTCATGATTTCATCTTTCTTCAATATCAAGAAATAATCCATTGATATTCTTGCTTATTTTCATTTTAACGCTGGACAAGAGAAAATTGTAAATTTCTTGCCTTGATGTTTCGAATCAGAGCTAGCATAGGCTTATTCATTTACACTTTTGTTTCTATTTGTCTATCATGAAAATCACGACGGCAAACGGAGCGCTGACAATCATGGTGACTATATGCCGGAAACACATCGTAATCGACATGATCGAGACACATGAATATATGCATTTTCGTTTTCTTATCTTCGGCAGATATTTCTAAGTGTTTGTGGTTGGTGCGTGCTTGATTGCTTTTCTGTTCTCAGCTCATAGGCAAATGACCATAATTTGCCTTAATTAAAATAGTATAAAAAATCATCATGCATACCTGTTAATATATACCCATCGTCAATCTTAATTCTACTTATTCTGGCCTAAAAATAATTGATAGAAACAATTAATCAATTAAGAAAAGTCATGGTTACCAAAGCATGAAATACCATATTACCTCTCTTCCACACATAGTTACATATTTGAATATGTATGTTTTTATGTATGTATGATATATATATGTGTGTGTGTGTCTCTCTTTGTGTCTACATATATATATATATAAATATAAGTGGGCATATTTACATTTATTGTAATATATATTGTGAAAACTTTGAGCACAGAAATTGGGTTTCCGTCGAGATTCGAACCCGAGACATCCAGATTGCTAGACCGGTGCCTTACCGACTGAGCTACAGAAAACCCTATAGTAGACAGGGCAGAGCCAGGCAAAAACTGCCTTTTTTCCACTCAAGGTTTTCTCACTTGATTCTGGTACTTTAGACCATACTTAACAAAATAAGCTTCTGCGCCATCTTGAAATCTGTCCCGAATCCAAGATGGCCGCCAAAAATCCAAAATGGCCGCCAGAGGACCTAAAAAGTGCCTTCTGTGGTTAAGATTTGTCTGGGGATGGTTTTTTTTAAAACTCTATTTGATGATAAATGGTAAGAGGAATAAGATTCGGTGGATTAAAATTAGAATCAGTTTCTTTTTTATTGCGAAAATCCAACATGGCCGCCAGACGCAGCTCCCGAAATCAATAAATGTCATAATAACCGGAGGGCCAAACCCTAAAAACTCGCTTACTTAACGAGTGAGTTCCACTCTCTCTACAAACTAAGTAGACCATGCTTATTTTCAAATTTCTATTGTAACAAACAACATACCACTGGTCTACCTCAAAAAATTTGTTGCGAAAGCCTCCAAATCCAAAATGGCGTCCAAGATGGCCGCCATATTTGCAGAATTTGATAGAAACATCAGATTTCAACAAATGTGATGTCATATGAAAGAGAATAAAATTTCCTACAAGTTGATACCATTTTTGTGGGAGATTGTGATAACTGGATCGAGATTTTAAGGAAAAATACTCATTTTTCGATATTTTTCTGAAAAAAGGAAAATCATGAAAATGCTTGATTCAACGGAAATCAGAAAAAGACTGAAGGATTATCTTGAAACGTTTTGAAGAATTTTGTTTAACATATAATTGATATTTGGAGAAAATTAGGGGTCAGTACCATATGCGGTTCAGGAGTTATAATGTCTCAAACTTGAAAACTCACTATGTAGAAATTTCCACTTTAGCTGTGACAAGACCTTGTTGGTCGTAAAGGGAGTCTGCACGCGCCAAGACTACTACACGCACCACTGGCACTGACGCTTGTAGCAGTGCCAGTTGTGCGTGTAGTAGTCTTGGTGCGCGCAGACTTTTTTTGACAAACAAGCGTTTGTGCCTGCAAACTAACTTTCATACGAAGTGGTAGCTCAGGTGACGCCGATCGCTATCATTTCAAAGTAGATTGTTCTGGAGCAGAATTGAGATGAAGCAAAAATGTCTTTCAAATAGAATTAGAAGCTTGAAACAACCATGCTATAGAAATTTTAAAACAAAATTTGGATTAATCACTCAAAAACTTCAAGATTGCAGGCCATCAAAGCTGACATAGTTTATTGCGCCAAATTAAATGTATTATTTTAATTTTGGTACAATTTTGTCTGTTGTGCTATCTATTTATAGTTTTTATATATTTTGAACATTGTAGTGCTATTTCAAACCGTCATGGGTTTTTATGGAGATATTTTTAAAACCAGTGATATTCTACTCCGAAAAAGAAAAAAAAATCGAGTGGAAGTTTCATTTTTGAAGGAGTTAATAACGGAAATCAGTAAATTTAAAGTAAAATTGGAGTGAATTTTGAGTGAAAATTTTCATTTTCACTCATTTTAGAGTGACCTCAGGGATCACTCGTCACTCTTTGAGTGATCCCTGAGATCACTCTAAAAGGAATGAAAATGAACATTTCCACTCTCGAGTGATCCTGATATCTAAAATGTGAAAGCATCTACCAATGGCATTAGTTCAATTCAATTTTGACACTATAACCCACATGAAATCAGCCTAAAAAGATATAAGAAAAATCTATTCACAGTGAATACACTTTCAGCATGCTTATTTGTAAATTCAATTCAATTCAATTCAATTCAATGTTTTATTTCATTTTTCGACAAGAACATATAAACATCACTTCTTCTTTTCTGGTAACAGAAAATCAGGTGCTCAAAACTATGTAGGATGAAAAGAATGAAATAATTGTAGCACCTTACAATCATTACAGATTATCATAAAACTCGAGTGATTTGAAGTAAGTAAACATTGTGGATAATTCGAAAAATGGAGGGACCCACTAAAAAGACAAGTCTTGTAGAATGTGGGCCCCTCAGAAATGTGAATATACAGCATGAATAATCATTTTGGACAGTGTTATTTGAACAGTATACTGAAAAGTAATTTCGCACAACACATTTAAAAGCAACTTTGAGAAATTGTCGCCATGTTGGATTTTTCGGGGGGGGGGGGGTGCTCGGATCAGAAGGGCTTTCAAGGACATGTACGGATCAGATATTATTACACATTGGATTATGCCATCATCATTCACGTTTCTACATCAGCAGAGTAACATACAAGTACAAAAGCATATCTTTGATACAGAAGCATTTCTTTTTTGAATCAAAGATCGGGCCTTACCCAAACACTAAAATGAGCTCCACCCCCCCCCCCCCCCGCCAAAAAAAAATAAATAAATAAACCCTCAATATGGTTTAAACAAGGTGAATATATATGATAGACAGCAATAAAAGAAATTCTAAAAATATATCAAATTATTAATCAAGATTTGACTCTGACGCAACACACTAAAGGTATCGTTTACCATTGGAAGAGATATCACATTCCATTTATATGTGCAGGTTAGTTGTATCACAAAACATTCTACCATGTTAAAAAAAAAGTATATATATATATATATATATATATATATATATGTATATATATATATATAATGAAGCCGAAAACATACGGAGATATCACCATTTCTTTTCAAGAAACCATAACATTGATAACTGTTGACAGCTTAGTATAAAAAACTAGAAATGTCGCTACGGCGACTGGTATGCCTCCGCCATAATGCATGGTTCTCCTAATAGGTCTATAGTACAATGTCTTGACAATGTGTGATGACAGTTTCACACAATTGGCAAAATATTAAAATGACAGGTTTACCACAAATGTGCTGAATGTTCACTTTCCTAGAACTAGGTTCCAACTCGATGAATGATTAAAACGTCAGAGTGCAGGTATTTGGGGAACTGATAATTTTTACTTGACTTTTGACCCTTTTATAAGTTTATGCATTGAGTAATTTTCAAGGTGTTGAGAAAAAGTATAATTTCAGTATCAAATGGTAAAATAGCATTATCTAAACCTGGCCTTTGACCTTTGACCTCACAGTTCCAAAGAGAATCACTGTCAGGTAGAACATGCATAAATATGTAAGTTTCATGATAATACCTTGAGTTACTTTCGAGATATGGAGGAAAAAGTGCAATTAAGCACTTTCACTTGACCTTTGACCTTTTGACTTTTGACCTTTTGGCAATAACTTCCCACAGAATATATATTTGGTAATACATGCATACATCAAGTTAAAAAAGCAACCCTTCAGACATTGCATAAATATAAGTAGTGATATTTTGAGGAGTTGACCTTGACCTTTGAACCCCTGACCTTTGACCCATGACCCCCAACTTTCCTGGATAATCACTGCCCATCGGTACAAGCATATATATACTAAGTTCCATGAAGATACCTTTAACCATTTGCGAGATGTGGAGAAAAACATGAAATTTCAACCTTTTTTTTCACAAAATAACCTGTGACCTTTGACCTTTGACCCCGTGACCCTAAAATCCAAACAAAGTATTATCCCCCAGGATATACCCTCATACCAAGTTTGATGTAAAACCACCACACGGTTCTTGAGATATCGACAAAAACAAAACGGGACGGACGTACGTACGGACGGACGGACGGACGACACGAAAACATAATGCCTCCGGCCACTTCGTTGGCGGAGGAATAAAAACATATCAGAACAATCTACTTTGAAATAATAACGATCAGAGTCACCTGAGCTACCACTTGGTATGAAAACTTAGTTTGCAGGCACAAACTCTTGTTTGTCAAAAAAAGTCTGCGCACACCAAGACTACTACACGCACCACTGGCCCTCACTGCAAGCATCAGTGCCAGTGGTGCGTGTAGTAGTCTTGGCGCGTGCAGACTCTCTTTACGACCAACAAGGTCTTGTCACAGCTAAAGTGGAAATTTTTACATAGTGAGTTTTCAAGTTTGAGACATTATAACTCCTGAACCGCATATGGTACTGACCCCTAATTTTCTCCAAATATCAATTATATGTTAAGCAAAATTCTTCAAAACGTTTCAAGATAATCCTTCAGTCTTTTTCTGATTTATGCTGAATCAAGCATTTTCATGATTTTTCTGATTTATGCTGAATCAAGCATTTTCATGATTTTCCTTTTTTCAGAAAAATATCAAAAATGAGTGTTTTTCCTTTATATCTCAATTCATTTATCACAATCGCCCACAAAAATGGTATCAACTTGTAGGAAATTTTATTCTCTTTCATATGATATAACATTTGTTGAAATTTGATGTTTTTATCAAATTCTATCTTTCAAATAGCAAATTCAGTAAATATGGCGGCTATCTTGGACGCCATTTTGGATTTGGAGGCTTTCGCAACAAATTTTTTGAGGTAGACCAGTGGAATGTTGTTTGTTACAAAAAAGATTTGAAAATAAGCATGGTCTACTTAGTTTGTAGAGAGAGTGGAACTCACTTGTTAAGTAAGCAAGTTTTTAGGGTTTGGCCCTCCGGTTATTATGACATTTATTGATTTCGGGAGCTGCGTCTAGCGGCCATGTTGGATTTTCGCAATTAAAAAGAAACTGATTTTAATTTCAATTCACTGAATCTTATTCCTCTTACCATTTATCATCAAATAGAGTAAAAAAAAAAAACATCCCCAGACAAATCTTAACCACAGAAGGCACTTTTTAGGTCCTCTGGCGGCCATTTTGGATATTTGGCGGCCATCTTGGATTTGGGACAGATTTCAAGATGGCGCAGAAGCTTATTTTGTTAAGTATGGTCAAAAGTACCAGAATCAAGTGAGAAAACCTTGACTGGAAAAAAGGCAGTTTTTGCCTGGCTCTGCCCTGTCTATAGTACATGTACTGTGTTTGACTCTCTTTGCAAGTGTGGTATGAAGCTACAGTGTGTGTATGACTGTGTGACACGCACACACACACACACACATACAAACACACACACACATTAATGTGGCATAAGTTTAAATATTTGTCATTTTTGTCTGGTCAGTTTTTATTTTCTTTTTTTTTTCCATTTTAATAGGGTATATTGTTGAGGATTGATGAAAAGTGCTTGATGCTGTAGAGCAGAGCCTTTAAGTCTGCGTGAAGATTGCCCCAGCGTGAAACCGCCGGTAGTGAACAAGACGCCAAAGCACAGGTACGCCTTTATATATTATATCGTATAAATTAATGATACGCATGTGTGTGTAGGTGTCTTTCTGTGCGTTGCAACATGTAAGTAGAAAACAAACATTTCGTATAATATAATAATCTCACTTTGCTTCCGAGCCCATAGTCCTTACCTTCAGCAGATTCGCCTTCGTTGGTGTTATTGCCGTTATTGCTTTCATTGGCAGAAGATGTCTCTGTAGCACCTACAGAGCCTACAAAGGAAAGTTAAGACAAATTGTCATTCGCGTTTTGGCGTCACGTAAATTCGAAATTGCCGTAATATAGGTAATGATAGCCAAAGAGAGAGAGAGAAAAAAAAAATCGAACGGAAATAGAACTTTCATGAGCCCTATGAAATCTGGCTATAATTACTTAAAGATTCTTGTTTCACTTCACTTGTTTTTACAAAACAGTAACTTTGGTCAAATTCGCAATGGCTCTGTATACCATAAATGTACTTGTAAATTATGACGTAATGATGTCCTCACCAAACCTGTCTCCCGTTGTCGTGCACATAAATATGGAAATTCATTACCCTTGTTGGAATGGGGTCATTCCATGAATCCGACACCGAGTCATACGGCCCACGGGCTCGACATTGAAAAAGAGGGGCATAGGCCATAACAGCCGAGGGGCATACAGTCAACAAGCTCGACACTAAAGCTAATAAGGCCCATGCGTCCGACTGTATATAGGCAAATAAGGCCCAAGTGACCGACACTGCGTACCTTAAGATCCGTGATGCCATGAGTGTCGGACTCGTTGGCCTTGTTGCCTATAATAGTGTCGGTCTAATTACATTTCAGGCCTATTTCAATAGTGTCGAATTCGATAGATGCGCTGTATGACTCTTGTGACATGCTCCCGTTAAAATTACAATATATTCAAACACGTGTTATTTTTCCCTCTTTTCACAATAAATACTTTTTATAAAAGTGCAATAAATTCACAATAATGATTTTACAAGCAACGGCGTTTTATTTGCTTTAGTAGTCCATCTTTTTTCTTCTTTGAATTACAAACTAATGGAAGATTTGGAGGCAAATGTGATATTCAATTTTCCACAATATTGTGTGGTTACAGCTACCAGTTTCGTGAAACACGTAGATTTGAAAAATTTCAGAACTATGTCATTAAAGTTGCGATACAACGTCTACATTTGATTCTATGCACTTCATGAATGCTCATTTAAAAATGGAAGCACTGGCCAGACATAATAATAATAATAATAATGACAATACATACAATTTCTATAGCGCCGTTCTCTACTTTGATTAAATGCTCAAGGCGCTTTACAATTGTACATCAAAGCAAACAGACTGAAGGTAAAAGTACATCACCGTAATAGAAGAAGATGAAGAAGCAGAAGAAAAAAAAGGCACTGGTCTTCAAAATACACTGCTAAACAAATAGGATTTTATATTACTCCTGAAAGATGCTATAGGGCTTGAGTCTTTCAGCTCACGAGGAAGTGAATTCCACAGTGTTGGTCCAGCGTGAGCGAAAGCTCATTCCCCGAAGATTTCCTAGAAAACGGAATATGTAAAAGACCTGAAGTTGAGGATCGAAGAGTTCGTGAAGGTTGGTATTGACGAAACAAACAAACATTGTAATCAGGAGCTGTTCCCTCATTAACGTGATAAACCAAAAGAAGTATCTGAAACCGAATACGCTCCTGTACAGGCAACCAATGAAGACTCTTCAGGATAGGTGTGATATGACTGCGTTTTCTTGTCAAAGAAACAATACGTGCAGCGGCATTTTGTAGCTTTTGTAATTGGGCAATTTGTGAGTTTAGCAGATTGAAAAACAAACCATTACCGAAATCAAGGCGTGAAGAAATATGTGCATGAACAAGTAAAAAGAAACTAATAAACCTTGTCAAAACATTGGAAACAGCATCAGCACCACAATTATGACATTGAGGTCAACCCAGGAAAAAAAACACAAAACAAGATCATGTCAAACAAGGCTGAGGGGTTCACACATACACGCACATACACACACTATGACATATGCCGATATATAGTCTATACACATAGAGCAAAAAAGAAAAAAGGAATCAAAAACTTTTTCAAGCTCATATTTCTCAAATGATATCAGGCTAATTGTTGATGTTTTATATAACATGTTAAAGGCAATTTATATAACTATTTCGCTATCGACCGGGTCAGAGCAGCGATTGGACCACACAATAATTTCTTGTCCTTCGTCAAGATCAAGAAACTGAGATGGTACTGCCACGCTACACGAACAACATGACTTACAAAGACCATCATTCCGGGCACATCGGAAGGAGAGAAGGCAGACCAAAGAAAGAAGATGAAGACTATTTCAAAAGGATTCTTTCTAAGCGCTCTACAAATAACATCTACCGTAGACACCGACTATACAGCTACTCAAATATAGAGTCGATAGAAATGTTGCTGTTTCAATGATTTTCTCGACGTTATAAGAATAGGAGCTTTGCACTTTACTGCATAATTTAATCGGGAGAATGATTGCTGGAACTGGTTCAAGAGAATTGATTTATGTTTTAAAATTCACAGCTTTTTTATTTCTTTTTCAGTAGCAAAGAGCAAAGATGTATCAGAAATTTGTAACACCGAAACAAGAAATTGTACGGCTTCTTCTATTTCTTCGATTCACTTGGACCGAACCTCGAGGGGTCGGCATCATTCGCCGGTTTTCTTGTGTAAATAGGGTGGGTGGGTAGAGGGACCATTTCACCGTTTTGGCATCCTGTTCTTTGCGGTGAATGAACGATTGGGATCTTTTACGTGCGTGTCTTGTGGGTAACACACACACGGGACCTCCATTAAAGATGTTCTATCCGAGGAACAGAGTATTTTGCCTCGTACTATACACGCATTGAGGGAACGGAATGCTTACAAACAACTTTGCTCAGTGAGACTCGGGAATTGATCCTGGTACCCTTGGATCTGAATGCAGACGCGACACTGAGCCATATCACTGCCTCTACCTCAAAAATAGCTGACTGATGAGAGTTTTCACTCTGTAATGTACAGTAGCAATGATAACATTTGAAAATAGATACAGTACCGAACCCCATAAAATACGGTTACGGTATCTTAAAACCAGGAAGGTTGCGTGGTTCTGACGACATAACTTATCCTCCCGTTCACTTGAAAATACACTACACTTGAAAATAGATACAGTACCAAACCCCATAAATTATGTTTACGGAATCTTAAAACCAGGAAGGTTGCGTGGTTTTAGCGACATAACCTATCCTCCCGTCCATTATTTTCAGCTTTCTATTAGGTAAATATAAAAAATTATAGATGTTATGTGGTAATTACGATGTTATCATCTGCTTGGTCATACCTTTTTATGCTTATCTGCAGGAAGTATCATAATCATCGGTCCTGTTTATGTGTTATTGTAATACATGTGTATGTGCGCATATATATATATATATATATATATATATACCATACATAAATAAAACATGTGTTTGTGTGTGTGTGGTTAAAGGAAAGCAGCGTAATAAATCTTCAAGTAGTGGATACTATTTACTCAAAAGAGATCAGAGAATAGTACATTGCAGTATCCGGTTGCAGGAGGCAAGAAGGTATCGTCGCTAGAGTGAAAGTAAGAAAAAAATCTTTCATTCGGTATATCTACTGTACTTTCTTCTTGAAATTACGTATTCCCGAGTCCAAAATCCATCAGATGCGTAGATTTTGATATTATGATCCATACAATATTGTTTAGATATCTCCCATATTTTTGTTATGTTGCCCCACAATGCGGAAATAATGTTTCCAGTATTAAAGGCAATTAGCGTTTCAGGATCGAAGTCACGATAACGAAACATGGCTGCACACTTACCCATCCTGACATATCTCACAGTATTCGTATCCATAAGTAGAAAACAAAAGAAAACAGAGCTCCATAATCGATATGACAAATGCATCCTAAACTGATAAAAAAAGAACGACTCTTATCACAAATCACGACCTCCGATACGTATATTACACTTTCGCCGATTCTGAGTAGACCTTATGCCGCGTCAGCACTGAAAGAAAATTCAATAGATGGCACGCCACTAAATATGTAAGAACTGCTCAACAAACTCTGTGCGCACTCTATGCCGAGTGTGTGCGACAGCTGTAGAGAAATAAGGATATGAAATCTGAGACAATATATCTTTTTTTTTTTAGATCTTGTCGAAAACCACAAACTGCGCTTCAGCGAGCGAAAAGGAAATGAAATATAAATTCCTTATAAAAATAACATAAAATATCATTTAGTTTTGTATGATATAGACAGTGATGGAAAGGATCAGCCTGCAGTGGTGCTTGACTTTTGTACAATTATCATGGTTATTAGATATCTAAAATGGACTCTGCTTCTGCTTTTCTTTTCTTTTCTTTTTTTTTTGGGGGGGGGGGTACAAGGAAATTGATAACGGTTTTTTATTCTCTTGTTAAAACCACACAAATCAAAAAGCAGGAAGCAATGGATAGGCAACTCTCTTCCACGAGCATCATGTTAGATTCCCTTGTTTTATGCATCATCGTAAAAAAAAAGGATTCAAGCTATTTGCTGTTTTGAGATGGCAACCGTTTTGTATGGATATTCATAACGCATGTAATAATGTTTCAGATGTATTGTACGTGTAATGAAAAATATTGAAATTGTACGAAATCACCACCGTATGTAGTAGCATTGAATGATTTTTGAATGATATTACTGAAAATTGGTGGAATTCATTGTAAAGTAATAATAAAATCTCATACAGAGAATTGTACAAAAATAAGAGAAAAATCAACTACATCCATCTCTAAATTTCTTAGGAATAACATAAAGGCATTCAATAGTTCCACTATATAAATTATGTTCGACTAAAATGTATTTCGGATGGGTTGGTGTTATATTAAAGAGGTTATGTTACGGCACAAATTGTCGTCCCGTCACAAATTGTCGCCCCTGCATAAATTGTGGGCTGGCGACAATTTGCACTGCATGTGCAGTTCCCAGTTTTTGACCTCGATGGCGCCAATTTGCGCAGGCAAAATGAAACGTAGCTGCAGAAATTGTCCCCGGCCATGCACTATGAATTGTGTGGTTGGGATGGGTGCTCCGGTGTTATGCTTGGGTGGGGTGGATATGACTGGTAAGTTATGCATATGCGTGTGTGGGGGGGGGGGGGCATGGTGTGTACGGTGTATGATTTGTAGGTGCGTTTATTTTTTTCTAGGTAATCCAGATGAGTGGATTCCTCTTTCCCGAAAAAAAAAAACTAAAATGCGAAACAATTTTTTTTTCTAGAATTCCAAAAATGTATTAAAGCACCATCAGGCTTTCAGTTTTAATATATCATTGCAAAATCTTGATATTTGCATACACTATTATTGAAACGTTGACTCGCGTGGGAAAAAAAAAGACCGGTAGGGATACATTGTTGCTCAAATTACCGTCAATTTTAAATCCAAATTCAAATTTCAGTTCATCCAGCATGCACAGTATTTATTAGCAACAATTTGCATTAACATTCAGTGCAGTTTGTCCAGGAATTGACAAAAATTGGAAATGAAAAGTGTCTCCAACCCATAATGACTTAAAGAAAAAAAAAGCAAAACTAAACATATTAATAATTAATGACAAGCACACAATTATGTGTATATACCATATGCAACATGAATCGTGTATAATTATACATATTCATAAAGAGTGTGTGTGTGCGTGTGTACGCGTGTGTAGGTTTATGACAGGCCAGTACTCTTGAGGGAAGGAGAAGAAGAACGAACAAAACAAAACAAAAAACACATCAGCTATAATTGCAGTCGGAATAAGTCGTGCCGACATCAAATTCGTTTATTCGCGTGAGCCTAATACGAAGCAAAACGTAATGCTAATCGTCCTTATTGTCTCAACTACACACTATGTACACTGCAATATATTTCAAAATATACAGCATATCTCAATACGAGGAGAGAAAAAAATTTTTGTTCCCAGAATTGAATTAAAAAAAGAAAATATGCCATTGGGTGATCCTCCATGTCCTCTGATTTCAAGGAAATGGGTAAATATATGTGGTGCCTGTCTTGAAAAGAATAACATTACTGTGTGTTATCGTCATTTTGCGTGATGTCATTCCTTTCTGATTGCGTGATATGCATATTTCCTACATTCATTAAAAAAAAAAAAAAACTTACGTTGTTTCACTTACGATACATGGAAGAGTGAATGCGGCAATTACGAGTAGAACACATCAGTCGCTGTCATTGAAGTTATGACTTTTACGAAGAAAAGGAACTTCCTTATTTTAATGAAATTGCAAACTCCCTACAATTGCCACTGATATTACGTTATTAGGACATTGATTCATCCCCACCCACCCACCCACCCCCCCCCGTTTTCTGAAAAAGGTTGGTTAAATGCTTTACATTATGCTACAAGATTGAAAATATTGTGAATTTTCTTTGTTTTTCATTAAATCTCGTCCCAATAGCAACGACACGATCTTTTCATCCAGCGATCTGGCGAACCTACGCTCTTAAAGTTAATTACGTTTAAACAGATTGCCTCATTTCCTTAAACTTCACTTTATGGATTCTACAAATATCCCTGCATTCACGCAATGTACATGTATATTGCAAACTAATTGTCTTTTAGTGAATTTAGCTTCTTTTTTATCAAAAAAGAAGGAACACATAAAATTCAAAATATTGACATTGTCTCTATGTCGCGGAGAGATTTAATTTTGCTTTACAATTTGACGACTTCACATATTTGACTTTAAAATTGAATCGTAGAAAAGACGTATTCTTATGATTATACAGAGTTCCATAATGTAATCTTACGACTGAACATTTGGCATTATATTCTTACTGCCAGACTGCGATGTACGTGACAATGTGGGCATAAACTTCGAAAACGTAAACTATTGTTACATGTACGTTAAACCTAATGCTACTAATTATTCTCTCATCTTTACATAATATAAAGCAGCAACAATTTACAGTAACAATGCGAGTATTTACCAGCATTATATGCTGATCACGTATTGAGGTAAGTAAGGAATATTGGTTCATCAATTTCGGGTCGATTGCGTTGTCTTATTACTTCGTGCCTGGTGGTTCATCAGCATACTTTGACCACAAGTTTTATTGTTTATTTGCTTATTTCTTCACTGGAGCCTTTTAGCTAAAACTGAAAAAAATACGGTATTTGAAGTTAATGATTCTGTTTTCCACAACAAACGTTTGTTGTTGTTGTTTTTTTTTTTATTCAATGTATTTTTCATTCTGTCGCATCGAGCCCTGGAAGCATATTATCAACTTCGATCTGCCGTTACACCCAAGTTGCCTAAAATCATACATCCTCTCTCTCTCTTGGTTGATCAGGTAAGCATAGAGAAGGATTTGAATGCATTCTGCTCTCCGTAAGGAAGATAATGTAAATGAAAGCATATTTATTTTAGAATGTTTTGCTGAGTTTGTTTCGATCATTGTTGCTTTCAGATTCTCACGTGGAAAAGATGTTCTAACTTGCCGCACCTTTCAAAGAGTTTAAAAGTGTGTACTTGAGACTTGTTGTTGCCGTCCTCATCAAATTTATAAGTGTTTTTTTTTTTATAATAACGTATTGTAAATAATACAGGTGGATGGACCCCCCCCCCCTCCTATACACGCTACCTGTCGTATATCCGTATGGTGAAGGGTTTTTGGGAGAACAGAATTTTATCGGCTCGGCAAACCTGAGTATTAAAGTACAAAACCTAAAAATTATCACCATTATTAGTACTACTATCATTATCATTATTTCTGTTCAAGAGATTTTACTCGGAAATGAGAGCTTTTCTTGAGTACAGAAAATTTATGTTACTACATGTATATTACTTGCCATCGCCAGCGTCTGGACTGGACATGGGTATCTCCACAGTTTGGGAGTCATTGGGAAAATAACTGGCAAGATGTGGCTTCTCGTAGTCGTCTTCGGTTTCCTGAAAATGGTCTGCTGATTCTGGATCGGACGATGCGATCTGTGGAGACGTCTGGTACTGATGGAGCGTAGCAGGAGATCCGTGGTTTTTGGAGAATTGAGGCTTCTCGTAGCCATCGTGACCTTGCTGTTCTGTTGGCTTCAGAAGTGTCCCGTGCTCGGTTCCACCGGCAGTACCGAAGTCCTCATGAGGACCAGCAGGCTTCATGCCAAAAGGACGCTGCAGATGTTGATAATCTTGTGAGTCATCATCATCGGTCTCCGGAGCAGAAGCGAGCATTTCCAAAGTTTGGTAGTCATTTAGAAAATTACCGTCTGTAGTGGATAACTCGTCATCGCCATTGTCAATCTTAGTGTTTGTAGATTGAGCAACCTTAGATATTGCGGGCCTTTGGAGGGTATCGTAGGTCTCAGGGTCAGCCATGGACGGTGAACTAATCTGAGCTTTTTTGTATCCATCATAATCTCTATCAACTGATGCTGGAGCCGGCGCTTCGGGGGAACAAGTTGTCTTCGCCAGAGGTTCTTCGTAAGCCAACGCATTTGGTGCCGGAGTTGAAAGTATATCGCAGTCATTCTCTTGTAATGGATCTTGAGTTTGGTCCTGGCCTTTGTCGTTTGACTTTTCTGCTCCTGTAGATATTCCAAAAGTACCAGGAACACCTTGGTTAAGAAGTGAGTACTCATCGTCTTCACCACAGATAGCAGGAGAGCTTAGGTTGGTCGTCGCGGGATGATAACCACAAGATACGCCACCAGGCTCAAGGGTTACGTAACTGTGGTCGTCATGCCTCGGGTCCAGATACTCCATTTCTCCTATTCTGAGATAATCCGTTCCTTGCTTATCCTCCTCAGCAGCTTGCTTGGTCATACCAACTTGTGTAGACCCGACACCCTTCGGGATCGTATTCAACGCGGAATTTGGAGTGAGACCTTTGGAGGGACTAACAACGATGCCGACAGTCGCGGCTCTCTCTTTCCGTTCATCCGGGTTGTTGTTCTCATGATGCTCGCTTGACCTAAAAGGTAGGTGGATGTTCTGCTCTTCTATCTGATAATAGACACTGGCATTTAAAGGATCATTTGATGCTTGGAAATTTGTTCCATGGGAGCTTTGAATGATGTCTGCATTATCCGGCGTTTTCCCCTCTGTAACCGTGGGAATGTTTACACCCTCTGGTAGGCTGTGTCGTCTGAAAGCAGAATGAAAATAAAACATCCTTCTTCAAGATTGCGTTGCACGTCACACACTCATAGAACATTGTGACTCCGTTTGAATAACATTGTGATGAATCTTCGACACGCAAAATATAAAGGGGCATTTGACTGAAATCTTTTGAAAATCGATGGCAGACATTACATGTATTATCATCCTGACAACAAAAATAATATCAAAAACAATAACAGCAACAATAATAATCAGTTAATGTTTACGTGTAGGCCTACGTCTTTCTTACTTTCGCCAGCATTTGATGAACACCAAACTCGCGACGACAGCCAGGACAATCAGGTACCCTATAACTGTGAAAAGAAAGAAGACATGAATACCAGGATTTTTTTTCCTTAAAAAAAGTCATCCAAACCAGGAAATACGAAGTTAGAAAGGGGAAAGACTCTCGTATCATATTTATGATATTTGTATGCACATATATATATATATATATATAATTAAAAAAATAATAAAACTGAAAGTTCATGCTGTATTCACCATAAGTTTAATTCGTCACACAAATACTGAGAGGACAACAAGTTTTAGATTTTTTTTTTCATATTCATGGATGCCTAATAGTCTCATCTATCAAATGCAATCAACAAAACAATTTTTTCACGCTTGGCTGAACACTGACACTCTTTGTTCAGAGTGTGAAGAATGTCTTGCTCCAAATTGAAAGAAGATGGCCTGCAGTCCAAATAAGTGTTCTCATTCAAACAAATGGCTGTTTTGCTCACAGTTGCGATTATACTATGATAGTTTAGGAATTTTCTGGCGATTTTCTATCACGTTTTAAATGATTCCATTGTGTTATGGAAGTATTGATTAACGACATCAAGATCTTTTAAGCACAGTTATCACAAATCAAGCACAGACATATAGAACCCAAATGCCAGTCACTCAATGTCTGGTTTACTTTAGTTTTTCTTTGAATAATTTGATAAATGATTTCAAAGTATTAAAGTTAAAATTCTCTTAAAGCAATTCCAGAAAAAAGGAGCATCAAAGCTACTGAATTTCATCCCCTACTGATCAGCATGTTTATGGATACCCCACGATCAAACAGAGAGTCGAGTGCCCAAGCACCACTGTAGTTGCATCAAAGAAAAACTTGAAAGCATGATCTCATGTTGACTCAAATGTTAAAAAAAAATGGATATTACATTGTTCCTAATTGCCAGAGTTGCTTGATTGCCTGACTGGTTGATTAACTGATGAATGTTTGGAAAACTGATTTATGTGTTAATCTATTCATTCAATCAGCCGATTAATTAGTTCAATTACTGAAAAGTGATTGATTGATTATTGGGTTGATTCAATGATTGCTTGATCGACTCAATTACTGACTAACTGATATATCAGTTGATGTATTGATGGGTTGATTGCTTGATTGATTGATTGCCCAATCAATAATATTGATTGATTAATTACATGAATATTTGGAATGTTGATTAATTTGGTACCTTACCACATTAATGAATAACAGACAAAACCTCAAAATTAAAACTCTAATTCTCACCAATTAATTTAGAAATGACATAATTAAAGTTACGAGAAAGCTGACAAAAAAAAAAATCTCAGACAATCATAACATAATCAAAGCTTTAACAAAAGAGCATCTTTTTTTTTTGAATGGGAGCATTTTTTGGGGGGGACTCCTGGATGAATTTTCCATCTTCTTTACATTTGGGGCAAGCCATTTTTTCACACTCTGGACAAAGAGCGTCAGTTTTCAGCCAAGCGTGAGCAAAAATTTGTTTTGTTGATTGCACTTAATAGATGAGACTATTGGGCAACCATAAATATGAAGAAAAAAAAAATCTTCCAAATATTTTAAAATGAAATTAAGACAATTTAAAAAAAAAGTGTTACTTCTGTGGTACGCTCTGTATATGCACTGTGTCTCGCAAAAATATTTTGAAACGTAAATTAGACAATTTTTTGAAAAGTAGAACTTTTTTTTAGATACGCCCTGTATTATGCAGTATGTCCAAAAAAAGTCCTCTCAGCGATTTTCACTGGAGCTTTTTCCTATCAAAGTAAAAGATGTTCTTCATCAGGTATAGATAAATGGAAAGATACGAAGCTCTTCTTTCAATAATACACAATTCATTGTTCTAATTATTCATACATAACTTGCTTAATACAAAGGACATATTTGACGCTACCAATGCACTTAATTTCCCCTCAGAAATTGCGACTTTGAGTGAGTTTTTCAGGCCGTGTAGATATTCTTTGGCCAAAAAAGAAGAGAACATCCATTACTTTCAGTCATATCCATATCTTTTTTTTCCTTTTATATGACAGCTCATGCATAACACACACACACACACACACACACACACACACACACAAATGAATAGCACCTGCTGGAGAAAACTGAAAATGAAAATGCGCTTCAATTTTGCCCACATAGATGGATAGTTGCATAAGGAGCCATTTAGCTTTCTGGACTTGGCAAATAACAATGGCCTTCATCTGTTTTGATGAATTTACACAAATGTGAGGGTGGTAGTAATTTAAAAACTTTGTATTCTAGTTGGTCAATCTATTTTTCGAATTTTGCTTTTGTTTACTAACTTCTAATCACTTGAGTTTGTGATAATGTATAATATCGTCAGGTGCTACAATCATTGTACTTTTTTTATCCTACAAAGTTATACGCACCTTATTTTCTGTTACCAAAAAAAAAGTGATGTCTACATGTTTTTGTCGAAAAATAAATTGCATTAAAAAAGAATGAATTGCATTGAAAAATTGTATAAAACGTATTTCACTCGCGCAGATATCGAGCCAAATGTCGGAAAGCTGAATGCTTGTTTTTCAACTATCCGTCGAATATTTTGAAATGAAGCATGTTTTCATGCAACTTTTTGTCGAGCAGCGGTCAATCATATCTTTATGCATTTATCGTCTCATAGTATTACAAAAGAAGAAAGTATGGACATTTCATTTATTAACTTTACAACGGTTACAATCTAAAAAAGTCACCCAAAGTTCCAATTTCTATTTGGTAGCACCACAGTACTGTCCATTGATCTAACTCAGTCATGCATGAATTATGAGCACTAAGTTGTGCACCAAATGGAAGAAGAAAAGCGTGCTCTTCGCGACGAATCAATGAAGCGGGATCTTTTACGTGCATTAATTGTCAGTCTCTCACCATTTTATGTCCTATCTGAGGGACAGAGTGTTTTGCCTCGTGGAGGGGACAGTATGATTACACACAACATTGCTCAGTGGGACCCGATGATCGAACCGGGAGTACTTAGGGTCGTGAGGCAGACGTGCTACCGACTGAGCTAACTCACCGCCCTTTTCAATCCACTTTCTATACCACAAAATTATACGTTTATATACAAGCATATTTCCCGAAAGCTACTGGATCGCATCATCTTACTGCCTGCAAGAATTAAAGTGAGAGTTGTCAACCCATCGCTGGTAGGAGGATCGGCTGGCTTCTCGGTGGCTGCAAACGGGAAGACACAGGAAATAAACCAACCCTTGGTCAGACTGATAATTCAGGCAAATTGAAGGACGGTGACATTATACAATTCTTTGTCATGTTTGTCAGGTTCTTATAAATAGCAGATTTGCTTGATCTTAAATGCAGACATCTAGAATCACCATGTCATTTGATTTGATTTAATTTAATCTAATTTAATTTATTTCATTTCATGTTATTTCATTTAATTTCCCACACAAATCAAACAGTGTTGAATTTACAACATCAATCCATGACAATGTAAAGTAGCACATACATCATAAGTTCAGTATAAATGAAGAGCATGCTTTCAAAAAAACCCTAAATCCATAGTATTCAATGGATTTAGCGTATTTTGGAGGTAAGCTCTTCAGATATACGAATAACATTTAAAGGAGACAAAATCGATTGAAATCGTTTTCAAGTGCATTACATTCATGACGGATAAATACAATTGTGTGTGGTGGTAAAATACAATGTACATAGAATTCTACATACGTAACATCATGGGAAGGATCTGGATGGTTAAAAGTATCCTCGTTTTAATAGTCTGGACTGAATCTTTGAAAGCGAACAAGCCTCCTAATCTTCAGAATAAAACATCTCAATCTAAGGGTCATAAAGTGTTACTATGATAAATATTGATAATTCTAAAGTAGACACAGGAAGGCTGGAATTTCGAATTGACTGATGCGCGGAAAGGACAGTCGAAATAGTTGAAAAATGCCTGTAGTAAAGTTGAAATGATCTTTAAGGAACCAAAGCGCCGAAAACTGCTTTACAACTTATTCTTGGAGAATTAAAAAAAAAAACCGACAGAAAAACACTAAGCTAAAGTAAAATCAATAGGAGAAAAAGAGCACAGTGAGAAATGTTAGATACGTTTGATAGGTATAAACTTGTAATTTTCAAAATAATTCTACAAGCATATACTAAAAAAGAAAAGATATTGAGATTTGACTTCAGCAGATATTACAAGCCATTATGGTTCCCGTTCTGGGTTTCTTAATACAGTTAAGATATGACTCTTAAGTTAGCTCTGACGTTTTATCTGTGACATTTTTACCCCTGACATTATTTCCTCTCACATCATTACCTCTACCCCTAACACTGAATTGCACACCTCTTTACCAGATAGGCATTATAGAGCACAAGGAAGAATCTTCGCACAAGGTATGTTTATGAAGAGGCCAAAGGTACACTCCAGTCGCTGAGATTGCCGAGGGTACGTGTTTGCATAGTTTTTAAGTTACCGAATGCTGATAATTGATAAGATCTATTGAGATTAATAATGTTTGAGGGAGATTGCATATAATAACCCTGCTCTTTGGCTTCCCATCCATTTTCAACATTTTTGACATTATTCGGTAAATACCATGCATTTACACGCTTTACAATTTAGATAGGTTTATATTAATTTTTCGATTTCTGATATATGTAGAAAGGTTATTATGACATATGTGACCGTGCACCTCAAAACGAACATAGAGTCGTACACACTGATTTTGCGTGAGGACTGAAAATAAGTGAAATGGGTCATCTTAGCCGAACTTGATTTTTTTCATATTTTATGAAAGAGCGGGTCTTCTTTTGCATTATGCTAAAATTTGGTATCATAAAACGGGTAGGAAAGTGTTTTTGGTTTTTGTTTTTGTTTTTTGCAGTTTATCTCACTAACATTTTTTGGTAGAATAGTGTGATTAGGTGTGTCTTTAGGATCCCTTTTTCATTTCTGAAAAACCTTGTCCACACTCTTCAATTTCAACTCTAATTACTTTTGAAAGGATAGTGCTACTGCTTTGAAAGTTGGCATTAATTATGGACAGAATGTGTTAATGAGGCATTTATAATTTCAGTTTAATCTGATAATCCCTTCATTGTTGTTACTCTGGTGGTTTACTTCCTGTTTTTTGTCCAATTCATCGCACAGCCGGCACGGTATGTTAAAGATTAAGCGCTTGAACACTGTACTTCAGAGCCTCTTTTCTCAGTTCACACTTTTCCTGAGTTTGCGCTTTCTTTCCAATATTTAGATAGGTTAGGAGAGTCCATTTCATTTAAGTTATACATCATTTTAAAGCTTAAAGTCTGCTCTTTCAGAATATGGTCTTAGCTAAAAATTCATGTCTGGCGACTTTTTGTTTGTTTTGAGGTGCGGGGTCACCTATAGTCCTGCGACAAATTATTGCTCCCATGAAATATCTGCACGCTAAGCCAAACATAAGTTCTATATTGTAAATAAATTCAAAAATATAACCTTAACCAGTGCTAACCTTTATCCTAATCCTCACAGATACTAACCCTAAAATCCTATACGAGAACTCTCACCCTAACCCTGAATCCTTGGAGAAAATAAGATCAAGAAATATTGTCGTAGGAGCAAATGTCGTGTCACCATGTACATGATATAGGTATGTGCCTTTTGATGGCATATTTATTTTTTACAGATTTTATTTTCTTTCTTGACAATCAAAAGAAAAATACAGATAATGAATCAAAAGATGTTGAAGCAGATCCTTGCCGTTTAATATAACTTCACCATCCCGCCTACGATATTGGATAAACATTGTTTATGAATATTGATATTGGAATATCATTACTAGTAAAAAAACATTTTTATGTAGATAATAAATAGTCGATTCTCTCAAAGCCATTTTAGAAAGTCTTTAAACTACATAATCAGAGAAATATGCATCCATCTGTTTGTCTGAATTACGCGTAAAATGTCTGGTAATGGGTTTTTTTTCAACGATCAAGATACTATGGTTTATAACTTGCAGTCATTAGACAATAATTGTAGTTTCCTTCTCCAGCACTCGTATTTGATTTGGTATTTTGATTGTGCGTTTTGAATCATTAGCTAAAAGAAAAGGTGAAGAGATAGTTTCTGAGATATAGGGAGAGGAAATGACCTTATTTCATACTTACTTTCAATGCTTCCATTCCGTAGAATCGTCATGTTTACATTTTCTATGTTGATCCCCAGTGCCCCAGCGGCATTGAACAAAATCTGTTGAGAGTGGTGAAATGACATCACATCACAGAAGTTGGGAACTTGTTCGATGATTTTATCATGGTAATGAATTAAGGTCTCGCACCTATCCTACTTCCCCGCACAAACACATAGGAATGTAGACCTAAATGCTATCTTCTCGTGGTTAACATAAACACAAAGGCCGAATGCGTGCTTCCGTATATCTTGTCCAATTCAAAACACATACACAATTCTAGATATTTCCATTCTTTTAAAGTATGCATGAGAAGTTATTATAAATAGCTTGATTTGCATCCGTACGCGTAATGTCGTTCCCCGCTAAAAATTGGACGTTTTCTCTACGTTCTTGAAATGTTCCCAGTTGCTTGTTTGGTCGTTTTGTCGAAACGTTTTCAGAACGTCTTTTTTGTGGAAGTTTTTCGACGTATTTAAAACGTTGACAAAACGTCAACGTCTATTAAGACGAAGACGTAGCGAATAAAACATATCGTAAATGTTCTGAAATCGTTTTGTGTTTGCTTGGTTCCAATATTCAATACGTTTGATAAATGTTCAACAAGAACAGGTCATTGAAAAAAAAAAGTCCAGTGCACGTTAGGCAATTGTTAGTTACGAACGTTTAAATTTGTAACGTTCGATAACGTTTACAAAATTTTTGTAACGGAAATTCCATTCCGTAACGTAGGATCCTCAAAAACACGTTGAGGGATTGTTCTGAAAACTTTATAGCTACGTATCATATGCGTGCTGGGTTACGACCGAGGAGGTATTGCATTCCTCTTTGTTACGGCCAACGTCAATTACGTGGAAAGTTATGTCAGTTTTGTTGAGGGTTTATTATTCTAGAGATTAGCTGATATAAAATGTACACATTTATATGTCCTCTGACATTTTCGTTATTTCTTTGTTCCGTTAAAAAATACGTAACAATTGAGCAGAATTGAACTGAACTGATGATTGTATCAAATTTACTGGAGCTTAGTTTGTACTGTAGTGAAATGAATAAACATGACTTGTTTACCTTAGTGTGAGAGTTGTTAAATATGCACGAGACAGAGAGATGCAAGACGCCATCATCTTGTTGGAGCAAAGGATGTAACCTTTCGCAGATCAGACTGAATCGACCCCTCCGCTGAGGCAAGTAAGTTTTGTCTCCTAGCCTCCACAACGTGTAATGAAATGACAGGAGGACAGATGGGACATGCGGCACATGCTGGCAGACTTTTACCCAAGAACCCTTCCTCTTGCTTCTCGTTTGATTATACCCTGCCATCAAGAAGAAACCGCAATCAATACAGCAGTCACATTTTTTTTTTGTAACAAATGAAAGAGGTTTAAAAGACACATAATGGAAAATCATTCCAGAAAAAAATTACAGCAAAATCGCGAGGATATCCATACCAGTTATACCCCTCAAAGCATTGCAACGTATGAATTGTTACACCTGTGGCAAGAGGGACATGGTGCAATAAGTGAAGATGAACCCTTTGTTTGTTTAATAAATAGCTTTATGCACACTGTCTTCAGTCCCTGACACAGAGAGGGTTAAACACGAAAGCACCATGCGGGACTAAAATCAACAAACTTAGTTTTCGAATAGAGAACACGTACCACTGCACAGCGGTGCACCAACGACTTTCGAGTTTGCAGAAGGTAAAATGGTGCATCATGGTTTAAAACATTAAGAAACAAACAACAATCGACACCAAACAAACGCACAACAAACTTGACTGAACACTGTGACGTTCGTCTTACATACCCTGACGGTTCCATCTTCTATACCGGTTACTTTCGCATTTTCCATGTTTTCGCCGTTTTCGCCGATCTCCAGTAACGATGGACTCTGCAATGATTCCAACATTGACGCAAATATTCGATTTATGGATATTTTAATACTCATAATTTTAAGATCAAAACAATTCTTGTGACAAGAAAAATCTTTATGTTCCATCTGACTGCCTATATTGTATAGTATTTTATTGATCAAGAGTTAAAACGGATCTAGAACCGTCAGATTTTCTTCGTTCCTGGGTTTGAGTTAGATGTGTAATGGGCTTGCTTTATTATTTTCTTTTTACTCTAAAAAAATGAGGCAAAATATATCTTTACTCTATCACTATGAAATCATCACACATTGGTGCTTGTATTGAAGAGGGTAAAAAGAACAACATCGTATCTTTACCAAATGGTTGTACCATATTCTATTGTAGTAGCCCCAATTATAAAGTGATTTTGCAGTATGCTGTCTTCAAGACCGTCTCAAATGATGGAAAACACTGTTCCAAAACTTTCTACTGGGGGTGCTTGTATATCTTCCTGTATGAGCGTTTGCTGTTGCTCCTGTTCTTGCGCAGTGTTCCCTCCTGAATGGCTTCACAAAATTCACTGAGTTCTTACAATTAGCCTTAACTCTATGTCTCGTCGTATGTACATTGTGTATAACCCGTTTATAAAAGACTTATCTATTATCTTACCTACGACTTGAACTGGAGTGGTGTAAATTGAGAACTCTCCGTTCACACCCACGATTTCGGCTATCAACTGAACAGAAGATAGACGCGAGAGAAACCGTCCTGAGCCCCTGAAAGGTATGTTTCCATTGGATTCGTACATGTCTTCCTCGACCGCTTTAGCATCATCATCGTTTTCAATTACGATTTCGGACTCTCCTGGCCTGTCCTGCACTCGAATGAGCACTTGCCAATCATCGGGAGCATTGATATACCAAATGTACTTTGTGGAATTCTGGTTGGTCCAAGAGCAGTTGATCGATGAAGTGACGCCCACGGTAAGGTTGACGGCTGTAAATGAAAGATTGAAGAAGGGTAGCAGGATGGTGCTACTTTTGTGTTCTGGTTTGTTCTTTCTTTTAAACCAAATACAACCTTGTGCACGCAATATCACTTTGATTATATTTTGTTTGCTTGGAGCTTACTTACCATTATCAGAACTTTATGATCATAATGATAATGATATCAATGTAAATAGTGTTTATCTTCAAATGGTTGCTAATCTATATCATATCAGATTACTTCGAATGGAATAAACTTACTGCATAATTTTCATAAATAGTATAATACATCCTAAATTATGTAAATGAAATGGGTCGCGAATTTAATTCATTTTTCTTAACTACATAATCTTTCCCTCATGCACTAAACTTTAAATATCACTGATGGATGTATTTGTAAATACATGAATATAATTTCGTGCATAATATATATTCTGTACATGTATGCCTACATAATGATTGTGATAATAGTAATTTGTATGGTTAATTGCTTATGCTATGATGCTATGCATTCCTTTAGGACGTGTTAATTTTCAGTTTTCATGAACATTGTCTTACACTTCAGTAAAAGATCGTATGAATGAATAGACTAAATACCTTTTTCACATACCGGTAATTAAAACGAAAACATAGCTTTTGTAAGGGCTTGAGAACCCGTCTTGCACTATCTATTTCATGTTTGCTTGCAATGTATCGAAAGACTCCACCAGGAAACTTACCTGGCTGACGCGATTTGCCGAAATAATGATTTGTTTTGGAGTAGGGGAGACCGGGTCTAGTTGTTACACGGGCAAGTTGTTACACTGTCATTTTCTCTAAATATGATCAAAAGAGGGTGTTACAAGTAATATCAAATCAAAACGTATAGCCAACGATCTCTGCGAGCGAAATCTGGCGTTGCCTGGACGTCACATGTAGAAGGTAGGTCCAAAAAACACTTTTTTACCTCTCCGAGTAAAATTTTGAAAAATTCGAATTTTCTTTATTACACCAAATCCATTCTTCTCCAGTAAGTGATGAGTATGTGGTTGAAAGAAGCGTGTTTTGGCTGTCTTTTGGTGAAAGTAGCAACACGTGATGTTTGATTGGTTATTGGCCACAGGTGTGAAAAGTTTTTGAAAACGCACTGGGTCAAGTTGTTACAACAACTTGACCCGTCTGGAGAATCGAGTGGTGTAACAACTTACCCCAATGCACTTTCAATTGAATTTGTGGTTATACACACACACACACACAAACACACACACACACACACACAAACACACACACACACACACACACACCCACACACCCACACACACCCAACACACTCATACACCCCAGCATAGGCTAACATGCACACCCAGACAGGTTAATATTAAGAATTACCTAACACGTCAGATCTGCATTACCCGATTTGAGTTGACTTTCTACGGTGTAACAAAGTACCCCATGTGCTGTAACAACTTACCCCAACATCGGGGAAAGTTGTTACAAAATTTTGTGTGTATTGATTACGTAATATCTTGTTTATATTATCTGGACTTCCAAAGTTTGTACTGTTTTTAATTAAAGGAGGAAATAAGGTATCCTCATAGCAAAAATGAAGCCTATTCCTCTATTCGTTTTTTGTACAGACCTAAAAATGTGAAAATTGTAACAACTAGACCCGGTCTCCCCTATTTTGAGATCAAAAGTGTGGAATAATAAAAGTCGGTAAGCCGACTCTTAATCCAGAAGGATCCAGGCTAACTGGGTCGCAGGGACAACTCGGCCCTATTTCAGACAATTCAAACTAAACGTGAGTGATAGCCATATTTTAAACATATCGGACGCAGCTTAATATTTTGAATGCGCGCTATTGAGACATTCTTTGATGAGCGCGTTGTATCAACTCGGCCCATAACTGGGATCAGCCAGAAGGCGAAGCGCTTCCATATTACAAGACTGTACAATCTAACTTGACCCTGCCGTCAAAGCGAGACCGAGTTTTTCCCGAGTCCGAGTTGGCCTGGCCTGACCCCGATCGGGAATGTCTTGAGATTGCGACTCCGGCGACTTTTTTGTTATGTTAATATTTGTCATTTTTGTCGTTACCTAACGAATATATCTTGTTATTACAGCATTATTCCACACTTTTCTGAGGCATACGTATACATTTTGGAGCGAAATTATGACAGTTTTGCAGGCGTAACAGAATTATTTTTTCCCATTTTAATACAATTGTACTCACTTGGACTATATCCTTCAGAAAGATATATCGCCTTTATCAGCTGATCATCTACAGTTTCATTGCAGCATACGTGATTGGTGCACGTGAAACTGGTAGCTTTGCCTGTGTTGAACGAATAAAGAGAGATGTAGAAGT